>NC_060212.1:145787500-146398000 GCF_021130785.1 Homalodisca vitripennis
TTTGGGGGTTCCCAAAAATTTTTTTAATAAAAAAAAAAAACCCCCTTTTAAAAAAATTTTTTAAAAAAAAATTTTTTTTTTTTTAAAATTTTAAAAAAATTTTTAAAATTTTAAAAAATTTTAAAAAAAAATTTTTTTTTTTTAATTTTTTAAAAAAAACCCCCCAATTTTTAAAATTTTTTTTTTAAAAAAAAAAAAAAATTTTTTTTAAAAAAATTTTTTAAAAAAATTTTTGGGGAAATTTTAAAAATTTTTTTTTTTTGGTTATTTTTAATTTCCCTTTTTAAAAAGGGGTTTTTTTTTTGGGGGGGGTTTTTTTTTTTGGGAAATTTTTTTTTTTTAAAAAAAAAAAAAAAAATTTTTTTTTTAATTTAAAAAAAAATTGGGTTTTTTTTTAAAAAAAAAAAAAAAATAAAAATTTTAAAAAATTTTCCCCTTTTAAAAAAAAAATCATTAAAAAAATTTTTTTTTTTTTTAAAAATTTTTTTTTTTTTTTTTTTAATTTTTTTTCCTTTTTTTTTTTTTAAAAAATTTTTTAAAAAAATTTTTTTTTTTTTAAAAAATTTTTAAAATTTTTTTTTAATTTGGGGAAAATTTTTTTTTTTTGGGGTTTTTTTTTTTAAAAAATTTTTTTTTAAAAAGTTAAAAAAAATTTTTTTTTTTAATTTTAAAATTTTTTTTTTCCCGGGGCCAAAAAAATTTTTTTTTTTTAAAAAAAAAAATTTTTAAAATTTTTAAAAAAAAAAAAATTTTTTTAAAAAAAAAGATTTTTTTTAAAAAAAATTCCCCCCTTTTTTTTGGGGGTTTTTTTTTTTTCCCCCCCTTTTTTTTTTGGGCCTTTTTCCGTTTTTTCCCCCCTTTAAAACCAAACCCCCCTTTAAAAAAAAAAAATTTTTTTGGGTTTTTTTTTAACCCCCCAAAATTTTTTTTTTTTTATTGGGTTTTTAAAAAAAAAATTTTTTAAAAAAAAGGGAAAAAACCCCCCCCTTTTAAAAAAAATTAAAAGGGGGGGGGGGGTTTTTTTTTTTTTTTTTCCCGGGGTTTAAAAATTTTTTTTTTTTTTTTAAAAAATTTTTTCCCCCAAAAAAAAAAAAAAAAAAAAAATTTCCAAAAAATTTTTTTTTTTTTAAAAAAAAAAAATTTTTTTTTTTTTCCCCCCCCCAAAAAAAAAAAAATTTTTTTTTTTTTTTTTTAAAAAAAAACCCCTTAAAAAAAATTTAAAAAATTTTTTTTTTAAAAGGGGGAAAATTTTTTTTTTGGGGTTTTTTCCAAAAACTTTAAAAAAAAGGGGGGGCCCCGGGAAAAAAAAAAATTTATTTTAAAAAAAAATCAAAAATTTTTTTTTTGGGGGTTTTTTAAAGGGTTTTTTTTTTATTTTTAAAATTTTTTTTTTTTTAAAAAAAATTTTTTTGGGGTTTTTTTTGGAATTTTTTTTTTTTAAAATTTTTTAAAAAAAATTTTTTTTTAATTTTTTTTTAAATTTTTTTTGGGGTTTTTTTTTGGGGTTTTTTTTCCCTTTTAAAAATTTTTAAAATGGAAATTTTAAATTTTTTCCTTTTAAAAAAATTTTTTTTTTTAAAATCAAATTAATTTTTTTCAATTAAAAAAGGGTTTTTTTTTAAAAAAAATTTTTTTTTTTAAAAAAAAAATTTTTTTTTTTGGGGGTTTTTTTTGGGAAAAGTGGGGAAAACCCCCCCCCCCTTTTTTCCCCCCCAAAAAACCCCCCCCCCAAAAAAAATTTTTTTTTTTTTTTAAAAAATTTTAAAAAAATTTTTTTGGGGGGGGGTTTTTTTTTAAAAAAAAAAAAATTTTTTTTTTTTTTAAAAAAAATTTTTTTTTAAAAAAAAAACCCCAAAAAAAATTTTTTAAAAATTTTGGGGGGGGAAAAAAAAAAAAATTTTTTTGGGTTTTTTTTAAAAAAAAAAAAAACCCTTTTTTAAAAAAAAGGAAAAAAAAACACTTTAAAATTAAATTTTAAAATTTTAAAAAAAATTTTTTTAAAAAATTTGGTTTAAACAAAAAAAAAAAAATTTTTTTTAAAATTTTTTAAAAAAATTTGGGGAAATTTTTTTTTTTTAAAAAAAAAAGGAAAAAAAAATTAAAAAAGGGGGGAAAAAAAAAATTTTTTTGGGGGTTTTTTTTTGGAAAAAAAAAATTTTAAAATTTTAATTTTGGAAAAAATTTTTTTAAAATTTTTTTTTTTTTTTTTGGGGGGGGTTTTTTTAAAATTTTTTTCCGGGGTTTTTTTAAAAAAAAACCTTAATTTTCCGGGGTGGTTTAAAAAAAATTTTTTTTTTTTTAAAAAATTTTTTTTTTCCCTTTTTAAAAAAAAAAAAAATTTTTTAAAAAAAATTTTTGGGGAAAAAATTTTTGGGAAAAAAAATTTTTTTTTTAAAAAAAAAAATTTTTTTTTTTTAAAAAAAAAAAATTTTTGGGGGGAAAAAAAAAAATAAAAATTTAAAAAAATTTTTTTTTTTTTTTGGGGGGGGGGGGGAAAAAAAAAAAAAAAATTTTTTTTAAATCCTTTGAAAAGGGGGAAAAAAAAAGTTTAAAAAATTTTAAAATTTTTAAAAAAACCCCCTTTTTTTTGGTTTTAAAAAAATTTTTCCCCCCTTTTGGGGGGAAAAAAAAGGGTTTCCTTTTAAAAAAAGAAATTTTAATTTTTTCCCTTTTTTTTTTAAAAAAAAAATTTTTTAAAAATTTTAAAAAAATTTTTTTTAATTTTAAAAAAAAAGGGATTAAAAATTTTTTTTTTAAAATTTTTTTTTTTAAAAAAAAAAAAAAAATTGGGGGTTTTTTTTGGAAAAAAATAATTTTTTTTTTCCCCCCCCTTTTTTTTAAAATTTTTAAAAAAAAAGGTTTTTAAAAAAAAAAAAAAAATTTTTAAAAAAAAAAAAAATTTTTGGAATTTTTTATTTTTTTTTTTTAAAAAAAAAAAAAAAATTAAAAAAATTTAAAAAATTTTAAAATTTTTTTTTTTTTAAAAAAAAAAAAATCCCCTTTTTTTTTTGGGGGTTTTTTTTTTAAAAAAAAGGAAAAAGGGGAAAAATTTTTTGGGAAAAAATTTTTTAAAAAAAAATTTTTTTTAAAAAAATTTTTAAAAAAAAACCCCCTTTTTTGTTAAAAAAAAAAAAAAAAAATTTTTTTAAAAAATTTTTTTTTTTTTTTTGGGGGGGAAAAATTTTTAAAAATTTTTTCCCCTTTTTTTATTTTTTTTAAAAAAACAAAAATTTTTTTTTGGAAAAAAAAAAAATTGGGGGTTTTTTTTTTAAAAAAAATTTTTTTTTTTTTTAAAAATTTTTTTAAAAAAAACAAATTTTTAAAAAAAAAGGTTTTTAAAAAAAAATTTTTAAAGAAAAATTTTTCAAAAAAATTTTTTCCCCCTTTTAAAAAAAAAATAAATGAAACCCTTTTTTTTTAAAAAAAAAAAAAAAAAAATTTTTTTGTTTTTTTAAAAAAAAAAACCAAAAAAAAAAAAAATTTAAAAAAGGGGAAAAAAAAAAATTTTTTTTTTTTTTTGGGGTTTAAAAAATTTTTTAAAAAAAATTTTAAAAAAAAAAAAAGGGGGCCCCAAAAAAATAATTAAAAAAATTTTTTCCCGGGGGGAAAATTTTTTTAAAAGGGGAAAAAAAAGGGGGGGAGGTTTTTTAAAAAAATTTTTTTAAAAAAAAAAATTTGGGGGAAAAAAAAAAATTTAAAATAAAAAAATTTTTTTTTTTTTTTTTTTTTAAATTTTTTAAAAAAAAAAAAAAAATTTTTTTTTTTTTTTTTGTTTAAAAAATGTTTTTTTTTGGGGTGTTTTTTTTTTTTTTAAAAATTTAAAAATTTTTTTCAATTTAATTTTTCCCCTTTTGGGGTTTTTTTTTTTAAAAAAAAAAACCCAAAAAAACCCCAAAGGGCCCCCCCCCGGGGTTTTTTAAAAAAAAAAAAAAAATTAAAAAAAAAAAATTTTTTTTTAAAACCTTAAAAATTTTTTTTTTAAGCAATTTTTTTTTAAACAAAAAATTTTTTTTTTTTAAAATTCAATTTTTTTTTTAAAAAATTAAAAATTTTTTTCCTTTTTTTAAAGGGAAAAAATTTTAAATTTTTTTTTTTTGTTTTAAAAAAATTTTTTTAAAATTTTCATTAAAAAAATTTTTTTTTTTAATTTTGGGTTTTTTTTTTTTTTTTTTAAACCCCCCCAAAAAAAAAAAAATTTTTTGGTTTTTTTGGGCCTTTTTAAATTTTTTTTTTTTTTTTTTGAAAAAAAAAAAAATAAAAAAAATTTTTTTTTTTGGAAAAAAATTTTTTTACTTTAAAAATTTTTTTTTAAATTTTTAAAAAAAAAATTTTTTTAAAAAACAAATCCTTTTTTTTTTTTAAAAAATTTTTTTTATTTAAACTTTGGGTTTTTTAAAAAACCTTTTTTTTTTTTAAAAATTTTTTTTTTTTTTGAATTTTAAAAAAAAAAAAAACCAAAAAAATTTTTTAAAAAACAAAAAAATTTTTTTTTAAAAAAAAATTTTTAAAAAAAATTTTTTTTTTTTGGGGTTTTTTTTTTTTAAAAATTTTTTTTTTTTGGGCCCTTTTTTTTCCAAATTTTTTTTGGGAAAAAAAAAAAAATTTTTTTTTTTTTTTAAAAAATTTTTTTTTTTTTTTAAAACCCTTTTTTTTTTAAAAAAACCCAAAAAAAACAGTCAAAATTTTTTTATTTTTAAAAAACCAAAAATTTTTTTTAAAAAAAAATTTTTAAATTTTTTTTTAAAAAAAATTTTACCTTTTTTCAAAAATTTTTTTAAAAAAAAACCCCCCCCCCTTTTTTTTTTTTTTAAAATTTTTTCCGGGAAAAAAAAATTTTTTTTTTTTTTCTTTTTAAAAATTTTTTTTTTTTTAAAATAAAAAAAAAATTTTTTTTTGGGGAAAAAAAAAAATTTTTTTAAAAATTTTTTTTTTCCCCCCAAAAAACCCAAAATTTTTGGGGAAAAAAAAAATAACAAAGGGAAAAATTTTTTTTATTTTTTAAAAAAAATTTTTTTTTCCCGGTTTTAAAAAAATTTTTTTTTTAAAAAAAAATTTTTTTTTTTTTTCCCAAAAAAATTTTTTTCAAAACTTTTTAAAATTTAATTTTTTTTTTTTTGGGGTTTTTTTAAAAAATTTTTTTTTTCCTTTTCCCCAAAAAAAAATAAAATTTTTTTTTTTTAAAAAATTTAAAAATTTTAAAAATTTTTAAATTTTTTTTTTTTTTAAAATTTTTTTTTTAAAAACCCTAAAAAAAAAAAAAAAAAAATTTTTTTTTAAAAAAAAAATTTTTTTTTCCCCAAAAAAAAAAATTTTTTTAAAAAAAATTTTTTTTAAAATTTTTTTTTTTTAAAAGGGGGAAAAAAAAAATTTTTTGGGGAAAAAAAAAAAAAATTAATTTTTAAAAAAAAAAAAATTTTTTTTTTTTTTTAAAAAAAAAAAGGGGTTTTTTTTTTTTTAAAATTTTTTAAAAAAATTTAAAATTTTTAAAATTTTTTTTTTTTTTTTTTTCCAAATTTTTTTTTTTTTTTTTTAAAAAAAAAAAAGTACCAAAAAATTTTTTTTTTTTATTTGTTTTCCCCCCAAAAATTTTTTTTTTTTTTTTTTTTGGGAAAAGGGGGGGGAAAAAAAAAAACCCTTTAAAAAACCCCCCGCGGGTTTTTTTTAAAAAAAAAAATTTTTTAAAAAAAAGGGGCCAAAAACTTTGGGGGGGGGCCCCCCCTTTTTTTCTTTTTTCCTTTTAAAACCCCTTTAAAAAAATTTAACCCCCTGGATTTAAAATTTTTAAAAAATTTTTTAAAAAAACCCGGGGGGGTTTTAAGGAAAAAAAAAAAGGGGGGGGGTTTTTTTTTAAATTTTTTAAAAAACCCTTTTTTTAAAATTTTAAAAATTTTGGGGAAAAAAATTTTAATTTAAAAAATGTTAAAAAATTAAATTGTTTAAAAAAAAATTTTTAAATTTTTTGGTTTTTTTTTTAAAAAAAAGGGTTTTTAAAATTTTTAAAAATTTTTTTTTTAGCTTTCCCAAAAAAAATTTTTTTTTTTTTTAATTTTGGTTTTAAATTTTTATTTTTTTAAAAATTTTAAAATTTTTTAAAAATTTTTTTTTTTTGGGGGGGTTTAAAAAAAAATTTTTTTTTGGGGGGAAAAAATTTTTTTTAAAAAAAAAAAATTTTTTTTTTTTTTGGGGGTTTTTTTTTTTTTAAGGGAAAAAATTTTTTTTAAAATTTTTTTTAAATTTAATTTTGTTAAAAATTTTAGGGGGTTTTTTTTTTTATTTTTTTTTTTTTTTGTTTTAAAATTTTTTAAAAAAAAAAAGGAAAAGGGTTTTCCCCCTTTTTTTTCCCCAAAAATTTTTTTGGGGAAAAGGGGGTTTTTTTAAAAAAAAAATTTTTTTTAAAAAAACCCCCCTTTTAAAAATTTTAAAATTTTTTCAAAAAAGGGGGTTTTTTTAAAAAAGGAAAAAACCTTTAAAATTTTTTAAAAAAACCCCAAAAAAAAAAAATTTTTTAAAAAGTTTTTTTCCCCCTTTTTTTTTTTTTTTTTTTTTTTTAAAAAAAGGGGTTTAAAATTTTTTTAAAAAAAAAAATTTAAATTTGGGGGGGAAAAAAAAACCTTTTTAAAAATTTTTTTAAAAAATTTTTTAAAAAAAAAGGGTTTTTTTAAAAAAATTAATTTAAAATTTTTTTTTTTTTTAAAAAAAAAAGGGGGGAAAAAAAGGGGAAACCTTTTTTTTTTTTAAAATTTTTTTTTTTTTTTTAAAAAAAAAAAAAAAACAAAACAAAAAAAGGGTTTTTTTTTTAAATTTTTTTAAAAAAAGGATTTTGGGAAATTTTCCCCCGGGGGAAAAAAAATTTTAAATTTTTTTTTTTTTTTTTTTAAAAAAAAACCCCCGGGGTTTTAAAAAATTTTTTTAAAAAATTATTTTAAAAAAAAAAATTCCCTTTTTTTTTTTTTTTTAAAATTTTTTAAATTTTTTTTAAAAAAATTTCCCTTAAAAAAATTTTTAAAAAAAATTTTTTTTTTTTTAAAAAAAAAAAAAAAAAAAATTTAAAGTTGGGTTTAAAAAAATTTTTTTTAAAAACCTTTGGGGGTTTTAAAAAAATTTTTTAAAAAAAAAAAAATTTTTTTTTAAAAAAAAAAATTTTTTTTTTTTTAAAAAAATTTTTTTTAAACAAAAAAAAATTTTTAATTTAAAAAAATTTTTTTTTAAAAAAAAAAAAAAAATTTAAAAAAAATTTTTTTGGGGGTTTTAAAATTTTAAATTTTAAAAAAAAGGAAAAAAATTTAAAACCCCCTTTTAAAAAAAATTTCCCTTTTTTTTTTGGGGAAAAAAATTTTTTTTTTAATTCCCCCCCTTTTTTTTCTGGTTTAGTAGATGTGCTAAAGGAGCTTTGTCTTCCTACTCGATCTTACTGGGGTAGACTAGGTTTTCTATAGAATTGTATACATACAAGGAATGTAAGTGGTAAAAGTATGTGTAAGAATACCTTTATGTCTTTTTTTTAATTAGATACCCATGTTTGCTTAGTTTGGAGTGTGTAATTAATTAATCATATGTACTAGAACAACAAAAAGGGATTATTTTTTATTGATTCTATTGATTGAAGTATTGACATTGGGAAATTCTTCAGGACGTGAAAATGGAGTATGAGCTATTATCGTGTGATTGATTTTCACTTATAGGTTGTTTTAAGGGCTCATTTTCATGTGCTACATGCTTAGTAAGCCTGGGAATCTTTACTAAAAACATCCATGATTCAAATTAAAAATATATCAACATTTATTCTAGCATTTCTACACAAATTTATTATTTGATAACAATATCAAAATATCTCATTGTCTTAATTTTTTAATGAAAAATATGTAAATCATAATCTATTACATGAATCTTACCAAATATTTTTATATTGATGTGGTTTTATTTAATATCTCCATTAGGTCCAAGACTTTGAAATTATAGGTTGATTTTCAGTACTTCCACTTTTAAAAACATGCATTGTGGTTTAAAAATATCTAAAAAAATCTCATTGTTACAGACCCTGAGTAACAGTTAATGATAATTTTAAGCATAAATGCAATGCATCTCATTAAAAATGCAAGTAGGATTCAACATGCTCGTTTATAGCTTATATATTTTTTAGGGAATTATAATAAGATGAAATGCTTATTTAAGTTTATTTTATATCAGTTATGTCCTGTCCAATGTATTAAAATTAAATAAAACTTATCGTATATAACGTTTAAGACAAATTTTACTTATAAAGAAATTATTAAACTGATTTTTAATTAAAACTGGTGTTTTATTATTAATGGTACGGCTGGAATAAAGGTGGTAAAATATACAGTATTACTCGGTTTCACAGTTTTAAGTTATTGAACAAATTAGGTAACAATCTGATAATTGTTGCAGCATTTTGCAGAGCGACCAATTTGGTCTAAGGTAGCATTGATGTGTGTGACCGGCTACTCCAGTGAACAGATGAAGTTCCTACTGCCAGCCCGTCGCATACTATTTTGTAAACCGGCCCCTTCCGCATAATGTGGGTCCGAATCGGCTACGACCCCCGCAAACACCCTGCAGCTCGCATCTACCAGTCCATTGACTATCGAATCCGGGTGCAAGGTAACATATTCAATTTGCAACAATGCCTTCTTGAAAGAAGGCATTGTTGCAAATAAAATTGAAATTAATGAGTAGTACTATTGATTACAAGACATTAATTTGTATGGTAGAAGTTAAAAATACTATGATAGATCTTTAATAAATTAACAGTTAAAATAAATGTTGTGACAAGTGATAATAGTGATCTTCAAAGAAAGAGCTTGTTACTTTTTCACTGTTTTTGTCAAAAGAGACCAAAAATTTACATGTTTAACAGTGACCATTACATTGATTCCAGTAAGCAATTGCCTTACAAATCACTTTATTGAAACTCTTATCAATCTGAATTTAAAAAAAATTCTATTATTTTTCTAAAAATCCCATAACAATGAAAAACAGCTTTTGGTTTGATGTGAGATTTTTGGATTGAAGATCAAACAAATTTTGTTAGCTTTTTTTATAAGCAACAGATTATGTTATTTATCATCCTTGATTTGTTTGGCTTGATGTAAAACTAACATTTATAGCTCATCAACTAAATTTTAGTCAGTTAGATAAATAAGTGTTGGTGTATAAGTGTTCTATTCAATTAGAACTTATTAAAAGTTAGTGTCTTCTAAATCAATTGATTCTATTGACAAAAATTGGTGCTTAGAAATATACAATATACTATAAATCTAAATTCTCTTGGTAAAAATTAATGGAAATCAGAATGCATTTCATGCCTTTTGGAAAGTAAAATTTAAGATTGAGTATTGCTATATGAATAGTCCAGTGACCTAATTAGTCGTGAAGTAAATAATTCTTTAGATATATTGAAAACATTTAAAATGTATGGCTTCTAGTAATAAATGCAATTTTTCAAAGGCGGAACACAAAGTTATGTGAAGGCTAAGCGGAGTTATACACAGTACTTGTTGCCGTACAAGTCGACCCCATCCAGCAGACCCAAGACTGCCATCCTGTCCCAGCAAGCAGAGGAGAAACCTGTGGAACCTGATAGCGGACTTACGGAGAACCACTACATCTTCCGGCCCGGGATGATTCCCCCTTCCAGGCAGATGTTCTATCAGGTATAACAATAATTCTTTAGATGTTTACCTTGAGTTCAGCCTGTGAATGTTTTTTTTAAGCATATACTCTTATGACAATGGACTATTTAAGTTGGTCCAACTTTTGCATTTGGGAGGCCATATTTTTGAAATCAACGCTAACTACAATGGTTGAACTCAGATTTTATTTAGTTTATCTTATTCTAAATTCAGTTTGCGTGATTAGCTTTATTGTAGCATTATATTTTCTTCATAAGTTGTTCTAAAAGCAGAAAAGTATTGCTGAACAGAAATAATTTTTCATCTAATTTAGTTTTGAATTATTGAATCTTAATGCCGAAATTAGTTGTTTTTTTCTGTGTACCCTCTCCTCCTATATGGAAATCTTAATATCATTTTATTTTGTACCCAACCAAGATATTTTATAGATATTTATCATTTAAAAGGATCTTTTGCATTAATTTATAAAAATGTTTAAGATCAAATCCTGAATGAATAAAATATATTACATTATGTAATCTTTGTTGTTGTTTCGTCTGTGTTCAGCTGTGTGACATCAAAGTGCCGGAGATAGAGCTAATGGTGGAGCGTTTGCCGAGGATACAACCGGGAGTCAAATGCCATGAAAGGCTTGGCTGGCTGCCTGCAGGGTTTGCCGAGCAGTGTCGTGACATCATTAACAATTTGGTTGTCGAGCAGATCAAGATTGTCAGGGAGAACAGTGAGTTTACTGTAATTTACTATAGAAAAACCATTGAACTTTTCTTTAAAACCTCAAAAACAATACATATTTGTTATAGATAAATTTCCTACTATTTGCCTTTTCTGGCTTTTTAATAAAGATTATATTTTAATAACATGTGGAAACACATATTTTTTTTTTCCCTACATCGAGTAAAAAATATTTAGACCATAATAAAATAAGAAATTATTTGTTCATTGAGATTTATGTAGCATTGTCTTGTTCTATACAAAAAACTATAACACATATTTATATAAGTTATATCTTCTTTCATTAATTTTAGAATATGAGTATAAAACTGTGTACATTTTAGAATTTTCTAATTGACACTCCTATGATTCATTCATCAACAACAAAGGGCTCCCCGTCATGAGTGTAATCGAAGAGTGATTGTGGCCCATTATAACATAGAAGGATTTTTCAAACACACATTGCTAAAATTAAACGCACTAAAACTGTTTGAAATCTACTGAAACATAATTGTATTAAATATAAATTCATCTGTATACATAATGACATACACTAAAAAGAATGCTGTTTGGAATTAACATTTCATTAAATTATTTTCAGATTCACAGCCTGGCACAAGTGAGGAATTTTCCGAGTACCTTGAGGAGGAGCAAGACAATGAAGACACCGAGGAAAACGATGATGAAGATTGGGAGGATTATGATGACAGCTGAGCCTCAACCTCTTGGACCATGGAGAAGCAGGAGAATGATAACAAGGAAAACGATGAAGAAGATTCGGATGACTAATGGCAATTAAGACTCATCCTTCATCCTGTTGTACTCTGGGCTGTGATTTGAAAATATATTTTTATCATTCTTGTTTTAATAACTTAATTGTTTAAACTCCTCAAGACCATACTTTATTGGGTTTTAATTGAATGAAAGATTACATAGACTTAATTTTAAATTCAGGTTTTATTAATAGGGCTGAAAGTTAAGGATTGTTACTAGTTGATAGGAAAATCTTGTAGGGTCCATTGATTGAAAGAACATATATAAAAGTACACATTATTCACATGATTAGAAATTCTGCTATTGCATTGCAATCTTTTTCAAACAGTAGAAGAGCATTTTTAGAAACCTACCTTCTTTGTTTTAACGAAAACACCCATTTTTCGATCCCTAAGATTTTGGAGAGGTAGGGATCATTTTTTAAAGATTTTCAAATGTAACAGTACGTGGAGAGCCCCAAGGCGCGTGGGAATAGGAGGTGGGCCGGACAGGCGGAGCGTGGTGGGGGTAGGGTATGCGTGACGTAGCTGCAGTCCTCGTGGCGCGGGTAGCTGGCCTTGAGCAGTAGATGAACAGTCAGTTACACGAGTGTTGGTAGTGTGTCTATAGTGTGTCGGTGAAGGTATGTACTTACATGTTTCTAATTCATGTGTGAATAGTGTGAAATTAAGTAGTGTGTTTATAGTGTGTCGGTAGCGGGACTGTGTCAGTGAACGTATGTACCTACTTACATGTTTTCTAATTCATGTGTGAATAGTGTGAAATTAATAGTGAAATGCCGGGAATGCGGTGTGCTGTTGCTATATGCAACAATTCATACTTCAAAATCAAAGAAAGGCTCGATGGTGTTTCTTATTTCGCTTTCCTAAAGACGAAAGAGTTAGGAACATTTGGATACAGCGGTGTAAAAGAAAAGATGAATTTAACCCTGATACTTCGTGTGTTTGCTCAGATCATTTCAAGACTGACGATTTTATAAGGAACATTCGTGGTGAAATCATGGGAAGTAAAAAGAAATTAATTAAAAAAGATGTTATGCCATCAATAAAATTAATGCCTCTGGAAAGCGAGAAGAAGGTTGAAAGAAAGGATCGGCTGAAAGAACGAGAAACCAAAGAAATGATTAAAAGTATTCTTGAAAAATCGCAAAGTGTGGATGAAACTAATGATAATATATTGGGAGAATCAGGCAGACCCATTATTAACACAGGTACCGAGGAAAATATTGACTACAAATTAGAATACTTTAAAATGAAAGAAGCTTTGGAAAAGTGTAAGAATGAACAGTATGAAAAGAACGTCAAACTGGAGCAAGATTATAAAAACCTGAAAAATGAATTCACCCAGACCGTCTCAAAAGAAGTTCATCACATACTTAGTGGTGTGTTTTCTAAAACACAGATTGAGTTAATTCTTAATAAGAAGAAAAAGGTAAAGGCATGGAGCTGTGAAGATATAACAAACGCGTTTACTATAAGATACCTGAGTAAGAGATGCTACATTCATCTAAGAAATAAGATGGGTGTTCCTCTACCAAGTATATCAACATTAAAAGAATGGGCGTCAAAACTTAGCGTACACAGTGGAGTACTCGATGGTGTACTTAAATTGATGGAAGTAGCCTCAGTGACAATGAATACCCTGGAGAAGCTAGTTGTACTTCAGTTTGACGAAATGAAAGTCATGTCGATTTTTGAATATGATTCAGTCGCTGATAAAGTAATGGGTCCTCATTCACAGGCTCAAGTAATAATGATAAGATCATTATTTGCTTCATGGAAGCAGCCTGTTTTCACTGAATTCGACCAAAAAATGACAAAAGCGTGTTTAGACCACATTATATCAAGACTTTATGCCATTGGATTTACTGTTGTTGCTGTCGTGTCTGACTGTGGAGGAGGAAATTTAGGCGTGTGGAAAGAATTTAAAAGTCTCCTACAATAACAGCGTTCACTTTTCAAAAATAACTAATAGGAATATTTATTTCTTTGCCGATGTTCCTCATCTATTGAAATTGATCCGCAATTGGTACATTGACGGAGGTTTTGTTATGTCGGATGGTACAATGATATCTCCAGCACCAGTTAGGAAGCTTATAGAGAGCACAGATAAACTGGAGATATCGTCATGTCATAAATTAACCAAAAAACATGTCAACTGCGAGAAATTTCAAAGACAGAATGTCCAGTTAGCTGCCCAGCTGATGTCGAACACAACGGCTTGTGCATTGCGACGCTATGACGTATGTGATGAAGCACTTCGAAAGAATGCTGCAAATTTTATTAAATTGACAAACGATTGGTTTGATGTAATGAACAGTAGGGTGCCCAACGCAAGTTTAAATTTAATGTGTGGCTACGGTCTTCATTTAGAGGAGCAAAAACAAATTTTAGAACAGTACGTGAAAATAATGGAGGAAATGAGTTGTATTGAAAAAAATCAAAATCAGCAAGAAGCTTCGATTGTTCAAAACGATAAGAAAACGCTAAAACTGTTCCAGAAAGGCGTGATAATGTCTACAAAATCGTTAATGTTGCTATTTGATGACTTGAAGATCTTCAACATATCATATATTCTGACATCGAAACTGAACCAAGACAGTTTGGAAAACTTTTTTTCCCTTCTAAGAGGAAGTGGTGGTTGCAATGACCATCCAACTCCTCTGGAGTTTCTTTACCGTATGAGGTTACTTATCCTCGGAAAAAATTAAACTTTAAGACGCAATTGTAATACCCAGCAAACCGACGATGAGTTTATTGTTGGGAAGGTTTTAAAGAAAACCTGTGTTGTAGTTGAAAAAGTGAGTGCTCCAGAAACTGAAAGTGACAATGACATGGAAGTGGAAGAGGAACCTAATTGTGAGACAGATGAAAGGTTTGTCAACGTAGCGACACCGCAAATCCATGATACACCCGGACCTTCAAGTGTAGACATACCAATATCAGAAGAACTATCTACTGATGGCCTTAGTTATATAAGTGGGTGGATGGCTAGAAAGTTAAAAAACAAGTATCCTGATTTAGGCCATTTTACATACAAAAGAAGCAATGAGGGGTCATGGGTTAGTGAGTTGTCTGCTGGAGGACTAACAGAAGCGACATTAGACTTTCAAAAAAACATTATTGAAATGGAAAAAATATTCATAGCATTCGCTGGCGAAAATATTCCCAACATACCTGGTGTTAAGCAAAAACTAAAAAAGAAGTTAAAAGAATTAGTCTGTGAAATACCGGACGAAATAATTGAGATATTTGCCAGAAGAAGAATAGCGATGAGGGTGAAATATTTAAATAAACAGAGGTTAAATCAAAAAAATGTTCAAAAATATAAAAAGTTACAAAAATTAGCTGCCTAAACTTCAGACTTGAAACTCGACAATGCAGGTAATTATATGTTTTGTATTAGTTAAACTTTGTATTAGAATATTGTATTTCGTATGTGAATATACTGATGATTGTTAAATTGTATTAAAATTCCATTATAACACAAGAAGTAAATACTTTTCTTTTTAAAATATGAAATTGAATAGATGGTTTTAGTTTGATACCCACTATTGTGATGTTAACACTAATTATTACACAACCATATTCATAATGCAAAGTTATTATTAGACTTCAATTATCTGTTTATTTTCAGGGACTCCACATTCTTTACTTTTGAAGACGGATGGATTAGAAACATTTTCATTAAAAAATTGCCTTAAACGGATATTGATACTTGTGATACATTTAAATTTCTGAGCTGGTGCAATATTGTTGTATATGTTGTATTTAAACTTTTATGTGCAGTTTTATTTGTTATTTGACTTCAGTGTTTTTTATGCTGTTTTGTCTTTCATAATAATTATTTTGTCTGTGATAATTTATTCTTATGTATGTTACTTTTATGTGCAATATTTATTTATTTGTTATAGCCTAGTAAAACTTAAAACCCATGCCTGTTAGCTAATGATATATTCAAATATTTATAATTTTTATGTCATAAATTATTGAAGAAAAAATTGACTGTAGCTAATTCAAGCTGTAATATGACTTTGTCAATACATATGTATTATATCAACGACAAAATAAAGATTCTTGATTCAGCCTTGAGATTAGTTTAACAGCGAAGTACGATGTAATGTTTTCTTGTAATTTTGTAAATAGCCATAATATGAAATATAAAGTACTTATTAATTTCTAACTTGCATATTTTTATTGCGACTGCCTATGATAATACAGATAAGGCCATGTGGCCGGGTTACTGTGTTGAGTTAGCGAAGCTACGAGAATGAGACTGAAGTGTTTGAAATGCGGGGACCAGGACTGCAGCGTCTGGGACTGTAACTACGTCACGGCACGGCGGTAGAGGTGGGGGAGCCGTCTGTCCGGCCCACCTCCTATTCCACGCGCCTTAGGAGAGCCCTACCTCATTTTAAAAGTTTTTTCACTTATCACTTTGAAAAAAGCTTAAAATTTATTTTGTTTCTTTTATACAGAGTGGTCCAACATATCAAAGTTGTATGGTTTCACAATTTTTTAATGTTGCCTTGTTAACAATTTTAGCAAATCAAAATTTGTATCCAAGCTTACCGAAGAAGTACTCTTTCTAAAAATATATTACAGTTTTCACTTTTCAGCACACTTTCAATTTTTTTAAATAGTACAAATTTAGGATATTTTAAACTTGTAAAACAAAAAAAAGTATTTGAATGCCCCATTACACCCACCAAAATTACGTTGTTTTTTTTAAGTTTGGCTTTGTCTTGGATGGTTGAGAAATGTTGCCAAAATAACAGAAGAATGGTCAAACAAAGAAGGTAGGTTTCTCAGTTCTGCCATTATACACCACGGAACAGTGTTGTGCCTCACCTTGTATATAATATACAGTATATCATCATCATCATCAGACGTTTCCGTTATCACGGGTCGTCGTACACAGCCTCCTCCACTTTTGTCTGTCATTCCATGTCTCCTCTTCCTCCACCTGTATTTTCTGTAGTCCCCTTCTCTCTATGACTTTCCACACTTGGTCTTCCCATCTTCCTCTCGGTCTTCCTCTTGGTCTTCTTCCTCTTTCCTCCTTCTCCAGTGCTATTCTATGCATTCTATTATCTCCCATCCTCTTCACATGTCCCATCCACTGTATTCTTCTTCCTTCCATTGTCTCTTGCAGAGAAACTACCTTCAATCTTTCTCTAGTTATTTCGTTCCTTATTCTATCTCTTCTTGTACTCTTCTCTATCCCTCTTAAAAATCTCATTTCTGCAGCTTGCAATCTGCTTAAATCAAACGTACAGTATATATTTTTTTATTAGAAAAATATAAAACATAGCACCCTTTAAAAATGTTTTTTAATTTACTGACATGTGTTTCGGCTGTTCTATGATAACAGTAGTTAAACTTATCATAGGCTAATTTATTCTTCAGATATAATATGGACAGACATTCTGAAATACAACATAACTATTCGCTAATGCTCATCCAATTAAAACTGGTACAACTACCTTTATTTTACCTCTTGAAACCTGCAGTTAATGTCAGACCCTATACTGTAGAACTAGGTCTTACGGGCTTCCATAATAGGCCTGCCTGCCTCCTAAAGATTTTCTAACAGAATTGGACTCAATATTTAGTACTTTCAACAATGCAAAGGCCTGACACAGTTGACCATGGAAATTTGATTTAAAAGTTGCCTTTTTATGGCCGTGAAAAAATACATTTTATACTAATTACAAAATGTATACAAATAAAGAACAATTTATTAGGTCATATCTTATCAGATAGTATCACTCTATTCATGTAAATTGTTATTTATTTGTCTTGTCCTTTATTAAGTAAACTAGCAGTTTCCCGCGGTTTCACACTAAATTTTGTAGGTTTTGCATCTGTATGAGTACTTCTAGTTCCGAGTGAATTATATTTTCGATGCCAATGTTGAGTTTGCGTTTATGCCACAATCAAGAAAATATGTTAAAAAGTGTGAAGTTATTATGCAAACTATAATTTAATCCGGTTTTAGGATGTTTCCGTAGATGATTTTGCCTTTTTCCTGATCAAGATAATGCCCAGAAAATATACATGCGCTTTAAGCAAATTTACAAGCACAGCTCTAAGAAGCCTACTTCTGTCAAAATACAACTAAGATAGGTTTAATAACAGTACTCTGGTAATCTCTCCGAGTCAAAAGTAACCTTTACAAAAGATGTTGCTATTAGTTTGCCATTAATTCGTCTTAATCCTACGAGCTTGAATAATTTTCACCTCACTTTCTGTATCTGCAAGGATTTCAACCTCTGATATTTCTCACTGAATATATATGTCCCCCATTGTATTGCGACAAGTATTGTGCATCTACTAAATTATTGGCCGCCTAATGGTTTTTACATGTTACCGAAAGATATTTTCTGAACGCTGGTATGTGTTCGATGGCTTCATAATGGTTCTTGATTATTTTACCTGTTGTAAAAGGGTTTAATTTAAGTTTTCCTTTATCTTGAATGATAATTTCAAAAAGTTGTTGACTATCAAATTTGAGTCCTGTATTTCCAAAACGTTCCTTGTCCACTTTTCACAATTGTTGGAGAAAATGCAAAAAAACTGTTACACTATGTTTTAATAGTTTACTTATACACTGTATTATACCATTTTAATGATTAAGAATTATAGATTTTACTATTAAGGAATACTTTTTAACTAGATTCATTAGTTCATTTGTATTCTTTATGTAAAAGTTGGATAAGACCCCGTTTTGGAATTGACTATGGATAAGGTACGTTTTGGAACATAACGCTTGGGATAAGACATGTTTTGGAAAAACACAAAGATTTCTTTATTAAATAAAGACATTTTTAAATTGAGAAATATACATTAAAAGTTTTTTTTTTTTTAAAGATATTTTCTAATAATACTTTTTTAAACACTAGTTTATAAAGAAACAAGTACAAATTTTAACTTGGAAAACATATTAAACAGAACAAAATACATCAAACCTACATTTCATGTAATTTAAATTAACTTAATTACTTAGTTTTGTAAAAATGATTATAAAACTAAGAACACATATTTTTAAATACATGTGAGTTGCAATGGGTCTTCCAGTTGAGTGTCTGCACAGATATTTCCATCATCTTCTTCAGCATCTCTTCCTACTTCAGCTAGTTTGGTATAAAAAGATAAATTCTCTAGTCGCTCCCATCCATTTTCCAAAATGTGCAAGTCAATAACTTTTTTACGTCTGTCAATTTAGCTTGGTTAATAGCTCTCCCAGGCTGAATGATCGCAGGATCTAGGTCTTCGTAGGACTTGCCAGATTTCAAAACAGAACCGAAGACATTTAGGTTTGTTCTGTAATTCACCTCTCCACGAACGTAAACAATGTTTTTAACTCTGTTGAGTTTAAGCTTAATCCTTTTACTTAGATTGAATTGAAAATGCCAATTAGCTGGCTTTTTCTGAATCTCAGTAACAGATTTTTTTTAGTCAAAGTTGAGACATCCTCCACTCCTCAACTGAATGACTGTTCCATTTTCCTCGAATATTCTGATATAGTATTCAGGAAGAATAATTTCACTAGTTTTTCTTATTAATTTTTCAATGCGGGCAAATACTCTGTCCGGTGGTAGAAATTAATGTCCTACCACTGGAAAATAAAATTCCATTTCAGTTACGTGTTGTAGGGCATGATTTAAAAGCCATTTTGCACCCATTCTGATCTGAATGGATAAGACTCATTTTGGAAAATTAAATATTAATTTCCAATATGGCTACTTAGGATAAGACTTTGTTTGGAACATAATGGATAAGACGTGTTTTGGAACAAACTGTAAGAGGATAAGACACGTTATGGAAAACTTTTAATATTTCAACATGAAATATTATTAGATAAGAATTTTTTTGGAACAAACAGCCAACATATTAAGATCCGGCTGTAGCAGACGAATTCAGTAATGTATATAACTCAATATCTGATTTTTTGGGATAAGACACGTTTTGTAAATACAGGTTTTCATTTGTAATATCTCTTGATAAATGTTTTTTTTAAAGTTTGGTAAGGTTTTGTCATTATCCTGATTCTCAAAAGGACTGCTAGCATCTATATGTCTTTTCCGTTTATTTTCATTGTTTTCTCAATTAGAACTATCCATGTAATTATATTCGGGTACAATACATAGTGTGGACAGATCTCTGCACCACCATATTCTCCGTCTCAGCGGAGCTCAGGGCCAGATCCTCCAACATGTCAGGTTAGGCCCCGTATGTAGAAGAAAATAAAATCAGAAGTACGCTAATAATTTACAGTAATACAAATCACAGGAGAAACTACAGCAAAGAGCACTAGTTACTTCACGAAAATTTGACCGGGGAAATGACTATGATCTAACCTCTCATTAAAAGTCCAACTGAAAGCAATGCAAAATCCAACTAAGAAATCCAAATGAACTCACAGTTTATATCTCATTAACGGTTTTTCTGTGAAGTTAACAGTAAAGTAGTGAATAACAATAATTAACACCAAAAACGAAACTAAGTTATCAAGTTTAATTCAATTGGCATGTGAAGTATACATGATAATTGAAACGAATTTAGTGGTTCTAGCTGATACCATTCTCCTTATATAAATTGTGGACAGGTGGTCTGGGACAATGTATTTATGTGTATTTATTTTTTTAATCGATATATTGATCTAATGTTTTCTCAGGTGTAATAAATAAAAAACATACTACAAAACAATTAATTTATTATAATACAAATAAAATAGTACAGTATGATAGGGAGAGAATACCACAATGAAATTAAAAATTGTACTTCTTATTAGAAAATCCTTTATAAAAGAAGGATTAAATGGGGGAATGGACTACATCTGTGGTAACAGTTCGATGGGTGTAGCAAACTTAAAATCTTCAGGGAACAGCCGAACTGCATGAGGGTACATCAGCTTGTATGACTGCCTTATGGTTACATCAGCAACTCCAGCGATATCTCCAATCTCTTTCTGACACTTCTTGTCTTCTGAAGCCTAAAACAAGACATATTAATATTATTTGGGAAAATACATATACCGCACTGATGTGCTTTAGGTCTTAAGATGTGAAACCATCACTTCCTGTCACAACAATTTAGTACTTACTGACTGGGTCAGCAAATCAGAAAATCACATTATTTTTTTAATTTAACCATTAATGTAGTGCAAAAATTTATACATTAGAGAATATTTCCCTCTTGTTAGCCGACTTTACATGTAGTTTCCATTTCTCTACTAGGTATTTGGAATAAATTATTGAAGAATATTACTTCAAACTAAACTACTACATTATTGTGAAATATTTGGCTATTCTGACTTATTGAATATAAGTCATAAAACATATGTACAATTATTTCAGTTCTATGAATACCTGTATAGTAATAAATTTGATTGTTATACATTTTTTTAATAAATGCACCTTTTATAGCATTAATTAACGAAGTTTATTTTACATACATATATATTTTTTAACATTAACTAATAATGCAGTTATTGGTTTAAGATTTATTGTACGAGGGTGTTCAGAAAGCAAGTACAGTATTTTTTTTTTTTTATTAAAACATTTTTTTCAACACAATTTTATTCCTACATGAAAGCTAAAACCTTAAAACTATTTTTTTTAAATAGTTTTCCACCAATGTTCAAACACTTGTCGTAGCTGGTGATCAATTTGTCTACACCCTCTTCGTAGAAGGTTCCCGCCAATGAGAGTAGCCATGACTCCATAGCAGTTTTCACTTCAACGTCGGATTCAAAGCGTTGGGGCCAAGCATTATCATGGATCAACACAATTCCGTTACTGAGCATTCCTCTCCGTTTGTTTTGAATTGCCCGCCTTAGTTTTCTTACGGTTTCGCAATACCTTGCCGCATTAATGGATTCACCTTTTGGGAGAAAATCAATCAGCAAAACACCTTTCAGATCCCAAAATACAGTGCACATGAATTTTTTGTGCAGATATTATCATCTTGAATTTTTTTTTTTCTTTGGGGATTGTGTGTGTCCCCATTCCATTGACTGCCGTTTTGATTCCAGTATGACATGACGGACCCAAGTTTCATCACCTGTCACAATTTTTTATTTAAAAAATCCTCACCATCATCACTGTACCGTGTGAGAAAAGTCAAAGCACTTCCGAGTCTCTTGGTTTTGTGCATGTCATTAAGCATTTTTGGAACCCATCGGGAACACAGCTTCAATAACCTAAGCGATTTATAACAATTTTGTACAATAGAGTGCCTGAAATTTGTTGGAAATCATCAGATAGCGTTGTATTCTCATAGTGAAACATCTGTTCTCTTAGATTTTTTCGTCAACTGCACTTAGCAGATCATTGGTGACGAGAGAAGGCCGACCGCTCCAGTCTAAAAATAGCTGGTTAGTTTTGCTTACAAATAATTTATATTATGATCCAGAGCTTTTATCCATTCTGATAATGACAGTTAATTATGTTAAGAATATTAATGAGAAACCAAAAAAAATTAACTAACATGGAGTATTGGTAAAATTACATGAAATAAATCTGTGTACTTCACATACTTACTATATGGTGAAGTATGGTTTTTTTCTGATTTTGATACCAAAAAATTGTAGTCTTACTTCTGAATTCGATACCAATTCTTGTGTTAGTTGTAACTAAGTATACACTGTACAAAATGATTTCGTTTTGTTACCAATAAAAAAAATCTGGTCAGTAGGAACAACCAGGACAAAATTTTCCAACCACCCTTATTCACAATAAAAATTTTGAGATATGAACTTTAACATTTTTTATATCTTATAAGGGACCTTGTGTGGGGTAACTAAACAAATTACAAAGTAAAAAGATATTAGTAATAGTTCAGTTGTTTGCTGCCTAGAAAGAAAAGTTAGTACAGAAAGGCATTAGTATTATTATACAAATCAATTTGTTAATAATTTGGTAAACAACCTACAACTTTTCATCGCTACTATCTACACCTTTCATACAAAACGTACAGCATAAACAAGTTTCAGCTTTAAAACAATACTAGATTCAAATTGAATACCACAAAAAAGATTCAGCATGTAGTACAATCTACAAATAGCCGCACAGAACTACTTTAATTAAACATGTCTACCACAAAATCCTTGCATGAAAGTAGAGTCAAAGATTTATGTAAGTCTTGCTGGTTCCCTTTACATTGTCTAACTTTTTCGGTCCATAACCATTTTCAATCTGTTGTAACAGGTTAACACTTCACTGCGACACAGTTATGTACCGACTATACGACAGCCGGTACAGTAGTAACGTGTGGCCAACTGCAGTCAATGTGTTAAACAGAAATTTTCAGTTATAAAAACAAATTGAATCAGTTGTTCAACCAAATCAGCTAATTACACACCATATCACATCATGCATGGCACACATTTCAGTACCATTGATGTGGCACAGGAATTATCGTTTTATTTATGAATATCAATAAAATTATTGAAATTATTAGGCTTAGTGAATATTTTATTATGTATTTAACTTCCAAGTATTTCTACTTCTTGTATGTTCACTATTTTAAATAAAAACAATGCCAAATATCTAACATAATATAATAAAATTATCACAATAAATTCAAAAGAAAGGAACATAACAAAGGTGCAACTTAAAAATTGTAAACACAAGACATGACATGATCAATGAATACAAGTATATTTTTTATACAACTCGAATATTATAAAGTCTTGCTTTAACTTTTTAAACTATATATGTAGATTATAGAGGCAAAAACTGATTTAATAATAAATAGCTAAAAAAAGTCCTATGTGTAGAACACTGATGTTTTTTGGATAATATCTCATATCTTATCAATAGAATTTAGACTCAAACAGTTAAAAAAATAACCTACTTCAATATGTGCAAATAATTGTAACAATGATGTAGACTGAGCGCAGAGTAGTTACCTGAGAAGCCATATAGATGGCAGCAGCTGCTACTGAAATGGGAGATCGCCCTGGCACAATGTCCAGTTCAACGGCTTTGCGAGCTATGTGTGTAGCTGCCCTCTGTACCATATTCGGCAAACCTAAGTACAAAACATTAGATCATTCACACATAGACGTTTATTCAGCAAATAAAGATATTTCACCTCAGATTAAAAATAAACAGCCTTGAAAAATAAATTAATGATTATTGATTATCCATGAAAACTGTTACTCTAATATAAACATTACCTAAATTGGAGCAGAAACGTGACATGAAGTCTCCAGTGGTAATAAGGTCCACGCTCGTCTCCAACGCCTTCAGAATCAGTTTGAAACATCGTCCAATTTCCTTCTTGCTGATTTTACTTACAGCACAGATTTCCTACACATAAGTCTTTTTTAGTAAACAATTTTTATAATATAGAAAACAAACCAAGACTTAAAATTTGATTCAATAACTGGACATAAAAGGTCAAATTGGAGGTAATTGTGTCTCATGTGGCTGTCACACCAGGTTTTCAATTTTAGTAACTCAGGTATTAAGATTTTATGATTAAAATATGCAATACAGAGTAGACCCATTGGGTAGTTAAAGAGTCTTCATTGTATAGTAATAGAAAAATAAATTGTAGTCTGTTTTTATTCACAAAACTGTTAATCACAAATTGACAAGCTCAATATCCTAAATGTGTCTAGGGTTGTGACTGATATCCAAAGTCAGAAGAAGAGTTTTGGGAGTATTTAAACCTTTGCATGCCACTAATGAATTCCATGATTTTCCTTTAAACGCCAAGACAACTATAAAATATATCTTTCTTTTAAGTTCAAAGCTAATTTTTATTATAACTATACTACAAATAAGAGGTAAGCGCAAACAAATATAAAACAGGACATCCAGTTTAAATTAACATATTAATTGCTAAAAATAACTATTTACCATACTGTTATATGGTCTAAAATCAAATTCATAGTACAATCCAATAAAACTGAAAAATTATTTAAAACTACTAATTTTTAGAGCATTTTCTTATCTAAGGTTTCATAAATACGGCCTATCATCATAACTTATCAGACATTCCATTTCACTAGATACCTCGTAGACACACACACAAGTGACAACCGACAAAGCAGTAATACATGACAACAGCAAACAACAGATATATTTAGTTATGGCTCTGTAGGATGGGCAAGGCAGACATGCAGGTGGATGGAACTAGACAAAAGGCCTCCCCCTGCCGTGGAATGTGGGTTGTCTAAATTATACTTTCTAGTAAACCACGATAGGCACAGAGAGTGGACCTGTCATATCAAAGGCTTTTAGTGAACTAAAAAACTCTCTGAGACAAAATGTATAGTTTAGGATATAATCGTGTTTGGCGTTTAGGTCGAAGTCTATCATTCAAATATATCTGTCTAGAGCGTGGGAAGGGTTAAAATGTTTTCCAACACAATTTCAAAATTACTTTTCAAAATCTGTTATTCGTAAACAAAACACAGATACCTGCAATAACAGAGACACCACAAGACCCACAAGGTTTTTTATTCTTGCTCCCTAAATGTAACTTGATAACTGATACTTTTAAAATCAATAACTATTTTTATATTGATACTCAAAATGAAAAGGAAATTCAAAATTAGGTTTGCAAAGGGCCTTCCAATAACTCAAATAACTATATACAGTTTTGTCAGAATTAGAGATACTTATTCTAGAATTCTACACACACAAATGCTTTATCATCATATTATAAACTCATCAAACTTATATTTAGCCAGTCAATCTTTCTTAGATGACACTGATACTCTGTCAATTATAGTATTCCTCACATACGACTTAGTGTATGTTATTTTCAATAAACATTGAATCACAAAAAGTACTTGCTCCGCCGGGAGTCGAACCCGGATCTCTCACTTGCCGGGTGAATAAAATACACATCAATTATAGTGTATGTTATTAAATAGTGAAAGATATTAACAGGAATGGCACGTAAATTACTATAGTACAGACAGTGTTAGTGACATGACTGTATATTCACAGTTGTATATATATATATATATATCAAGATTATAACTGTTGAATGTATGGCTGTAACTTACCTTGAATGTACGGGGCACACCCTCTTGTCTGCAGGCAATGTAGAGACAGGCTGAGGCAATCGCGTCGTTAGCCCTTCCCTTCAAATTCTTGCCATCATGGACTTGTTTGAAGAGGTTGTTGGCTCGATCCACAATTGTCTTAGGCAGGTTGATGCGGTCAGCCATGCTGTTGATCTCACGGAATGAATTGATCAGTGCTCTGTCTGAACTACTCATCTGAAAGTAACAACAATAACCTTTAAGACAAGTGAAGTATTTATTCAATGTATGAGGTAATTTAAAAAAAATACAAATTACTCACATTTTTACACTATTTGAAAAATTGTAAAATTAAAACATTATATTTGAAAGATTGATTTGTATAAAGAGAAGGGAATAATTCTGCCATTTCTTAAAATGTAGAAAAATCGAATTATTTGTATGTTAATTGGTTAATATTTAAAAGAATTCAAATCCTGTGCATGAAACTATATATTTGAGTCTTTAGATCTGAGGCCCCGGGCACGATACGAGCGGTGAGCATTGAGCGTCACTCGAGCGGCGAGGGTGGTCACGATACAAGCAGCGCAAGCGTGTTGCAATATGCCTTCGAGTGAGGACCTAGTACATCTTCTGTTGTTATCGGAAAATTCAATATTGAAAAGGCGTGTAGTTCGGGGTTGCAAGCGTGGGATAAAACGATGGGGAGTTCATCCAATTAACAGGAGAAGAAGGGTTTATGGAGAGTACCACCATCTCATCAAACAGTTGAAAGAAGATCCAGAACGTTTTTTCTAGTACACTCGGATGAGCGTACCGACGTTTGATTTTATTCTAAATAGACTGAAGGGCAGACTGGAGAAGAAAAGAATCGCTTTACTTCAGCAGGTGAAGCCAGAAGAAAGGCTTGTAACTTTATGGTAAGGTAACAACACTGAACTTCACATATCAAACTTTCAATTTGAGTATCACTAAGCTTCTTCAAAGCAACAATGTCCTTTTTCTTAAGTTTTGCCGGAGGCTCACGTGGTTCTTGCTCCTCTGCCATCTTGAACTAGACTGAAAACCGTGGGAAGAAGCATGACTCATCTGAGCGTCGAGCGTCGTACAAAAAGTAATCGGGCAGGGTTTGGCGGTGCCTTCGACGCTAAGCGGCGCCGCTCACTGTCGCTCACCGCTCAAGTCTATCGTGACACCCCTCTTCACATTTGCACGGCAACATATGGGGCCCGATTGCAAAGCGGTGCCGCTCTGACGCTCGTCGCTCACGCTCTTGTATCGTGCCCGGGGCCTGATAGGTCTACAATGTCTGGGACTCAGACTAATTCTAAGAAACCATTTATGCTCTACAAAAAGGTTTCTACCCCAGTTTAGCCAGTTTGAAAGTTGTTTTATTTAACTTAGTTTTAGCCTGGAGTTCAATGCTAGGGAACTGTAAAAAAGGTTTCAGGGACTTGATAATTCCTACAATAATCGCACTTTATATCAAAAAATAAATAATACTTCTATGATGATGGTGAAGACCTATACTGTTTTTGTTATATTGTAAATTTATTTTGAAATAGAATTTTAATTAAAATACCCTTATATTTCAACTTATTACTCAAGAAACTACTTCGGACTGCAATGTGTGTTTTAAAGTACACTATGAGAAAAAGCTGTAACTCTTGTTCGGTATAAATTTTAACTTCATTGTTAATTTAAAACTTGCTTTAAGTTTGTTTTTATTTAACTTGAAATTTTTTTGTTTCACTATTATTACTATTTAAAAATAAAATAAAACAAACCCTCAAATTTCTATTTTTTTTACATATTTTTGAATAAATATTATTTTATTGGCTTAATACAGTATCTTTATTTATCTAAAAAGAACTTTTAAATTAAAAAATTAACATAACATTTTTAAAAAAATACAGCAATTTTTTAATAAGCTTGGCAGATTCATATCCTCAGTACAGTAAAAAATGCACTAATGTACACCTCAGGCATAACGAAACAAGCCATGATTTAACATACATTTTACTTTGTGGTTTTCAATAAATTATAATGACATATCTTCAATAATCCACTGTTAGTTTTAAACTTTCTGTAATTAAACATAAAATATATCTTTGGATTGATTTAATTAGGCTTATTTCTTTCCATGAGAGTATGTACTACAATAACAATAGTTTAAAAGATTTAAAAAGCCTCTCTTTGAATAAAAAAAAAATATGTTTAGCTTACTTAAGTAGTGGTTTTCTGCTAGCTTGCCAAAATCATCAATTACTTTGTCACATTGTTTGTTATGTCTGACCTGACCCAATGCAAAGCACTAATCCACAAACAGATCAAATGTAAATATTTTAAAAGGTCTTCTTAGAAGGCAATTAATTCTTAAACCTAACATTGCTGATCCAAATCCCTTATGAGAAATGGTCAAATATATTCACACAGTTATTACAGTTTCTTCTTGTAATCCTTAATACTAGCAGGCTACATTGGGTCATTGCAACACAGCCCTCAGCAGTATAACGGTTTGCACGTTTTAATGTACCTGGCTACGTTAAATTGACAAAATCTGTTCAATGAAACCGGCTTAAAAAAATTAAGGCTTTGAATACGGTTTACCTAAATGCAAGACCAAGATGATTTTAAGATCTCCATAGTGAGACCAATGCCGGATTGTTTGAACTGCCCAGAGAAGAATAAAGGTTACATGGTAATTTGATGACAAATTTTAACCATATAATTAAATATTTTAAAATTTCAAACCCAAAAACATTCCACTTGTAACTATCTTCTGTAATAAATTGGTCTTAATCAGATCACAAGTTTCCAAATTATGATTTTCAAAGTTGCAGTTTGGTTGAAAAGTGACAAAACCTATCCCTTCTTTTCATTGGTATCAACATAAAGAGTAGAAGGTATTGTTTATAAATTATTTTATTTATATGTTTAAACACAGAAATAAACAAGCTAAGTAGCTTTATAAATTAGTACATGTTTCTTCCATTCTTTTTGATCCAAAAATAGCACAGCAGTAGATTTCCTCTAGATAAATATCTGTTGATATACAAAAACCTAACGTTATGTTGTCCCTCCCTCATACAGACAACCTTATAATGGCATGACTCTTGAGTAACATGACATAACGTACTATAACAATTTTAATGCTTTGTAATTTACTATGAATATTAAATTAAATTTTATATTTTACCACCACCCTGTGCATGAGCACTGAATAGTATGTGCTTAAATATGAGCCTGGCTAAAAGTACTATCAACAATACTCATTCAAATACAGTCCAGTATGCCAAAACAAACATGTTGAATAATGGATATATGCCTGGTCACAACTGTCCTCATTGAATATAATGTTCAAATCTGTGGAGTCAAAATATTAACTCTAAAGTTCCTTTTAAATTTTCGTTTGGAGAAGAAATTGATATTGATCCTGCAAAAATGAAAAATCTTTTACAAGTTTCTCTTTATCATTAAACATAATTGTTTTTAAACAAATACTACTTACTGTTCTTCGATTTTGGTATTTTGAAACACCAAACTCATCGAAAGAGGCATCGCCACGGCCAGGACCAATCATGGTAGACAGATCTGAGCCATTGAGGAGAGGGTTCTCAGGCCCACCCACTCGAGACGGATCTACTCCGTTCTTCTCATTGCTGAATGTTCGCCATTCTGATCCGACATCAATCACCCTGATAGCAACACCATCGTAAACATTAAAAGTTATCAAAATACTAACCTTTTTGGATTAATAATATATAAAAACCAAATTTATGTAAAAAATATTATTGGGAGTGTCAGGTAAAATAATACAAACCAGTATTGAAAACTAAAGTAAACCTCAGCTAACCAATTTGCGGATCAATTAAAACATTATAGTCTGGTAGAAATTAATTTGCTTAAACAATAATCTGCCTATCTGAGCCGAATAATAATTTATAGCCTAACCAGTGCAGATGTCTAGTTTTGCTTTGTCTACTCAACTAGCTTTTTCTGTCTTTAAACTCGTTTTTAATAATGCTAAAAGGCATGATTAGTCATGTGAATGTTGAGTTTAGCTCCAACTTCCTCTTAGTGCAGCATATGAAATCTGACACTGTCACAGACTTGACTCCTGGAGTCTGGAGTCATGTTTGTCTGAAAAGATCCAAAAACAGTTGGTGAGTTTAAAGTGAAAAGGAAATTCCCATAGCAATGTTATTATTGACTCCTTAACAGTTTTATTTTGTAACTAAAATTACGTTGTTTAGGTGATATTTATTTTGCTGTTTTACAAGTTTGTAGTTTAAATATATACTTTTTTATGAGTGTTATTTTTCACAGTTTTAATATTTTTTATAAATTGTTCACTAAGTAAGTTTTACAATCCGTGTCTGTGTCATCACGCAAACAAAGCAAATCATCTATTTGTGTGTCAGATATTTCCATGGTACAATAAACACTAGAAATAAAACCACAAAATATTCCAGGACAGGTGACATGCAACAAAAAACGTGGTAGCTGTCTGCACTAAGCAACTACAGCAAAAATCACCAATGTGCAAACACTGATGACAGAAGACCAAAGAAATATGACGTCCAGTAGAAAACTGCCAGAAGTACGTGTGTGATGCGCAGTTGTCATAGAAATGTTTCTTGCACAATATTGTAACAGATAACAGAACAAAACAGGAACATTTTAACAATGTGTAATATTACGTCAAAATCTTTGAAGGGGTAAATCTTTGTATAAAGCTTTTCTTAGTTGATAATACTGATAAATGATTTTTATCATACACTTCACCAGGGCCCCGATTAAGGTTTTTGGCGCCCGTAGCTATCTTGTACTTCGCGCCCCCCCCCCCCCCCAACGGTTTCCCGGCCGGCTTCCCTCTGTCAATTTTCAATAATAAAAAGTGTTCTGCTGTATAGCGGCCATATTATATTTTTTGTAATAAAATTTCAACTTACTTAAATTTAAAGACCATTACAGAGAGAGACCATTTAGAGTATTAAACTTTAGGAAAAGAACAACATTCAGCAACTAACTATAAACTTTAATTATTGTTCAAAGGTCTAATGATACATGTATGTATAAAATGCTATGTAATATGTTCAAATATTCAACGGTTAAAAGAACTATGCTGTTTGCTGTCATTTCCTAAAAACACACAAACAAACGAACAAAAAACAGCAAAAATTATAGAAAGTGCAAACTTGCAAAGGGAAAGGATGCTTACTGCTGAGCATTTTATTTGTATCTTTAAAATGGAATATGGTCTATTGTTGTAGACTTGTAGGTAACATTCTTTAAAGAGAATCAAGGGTTCTTATTTACCACTGGTTTTGTAGGACATACAAAAATGTGTCCTAGCTACAGCCAAACCTTACATGAGTTTTTAATTCTTATACATTTTTTGTAGATTACTATCATTAAATAGTCACAAAATTCAAAGTTCAGCACTTTGTAATGTTACTTTCAAAAAATCTGTAGGCTTATTTTTTTCAAAATAAATTAAAATGCATAACTGTAATTTTAAGGCTGTTAAAATTATGTGAATTTTATCTCTTACTTCAGTATAAATGCTGCCATAATAATGGAGATTTTATTGTTGTCCATTTTAATAAGAAAGCTTAGTAGCTACGTATAGCCTGTTTAATTAGCGTTTTAACTGTAAATCACTGAAAAGGATTTATAATAAATCAATGAACATGGTCAAATTGGTCATCAACTTTCTCTGGTTTATTCAAGTACATTATGTTACATAGAAATGACATTAGACTTTGGTATACAACTTGGTGACTTGAACATTTAATCACAATAACAAACAATGAGCTAGAACTATAAAATTATTAGCCTACTGTTAACAAAAGAACTTTTTATTTTCTCATGACGATATATTGCCTGATTAAACAAAGTCTTTCTTCCGTGCTTTTGAATGAGGCAAACGCATCGATCAAGTCATCAAACGGAACGAGCTGTACATAGTCACTTTCTATAAATAAGAGAGCGAGTGCCTGGAGTTTTTTCTTGCCGTAGAGTCGACCTCAAATAATTCACTTGACTCGAGTAAGAGCAGAAAAGGATCTTTCTTCTCCGCTGCAATTAGACACCGCCATGCTCAAGAAGATCCGCAATGCCACTTCCCACGTTCGGAAAAAGAGATTCAAGTTTTAGGGTTTTTTACATGTTTCAATAGCCTGTAGGCTTTAGTCCCGGTCGGTTTTGACTTTCTTCTTTTCCTCCATTCTGTCTGACAGTACATTTTCCTCTTCATAGAATGTATTATCATCTTTTAAAAATTTTTGAAGATACAAACACTCATCTGGAAATGAAATCATCTAGGTTCTGTTTGAATATTCATTCATTACTTTGTTGCCTTTTCCTTCAAGATTGAACTCTCAATTTTATTCAAATTCCATAAAAAGTTGAAGGAGTCTCGTAGTGTGACATAAATTGATTTTTCTCCTTGTTAGTTGCCCTAGGAGTGTATCAATTGCTTTGTAGTAACAATTTATCAGGAATGATTTCCGCCCATCAAACTCAGTGTGCCCCTCTTTGCTTTTCTCCAAAAGGGAATTTTTTGGTTTCTTTTTCCTTGTATTGTCTTGTTTGTAACTCTTGAGAATTGCACATAAGCTTTGCCTCACTTTCAAAGTTAGTAAATTGTTCCTCATTTCTTAATGAACTTAGAAAAGACTCTAGGAGCTCGTACGAAAGTGCTGTCTGATCTAAGTCTCCATCTTCAGATTGAAGTCGTACACTGATGTCATGAAACTTCATGAGTACTTTATTCCAAAAACAAATCATCATGGTCATTTCCAAAGACTGGAGCTTCTCTATCAGTTGTTTGGCTTCAAGTCGTACGTCTTTTTTATTTTCTTCGTTTGAAGTGATGTCTTGTAACGCTGCGATTATTTGTTTATATGACTTGTGCATGGCTTTTACTGGCATCTGCTCTTGCACTCCAGCGAGTTTTCGAAAGGGTCTTGACTGTCAAACATTCTTTGTCATATTGCGACACAGAGAATTTCCCATCTGTGTGTAGATGAATGGAAAAAGTTGTACATTTGCTGTGCCAGGGCAAAATATTCAACAGAACTACTACTACTTTCTGCAGCGGTCGAACCTACTAGCTGTAACGAAATGAGCTGCGCAAGGAACGTAGTGAGCAAGAGGATTTTTGCTCTTTGATTCGATTTTGAAGCCCCTTGTAACACACCCAGACATGTTACTACTTGCATTGTCGTAACTCTGACCTCTACAGTCACTGATATTTAAGTTCAAACTTTCAAGAGTATTTTATCACAGCCTTCTCCATATCTTCCCCTTTATGGCCACAATTTGGGATGAACGTTATGAACCGCTCATTAGGTGACCCGTCAGGTGCTACAAAACGATTGACAAAAGTCAATTGATCCACATTGGAAACATCTGGAGTAGAGTCGACAATAATCGAAAAAATACTTAGAATTCTTGATATCTGACGCGATATTTGGATTTAACATTGTCAGCTAACAGAGTAATAAACTCGTTAACGATCGTGGAAGATAAGTATGAGGGCACTCCTTTACCTTTATTTCTGAAACGAGCAACATGGTCAGCCATGAAAGGATCAAAACTTGCACAAAAGCTCGATACAGCCAAGGAAATTACCATTACTGGTTGACCCCAAAATTTCATTTTCACCATAAAACGGAAGCCCTCGAGGAGTTAAATACTTAACTACTTCAACAACTCTTGACAATACATCTCTCCAATACTCACTTCTACTTGATGCTGCTCAAGTAGTTTTTGCATCAATTCTCTGAGGTGCATTCATCCGGGTCAAATATTTGTTCACACACATTCTCTGTGCTCTAGACTATTTGTGCTGCAGCTACACTCTGTCTCTATCTGTCAGAGAGCGTCAGTGTTGCAAACGGCGAATGGCAGCGGCCGGCGGCGCCCCTCGCGCGAAGCAAAATTTCCCTTTTAGTTTTCCCTACCGTTACGATAATTACTATGCGTTGTCACTAATCGCTATTAATTAATTTCTTTTTCTACTTAATAGTTATTTTTTAAGTAAATGGAGTAAAATCTAAGGTCTAGGTGGATGTGTAAATAATGTACAAAAATTATAGTGAAGTTTTAGACCATAACCATTTTATTTACTACATATAAAAAGCACTTCATCCGAAGCGCCCCCCTAAAATCGTCACCGGTCTCGCGCCCTAGGGCTGCAGCCTACTTAGCCTACTGTTAATCAGGCCCTGCACTTCACTGTGGCTTTAAAATTGATTTCAAACACATTAACCACGTTTCCAAATGGCTATTGGCTACATTATGGCATTATGACTATTGGCCTGTATCTTATGCCACTAGAAACATTATCAAACATGTTAGAATATAAGAGCAATTGGCTCATTATACACAAATTATTAAACAAATAGAAAAAACAGGATGGATGCTAGAGTTCATTAATGAGTGGTTGAAATAATTAGAAATAATGGTTTTTTAGAACAGTGCTTAGAATAGGCTGATAAGACAAGTAAGTCTTTAGTAACAATTAAAACTTAAATTAAACATCTTTTAGTAACAATTATGAGCTTAAATTAAAAATTAGAATTAAATTGTTTAAATTAAGGTTTTTATGAAACATGCATACTTAAAAAGTTGGAAATTTTAACACATTCGAGTCTACGCTCGAGCCAGACTCAAGCGCCATTGCTTAAACCCCCGGCCGGCGCTCGAGCATGACTCGAGCACAGCTTTGCCGATTGATATACAGAGTTGCTCGAGTGATATTCGAGTGCCGTCTACTGCATTAGAAAGCCAGCTTTGATGGTTAGTTCAGAAAAATTCCGCTAGGCGCTACTACGTCATACCCGCTTGAGGCTTTTGTTTATCCACTGACGTGGCCTGGTGCGTCGTCAGTGTGTCTAGGGCAACAATCTTTTTTTTCGTAATTAAAATTATTTGTAAATATGTATATAGTAAATGCCTTAAAAAAATGAAATTACTTGTTTTATTTATTCAAAAGTTAGTTTTCAAGTAACACAAGACATGCGGAAGTTTTTATTTTTCTTCAAAAAAAGTAAGTTTTGAAATTTTTTAAAAAATTAATTAGATTTTATAGGAATACAGTTTTACATATCAATTTAAAAGAGGAAAGATAGAACTTTCAAGAAAATATAATACCATATACATAATATTTAACAGTTTTCTAAAAAAAAAATCTTAAAACCAATTAATTTATGCAGGCCAGGCTATAAAAAACAGCAAATAGCGAGCCAGACTCCAATGTGTTAATAATAAAAATGACCTAAATGCACTCAAAGTTGAAACACACCTGTCACCTACAACAAGTCCACACTCAGAACAAATCTGGTCACCAGCTCTGTAGTCCTCTATCAGCGGTGCATCGGGATGTTGGTTACAACATACTTTATTGACATCCATCCTGAAACAAGAGAAGACATTACAAACTGATTATCATGTATAACATTAAGCTGAAAAAACAAAAAAAATACATTACATTGTCTAGTGTTAATCAAAAGTTTACTTACTATTAAATGTATACTTCATGGCCACTACACAATAGCCTATTTGATGTTTTTTCAAAAGCAAAATTCTTTAAAATAAATGTTAAAAAGCAATTAAATTTTGGAAAGCCTGAACTTTTTTTAATCTTAAAAAGTAATTAGTAGTTGAATAGGCAAACAGTAAACTGCCTCCGGCCATCAGTGCAGGGCAACATCAATAGCTGTCCAGTGACCACTAACATAGAGGTACACAAAGAATTTAAATGTACATTACAAAATAAAAGAAAACTAAACGTCTTTTCTGTCTATTCTGACACAATAATGAGTAGTATACTTTAAAGTGCATTCACAACACTAACTTCTACATTGAATATCCAGAAACACATATCACTCACTAACACAGCAAGGGAGAACAACAATGATTAGTTCTGTACATGACAACACAGATCTAAATCTAACCAATCAGGAAAAGCAACATCGAGATGCCCAAAAAAAGTTGCATAAGCAAACAGAACTCAAACAACAAGAAAACTAGGTATAATTTTCACCAGGGAAGTAGACAGAATGAATAAAATATACCATGGAGGTATAACTGTGACCAAAATAACAATTAAAAGAAAAAAGTACCAAATTCTTAAATTACCTTCTAAAGCAGTTTTTAAACGTATTCTTCCAGCTCAAATTCCCACACGAATGTTGACAACCTTGATATCCCCTCTTCTTAAACTAGAACCCCTCTTAAAACTACCCCTCTTTAGTATGTTATCAACCCCCAACCAGAGAAGCCAACTTCTGTAGATCAATGAACTAATAAAACTATTACTACTTAAAACTAACACTTTGTGGCTGCCTAAAGTCTCTTTCTGGAAATAAAAGTACACTAATTTAAGATATTGTTAAAAGGGGGAGACTTTAATAAGCAGCCTAAACACATCATTCATTTGTTATTATCAAACGATTCAATATATAATCCAATTTCAAATTTGTATATAATTATTGCACACAACAAGAATTATAATAAATTAACAACAAGAACAATATATTACAATTATTGATCAAATAACTTTAACACTATCATTAAAAAATAATCAAAACCCACTTTGACTTAGACCTACATGTCAGAGAAGCTTTATAGAAATATTTCTATCTTGCACAAATAGCAATGACCAAATCCTTTTTGTGAAATGGAGGAAAGGATTCTCCCCTAACAGAAAAAGTTCCCTACAGTACAAAAATGATGCAGTATAATAAGCAGCCACCACAACAATTGAATCGCCAATGTTCATAATAATCGACATTTTCTATTTATAATACATACGTATGTAAGTATTTACCAATTTATATAGGGTGTTAAAGGAGAAATCTGCCACACTGCACAAGCTTATTCCTCTCATAAAAATAATGAAAATAGTTGATTTAAACATGGGTCCAGAAATGCTTTGTTGGCGAGTTATACAGGGTCAAAGATTTCACCTGAAATTTAGCTCCATCAGTGAAATTATCTCACACTGAAATTTTTATGGTAGCTATTACAGTAAGAGTCTCGATTATCCGACCTAAACCGGCCACGGCAAGGTCGGATAACACAGGAAATGATAAAAACAACGTTGACATTGTGTAAAGGCCCTCTTACACGATCCGACCAATTCGTGGACATGTCTGCTGATGCATTCAATTCTGGTTCTGTCATTGCCACACACACTGCCCGACCTGCCTGACCACGGACAGGATCGTATATGGTATAGGAGCTTTTAATTTTATTTGCACATTAAAACGCACTTAAGTACAGTTCATGTAGGAGAAGGCTAGTGACAAGAACATTGAATAAACTAATATTGGCTCAAAATGCTTTTATAAACACTGAGCAATGTTTTAAATGGCGGCAAGAAAAAGAGCTAGCTCCTCAAAAAAATGAAGTATCCTGAGTAGTGAGGAGATGAAAACTAGTATTAAAGGTGGAAATAAAGTCAGAACATACACAACCTTGCAAAAAACGCACAAGAGAAGTCTTTTTTTTAACATTCTAAAATTGGTATTATGAATATACTGAAAACTATGTACTAATTTAGTTGAAATCAACAAACTATGACATTTTAATTAATTGAATGTATTTTTTACGGGATCAGTACCAGCAGAAATACCAGTGGCTAAAGTTAAAAGTAAGTACTACGCCGCATAGAATTTAAATAAAGCTTAGTTATTTTACGTAACCTGAAACAAATACATTTCTTTTACATATAAAAGTATAGCTTCTCTACATTAGAATTTTTAAAGCCTAAAACGTAATTCAGTTCTACATCATCGTTCAAAATTTATTCAAAGTAAAAATATGTTTGGAAATAAATTTAAAATTAAAATCATGAGCTTCATTACTGACTAATGGTGGCAGAACAATGACGTATGTGTCTTTGTTTCACAAGAAGTTACGTTTATCCTTGAAAAACCATAAGGTAAGTAAATGTAATTGTTTTGTTGTAATTATATTTTAAGTTGTAAGTTATAGGCTATATTAATATTCAACAACGTTGACATTGTGTAAAGGCCCTCTTACACGATCCGACCAATTCGTGGACATGTCTGCTGATGCATTCAATTCTGGTTCTGTCATTGCCACACACTGCCCGACCTGCCTGACCACGGACAGGATCATGTATGGTATAGGAGCTTTTAATTTTATTTACACATTAAAATGCACTTAAGTACAGTTCATGTAGGAGAAGGCTAGTGACCAGAACAATGGCGATGAATAAGCTAATATTGGCTCAAAATGCTTTTATAAACACTGAGCAATGTTTTAAATGGCTGCAAGAAAATGGTACTAAGTACTACGCTGCACAGAATTTAAATAAAGCTTAGTTATTTTACGTAACCTGAAACAAATGCATTTCTTTTACATATAAATGTATAGATTCTCTACATTAGAATTTTTAAAGCCTAAAATGTAATTCAGTTCAACATCATCGTTCAAAATTTATTCAATGTAAAGACATGTTTGGAAATAAATTTAAAATTAAAATCATGAGTTTCATTACTGACTAATGGTGGCAAGAACAATGACGAATGTGTCTTTGTTTCACAAAAAGTTACGTTGGGTACGGTCCAATAAGCGGACCCGGTTTTTTATATCGAAGAATATAATCATCGATACCTAATATTCGCATATCGAATCATAGACTATCAATCGATATAAAAGTAATAACAATCATATGTTTAAATTAAAATGTGAATTTAATGATAACAAATAATAAATGAACATAACCAAAATCAGGGAAACTCATAACTTTAACTAAATGAAACAGAACGAAAACGTTTTTACTAAAGTTGTGTCCACCATTACCTTCTTTTTTTGCATCTGAAGACGACCATGTTAGCTCCTCTGACAGTTACATTTGTTACCTTTCCACAAATATCACATAATGGATTCTTAGGTACTAACCCAACATCCTGAAGCCATAAAAAAACATATTTTATCGTCTTTTAAAGCAATTTCGTGAAGCTTCCTAAGATTGACGGCCATTTTAATACACAATGTTACGTGAAATTTAAAATATTACCTTAATTGTATTATTTGAAAGTGTTTACAGCTGTTCATATAGATTATTTAAGTTGTTAAAAATAATTCATCAGTATCGATTGATTATAGGCTATCGATGGTTATGATTAAGTAATATCGTTTGCCAATTTCGATATAAAAAACCGGGTCCGCTTATTGGACCCTACCCGTTACGTTTATCCTTGAAAAAACATAAGGTAATTATGTAATTGTTTTGTTGTAATTATATTTTATATATTTGTAAGTTATAGGATATATTAATATTCAACATTATCATCTAAGATTAAAACTGGCCAAACCATATTATTCTTTGAAATATTTATTACATTGTTTGGTGCAAACATTTTTCTTTCAATCCTTTGGATGGTCATGAATATCGATGATTCCATATCATTCGATAATCATCATCTGATTTTTTTGGTGGCTGATTATACTGCAGGCATAGGGCCTACATTCAATAAAGAACCTTCAAATACTTTAAGAGTTATAGCCTAATGAAAGAATAATAAGTAATGTACCACAAAAGGTGTTGGCATTTAAGATTGTGGCCTTATGCTGAGCATGCAATTTCTAGAGGCAATTAAAATGTAGGCTAGGTTATAATTTTAAGTATTTCACAATATTATCTAATAATGGACAAACCTAATTGTATACACTATACAATGTTTTGTATGGCTGTTTACCATCTGCCACATAGAATAAGATCTATTTTAATTGGTGAATTATTCTGAAACTTAAATTTACCAATACTTAACCCTACATGTAACAGACCTGTAAGAAGCCATTATGGTGTTATTCTTTTGTAATGTTTGAAAATGGTTAATTGATTTCAGTTGGTTTTCCTGTTGTTTCAAACAAATTTTATGTTAACACTGTTGAGATTTAGTACTTAAAAGCACATAATCTCTAAGCTTACACAACAAATAAAAGCACCAAGACAAAATAACTATACACACATACACTATGTCACTAATCCAATCACTCACTAGTCTCTCACTCACATTAATTGAGATGCAACAGCTGAAATAAATAATGGTGTAAAATTGAAAGAGGAACACAATTAAATAATACGGCACAGACTTGTGGTGATGACAATATACTATCGATGTTTTAGAAGAATCGATTTTCTCGTTAAAAACATCGATACTTGAAACTCTGAATCACATTAATTTAATGAAGTAAAAAAGATTCTACGTTAAAAGTAAATACATTAAAGATATATCATCTTTATTCCATTAGGAGCTTAGAAGTGGTGTCATAACAAATAATATATTTACTAAATCCTTTGACTGGCAACAAAACAAAGCTGCAAGTATTGACTTTCCAGTGACTGATACATAATCAAAGCTACAGAATTCAGGTCAGCCTTTCTTCCCAAAAGTCAAGAAAAATCTACGAAACTGTTAACAGGGACTTCAAAATATCAGCTATTCAGACTATTCTTGAGTTTTTCTATTGCCTTTTTTGATGCTGGTTATCAGGAGTTTGAAAAGTCCAGACCCAACGTACGACCGTTTCTTTTAATTTGTGGAAGGTTTTTGTACAGGCAGGTTAAAATCAGGGGTGTTATGCACCACCACCTGGCGTTTCTCATAACACCTGGCTGGAAGCTAAAACTATTAGATAGGACACATCACAAGAATCAAGAATTTTATTGGTCAAAGACAAAGCCGATCTGCATTAGTCTTGTCAAGAAAGATATAAGTATTAATAACGCATTATAAATCAACAAATTAATATGCATGGGATTAAAACAAGTTTAAATAATATTACAGTCTAACCTACAACTAACACCAAGCTAGCAACTAAGATATATTATTTTGTATACAAAGCTCTGTCTAACAAAACAGTACCCTCTTCATAACTCATGCAACAGAAGTTTAAACACGCAAAGTTACACAATCTAAACCAAAGAATTCAGTTGTTTTGCACAATATATTATTTACCAGGAAATGCTTTATTCTTCCTTTGAAAATCAGGCAAAACATACATAGACTATACATACTAAGACTAATAATTACAAAGCTTTTCATAGTTCAGGAGTATTCACAGTGATGATGAATATAAAGGTTACTTTTTTCCTTGTCTCATAACTATAAACATGTTCACATGCATAAACTATTTATATTCTTCCTAACATACAATGAACAATCCAGAACAAACAATTCGGGCAGGGTTAAAATTCTTAGAAAAGCAAACAGAGATTTACAGAGAGACCTAAGAGACGTACCACAAATACGTCGCACAGTGCTCTTTTCTGCAGCAAGAGCAGTTGTATAGTAAAGGAATGATTCTACATAGCACAGTCCTATAGACCAGATGGCTGTACAAGTGGAAAAATACACAGCCAAGAAAGGTTGTTGAGAAACGAAACGAGCCAAAACTGAGCATAAAACATCACAGAATAGCTTTTTTTAACGAAGGAGCTGTGAGTCTCTTATCCCAGACCATGTTCAAGGTGGATCTCCAGACACAGGATCAGGGAAGGAATTGAAAGAGCAGCAAGAAGTGAACCTAACATCAACAGTTTTGGTACTGTTTATACAGATGTCGTTGGCTCTGTACCTAATGGTATCAGATAGGCCATCCGCCTCAAGCTAAGGTCAACACAGCTATGCTCCCAAAACCGGAAACTGCTAAGGTCATCATCAAAAAGGTATGTCCGCTGAGTTCCACCCCGAATATTGGTTAGGAAGTAGTTTATATAAACGAGAAAAATAATAGGCCCCAGCATAGAGCCCTGTGGAACCCCATGCTAAACAGCTTAGAATGAGACAAGACATAATTAATGAAACTGCTTGATAACGTTTACAGGCTTTGTGTATCAAACTACTGCGTATTTACAATAAAGAAACATTCATAACTAAATTCACTTGGCCTGATAGAAAATACATACACAAATGGTTTGTAGAAACTAATCCATAACTTAGAAGAACTGTATACTGTATGACAACTAACTTTTTTTCCTGTCAACTATAAAAAAATTACAGTTTTTATTTTGATTTACAAGCAAAATTTTCAGGTTAGTTTAGGTAAGTCTTTACTTCCACTGTGGCTAACGCGGACCAGATGTGGGAATTGTTTCATCAATTGAAGGAAAACAACAGTGAAATTACCCTAACTAATAATTATCATTTCTGTATGTTCCTTTCATTATGTTTATGTACAGAGCCATGATGGGAAAGTCTGTCAAACACGATTCCTAAACTAGACGTATTCTTTAGTACACTTAAAACTACTCTTTGTGAAACATTATTACATCCAAGTGAAAAATGGCGAAAGCAAAAATGAGGTAATAGTAGCGATATTTAAACCCGAGTTTTGACTTACTGATGACGTTAGCTCTATATAGACTTCATCTATACTAATCAGACCTATTGAAGATATTAGCATCTTTATTAATTCGTTTTCGGAGCAGAGAAAAGGTCCTTATCGACTCCTTGACCTTGGATAATTGAAAGGTAAGAGAAACAAATCATTTCAAATACCCTAATTGTAGATCGCAAATAAGGAACTGTATGAATAAATTGCGACGTGCCACTCAAATTAACGATAGTGATTGTTCAAAATAAAAGAGGCAATATTCTCGTAGAAATGTTATTTTAATAAATCTTGCCTATTCAAGCCCAGTTAGTACTTCAAGCTCTGAAGTACTCTATTGTGATAGCTATCACCATATAGAGAATTTTCCTTAGTTGTGATGTTACAAATTGCAGTGAAGAAAGATTTTTTCTGTACTAGGTCACGTTTAAAGTCAAGGTCTACCGTACGCCAGGTTAAAATGAAGGCCCTTTCACTGTTGTTTATTGATAGTGTTTATATTAAACTGCAAATGAAATAGTGGAAATTGCATTATCAAAATCAAGAAAATTGTTTTTTACATAAGAAACAATCCTGTAGAGTGATTGATTTGAAATTTTTTATAATTTTATGATAAATTTAATAATTCAATAATGAAAAATCATTGCAATTAAATTTCTTCATATTACTTATATAAGCTTAACTTGATTATGTTTATTTCTTTTTTAAATAAATTATTATAACACCGAAATTCAAGTGAAATAACGTTACTAGTAAGTTTAATAACTAATAGAACAATGTAAATACATATTTACAATTTAACCCTAAAACTGGGCTAAAGAATCGTGAAACGTCCTTAGTATGTTTTACCCAGTGATAAAAACCTCAAGGCGATTCTTTTGGAAACGAGTTTTTTAATATATCACGAAGTTGAGCTGACTGACAAAACAGTTTTACCTAGTGTTTTCTAGTCCGCTATTTTCTTCGAATTGTTTGTTCAAAAGTTTTATTTAAGTGTTTTTAATTATTGTTTTTAAACTTTTTACCGTGTTTAGATTGTATTTGTTTGATTAATTCACAAGATTCGTTCACACAAGAAATTTGATGTTCAATTCAAATATTGTAAACAAAGGCTTAACCTAAAATGTTTTAAACCTACTCCTACCGCTATGACAGCCAGCCAGGCTAATGAATTGTTCCCGCTCGGACAAAGTTCGACGTTAGACATGAATGAAATGCTAACTGTTCCTCTTCCCGATAACAACAACGACTTCGTGAATCCAAAAAAGCGACATATTACTAAAACTGCAAATGCTTCTCCACCTCCTAAGAAGTACTACCTCGATGTGAGTGAGATTCATTCAAAAAACCGATTCAAGATACTTGAACCAACCCATACCAATGTTGCAGATCATAGCTACTGTCTTCCTTCCTCACAACAAGGACATGAAATGGAACAAGGATCTCCTGATGATATAAAGAAAAATAAATCACGATCTAAGATCCCACCAATATTTTTGCGTGACGTAAATAACCACCAAGAAATAATAAAAGATATTAAGTGTAATGTAATATCAAGTTTCACAACTGAAATCAAAGCTAAATCGATCAAGATAAACCTAACAGAAATAAATGACTACAGGAAACTAACTAACTTTTATGAAACAAATCAAGTAAAGTTTTTCACGTTTAAACCTTCCCAGGACAAAAACCTTGAAGTGATCATTCGTAATGTTCCCTACTCTCTAACTGACGAAGAAATCAATCAAGAGTTATGTGACATGGGTTACCCGACCATTAAAGTATCAAGATTGTTCAACAAAAACAAAAGTCCAATGCCACTCTGTTTTGTAGAGCTGGAGAATTCGGAAAGTGGTCGTGATATTATGAACCTTGAACAATTGTTTCACGCCATAGTTAAAGTGGAAATTAAAAGGAAGTCAAAAAACATCCCACAGTGTCTGAGATGCCAAGACTTTGGTCACACAAAAAACTTCTGCAAACTGGACCCTCGCTGTGTGCGGTGCTCGGGATCCCATCTCTATTCAGACTGCCCGGTCAGTAAAGAAACCAAACCAGTGTGTGTTAACTGCGGCGAGGAACATACTTCAAATTACAGGAGGTGTAAATACTACCAGGGCATCAAGCAGAAATTGACCGGTCGCAAGAAATCCTCCATAGGGAACGACCAAGAATCTCGTCCACAAGTTACAACGACACGACCCGAAAACTCAACGAACCTAGGGAAAAACTCAATCAAAATCATCTCCACCTCGATCTCCGTTGAATATGAACTCCCCCAGCTATGCTGAGGTGGCTCATCCGTCGTACATTCCTTCAACTGCAAACTCCGTAGAGGATCCACAATCTCTGGAAGCAGGTAACATCTCAGGTCTTGACGAAATAATAAGCAATGTAGTAAAAATACTCATACCCCAGTTGAAAAAGGTTATTCAGCAGGTTATTGCTTTCTTTCTTTAAAAAATGCCCGTGACTAACAATCAGGCCCCAACTCTCTTTAAAAAACTTAATTGTTCTCAATTGGAATGCCAATGGCTTGAAAGACAAAAAACATCTCTTTACAGATTTCCTAGTAAGACATAATATAGATGTTGCATGTGTCACTGAAACTCACTTCCTGCCCAATGATAAATTTAAAATAAGTGGCTATTCTATTTACAGACAGGACCGAGTGGCTCCTCATGCCTCTGGGGGTGTCGCAATTTTGATCAAAAGAAACATAAAACACCACGAATTTCTTACTCCCCAGTTACAAAGTTTAGAAGCTGTTTCCATAAAAATATTTTTACAAAATGGACTCAACTTTTCATTAGTATCAGCATACTTACCTCCTAACAAAACGTTTTTGTTGATGAAGATTTTAATAGGATTCTCTATAATAATAGTCCTACTATTTTAATGGGAGATCTAAACAGTAAAAACACTTTATGGGGATGTCGCACTAATAACCCAAAGGGTAATAAATTGAATGACTACTTGATGCGTACAACTATTAATATATCTGCTCCTGTAGAACCAACATTTTATCCGTGGCAGAGAAACCAGCAACCTGACATATTAGATATTGTTTTGTTTAATAATTTCAATGAACCGATAGTACAGCAAACCTTATGCGAGTTAACGTCTGACCACTTACCAGTAATTGTAACTTTTTCAATTAAACCCGATTTTACCAATCCTCCATTGAAACTAATAAATGGTAAAGTTGACTGGGCTGTATTTCATAACGAATTAGAAACTAATATTATCTTGCCGAATTGTTTACAGTCTTTCGAAGATATTGACAACTGTGTACTACAATTCACTGAGCTGATTAAAAATTCGGTTAAAAAAGCAGTCGCAAAACAATCACAAACCATGTTTTGTCCTAATCGCCCTCCGCAAAGAATTCTTAATTTAATTAAAGAAAAACATGTTTTTAGGAGACGGTGGCAGAGACACAGGCATCCAGAAGATCGCATGCAGCTTAACAGGCTCATCAGGAAAATAAAATCAGAATTAGATATTTTCAAAATTAATGACTATCAGAAAATATTTGAGTGAAATAAACCCAGGCGATAGTTCAATGTGGCTGGCAACCAAAAGAATTCTCAGAACGCCTTCTACGATCCCTCCCCTTCAACAAGGCCAGGAGACGTACCAGAGTGACTCTGAAAAATGTGAGGTTTTTGCGAATTATTTTGAAAATGCATTTTTCCCCTAACCCTACTGTTTAATTTGCAAACTGAAGATGAAGTCAACAGGTTTTTAAATAGCACAATCTTATCTGCTGAGCTTCCCACTCAGTATATCTCAACATCTGAAATTAGAAATGTTATCCAATACCTACCGTTGAGGAAAGCTCCTGGGTATGACTTGATAACAAACTTAATATTAAAGGAAATCCCGCCAACAGCCCATCAGCTATTAAAAAACTTTATTTTAATGCAATGCCTACACGTTGGTTACTTTCCTAAATCCTGGAAACATGCTGAAGTTATTGTTATCCACAAGCCCGGTAAGCCTGTTAGAAATCCCTCTAGTTACAGACCCATCAGCCTACTACCCACTCTGGCAAAAGTATTTGAAAAGCTAATACAGAAGAGACTATGCAGATTCATTGAAGATGCTCAATGTATTCCTCCCCACCAATTCGGTTTTAGGGCAAAACATTCTACTACGCAGCAACTTGCGAGGTTAACACAAACAATAGTACAAGGGTTTGAAAATAAAAGACACTCTGCTGCTTTGTTTCTGGATGTTGCTCAGGCCTTTGACAAAGTATGGCACAAAGGCCTTCTGTATAAGCTATTTCAAACTGGACTTCCAAATTAACTTGCAAAACATCATCGAATCATTTTTAGAAAACCGGACTTTTTCAGTAAAAATAAATTCTACTCATTCCAACTGTTCGACAGATCCGGGCTGGTGTGCCACAAGGCTCAATTTTAGGACCTATCCTGTTTAATATGTTCATGCATGACCTACCCATTCCAGCTCATTCTACGCTTGCCTCTTTTCGCTGATGACACTGCCTTGATTTCCCAACATCAAGACATTGACACAGCAGTTGACATGGCTTCAGACTGATTACAGACCTACTGTTGGATTGGTTCGTTAATTGGAAAATCGCACTTAACCCTCTAAAATGTGAAGCGAAAATATTTTCGCTAAGAAAATTCAATCCCTTAAGGAATATAGAAATTCAAGATAACATCGTACCATGGAATGAAAATGACAGAACTGTTAAATATTTGGGGTGTCTTATTAGACTCTAAACTTACTTATAAACAGCACATAAATTCAAAATTAAATCAAGCAAACACAAGATTGGCACAAATGTACCCAATTATCAATAGAAGATCATCTCTTAAACTTAAATGCGCTCTTTTAATCTACCAAGGAATATTCAGACCCCTCTTAACTTATGCTTGTCCAGTTTGGGGTCCTTGCCTCCATAAATCAAAAATGAACAAACTTCAAGTATTCCAAAACAAGTGTTTTGAGAATAAGCAACAAAATTCTCCAATGGTTTGTTAGGAAAACCGACAGATTCATAATGAATTAGAAATTCCCGACTCGATCTGTGACTACATCCGGAAAACTAAGTGCTACATTTCTAGAAACCTCCTGGGACCAATCAACAGGTGCTTGTCCCATTTTAAACAATTGGCCAAGAGAACTGTCAACAAGAATGACTGAAAGCCAACGTCCCCTTTGTTCAAAGACATTTTTTATTATAATTTGACAAACTTACATTGTTTGTCAAGTACTAATTTTTAAATTGTTTATTTTACTGTTAACATGTATTAATGTTATATAGGGTGTCTTCCCATTGGAGCCAAAACCCCACTAATGTTAATATTTCCTATGTTTCTTACTGTTCTCTAATTGATTCAAACATTCTGGTGTTATAATTATCCCCCCCACCCCCCCCCCCCCCCACCCCCCCCCCCCCCCACCCCCCCCCCCCCCCACCCCCCCCCCCCCCCACCCCCCCCCCCCCCCACCCCCCCCCCCATTAATTGTTTCACACAATTAAGTTATTTTTTTTCAGTAATTTACATATGTATCTTTTTCAGAGTTTTCTAAACTGTATAGGACTTGCCCTCAATAAATAAGCGGAATACAAATATATTTTGATACAGTATAATTTTGAACCAACCTCACAACAAAACATAACCTTGTTGTTACCTCATAGATTTTGTAATATTTTAAATAAAAAAAAACTACCTAATACTATTTCTAAAAATATAATATTTTTCACTCCTGTCCGTCAAAATACCTTATTTAATAATTTAAAAAATTAGTATGCTATCCATGCATTTCTGAGAAGAGGGTATAGTTAGCATTATGGAAGATATGGCATAGTGGCCTCGTTACAGAATGCATTATTATACCCAATATTTTTTCAGTTAATTGATTGTTTCTCCATTGATACTAATCATTTTAAATCCAACATTGTTGATACTGCAGACTGCTATTTTTGCATTCTTTGTAGTTTAAAATACTTTATAAAATAATTTTGGAATTGATTAAAACACCTAACTTTTTGATCACACAGTGCCAACAAACAACGAAGTTTATAGGATAGTAACAAATTATTTTCCATTAAAAATATTATATACGTTAAGTGTAAAATGGTGGTTAGTGGGCTAAAAACTAAACAAGTGAAATTTCAACAGTGTCACTAAAGGCATGTATACTTATAATATGAAAATTGTAGTCATCTTCCAAGCACATATTTATAAACACTCTTGTATGAGCAGCTTATACTTTGCCGCTGTGTGACCATGACACCTGGATCCTTGCAGACTCACCTCACCCGTAATGGCCAATGTGTAATTAATTGACTTTTTTCAATGCTCATTGATTATTTTCATTAATTCTTATTAAATTTGGTTAATTTTATTATATAGCTTACGCAGTTTCCCCGCGGGCCTTCGCACGCCATTTCTACCGTTGACAAACAGTACACTATTATTCACTTATTCTTTTTCTATTCCACTACTCTAAACATTGCTGTGATAATTGACACAGTCGTTCCTTCGTGAGCCTCTTGGGCACATTGTGAAGGTATGTATCATATTCCTGCTCTAATCTCTTCGTGGTTTTTGCTAGGTGTTGATAAAGTTATTCAGAACAGTTACTGTATACCGGGAATGAATCTCGAACAAACTAATTAGGTTATAAAGAATCAACATTCGGTCTGTTTAAAATTAATTTTTCTGTCTAAGATATTTCCAGTATTAGATTTTAGGAGTGTGCCTTCAAGAGTGATAAATGTATCAAAGAAACCAATATTTGTTTCGATCATAAAGTGTCTTTTTTCGGCTCTTTTTCATTTACCTTCGATGTAAAGCTTGCCAAATTCGATTAACTTATGTGCAAATATTCATTCACGGATTTGTATAATGAGGTTGTTTTCATAATAGCGTTTAATAGTATTTTCTTTGAATTAAATAGTTTATTTGATCATTGATGCAATCTGGAAATTTTAAAAAAACAACTACTGATCAAGCACTTTACAAATTAAAAATGTTTTAAATTTTAAATGTAAACAAATGTTTCTGCCTCTTTGGATGAACTTCAGCTGAAAGTATTATCAGCTGTTAAGTATCAGTTCGCTTTGTAATTACGTGTCATTGTAGCGCAGTCTTGGATCGGATCCAATATTAAAACACAACCAACATCAACAACAATTTATAATTAAAAAACAAAATTTAATGAAATTAAATACTATTAAATTGGACCAAATACTCTCCTCTATAAAGTATGCCTATAGTTACTATCGCAAGGAACGTGTAGAATCACTGTACAAAATTTCACGATGTTTGCATTGGTTCCAGAGTTATAACGGAACATACAAACAAACATTTCGCATTTATATATAATAGATTCAATCATCATCAACAAAAACAAAGAAAATGGCCCAAGTGTTTGCTTGTAAAACAAATAGTTATAATACTATAACGTTTCTTGAGAAAAAATGCAGTCACCTCGCAGATTGAGGGCAGCAAATATGTTTAAACTGTTGTTTTAAACATAACATTTGATTTGAATCAATATTTCTGGCAACAAATAAAATGTTTATAAGGAGTTAAAAAATGAAGTGTTCGCACTTTTCCTGTTTTAAGATTATGAGTTATAACGTTAGTTTTGTGCAATCTTCCATATTAGAAGTCTACAGGCAGAAAAGTTGGATAAATGTACTCGAGTAACATGTACCATTATTGTTCTTGGGGTTATGTGGGCTGGTATCATGACGTATTTAAAATACTTTGTAGAAGCTAGCCCAATGAAGATCCCCAATATAAAAACTGCAATCAAATTTGCATCTTATCATAGCCTGTCAGCTTTTTTTGACAATCTGCTGCTATAATCTTATATAAAATAATTTTAACAATGAAGATTGCAGTAAATGTTATTAAGATGCCATTTTATCATTGTTGTTGATTCATCACTGTTGTCATTATTGATTGATTGGTTCAGCCAATCATGATACTCAATGTTTAGCACTTTTCAATCTCACTTGTGCAGATGGATATGTATTATTGGCAGTTTCAGCTTAATAGCTGTGTCCCGAAGATGTCGTGTAAAGACAGTGGAGCACAAAAATTATTTTACACAATTTAACTGTGTTATAGCAAATATTGCCATTGTTGTGTGATCGCGGAAACAGCTTAGATCGTTAGTTAAAATTATTGTTCATTAAGGATGTGGATTTGATGATTAACATACGGATAATATTTTTCTACAAATTTCAAATAACAGCTGCATGTAGAATTGAAAAAAACTGCATGTTAAAAGTTGTACAGGAATTCTCCTCAAGAATTATCAAAGTGACTATTTAAATTTTACTACCTACAGTTTTTTTATTTCTTTTGGGGAATTAAAATTTCTAATATATTGGGTAGTTGGATAAAAATTAAGTTCTAATTATTATCAAAGGTTTCAACTTAAACTTTTCAGGATATAAGATGGAGTCCGCATTTTACTGGTCTTGTAGAATTTAATGCCTAATTTTTGTTCCCGGGACAAAATTATATTTTGGTTATACTTCATTAATAACTAAGTGGAAAATTAGCACGATGGATGTAAAAAATATTTCACAAATACTAGAATCGCAGGAGTTTCAGGCTTAATAGCATCTTAATAAGCTATATTTATTTGTTTCATAGCTCTCGTCTACAGATTCTAATACTTTTGTACAAAATTAGGTACTAATTGATAGATATCAGACTATGATAAAATCATAGCATGTGTTTCTAATTGAAATATTTAATGTTTTGTTGTGTAGAGTGAAATACCGCCTTTAAGAATATGTTAAACTGCTCAAATACCGGCAGTTGCTTTTTCTCTTAAAAAGTAAGGCTATTTTTTTTCATCATGTGGCTGACTTTTTTTATAAAATGTGTACAAAATCTTGTTTACTTAGTAAACCTACATATATATATGGTATCATTTTGTTCACAATAAGAACTAGAGAGCTATTATGTATATTATATACATTGCCATTACACAAATATGTGCCATTGCTTGAAAGTCAAAGTTACAAAAAAGCCGTTAAGAAAATAAATAGATTAAAATGAAAAATGTCTGTGTATACCTCCAAAACATAGTTACGTAAATAAATTCAACATTCAGTTTCAGATCAAAAATGTGTATAATACGGAATTTTATAAAATTTCCAAAGAAGAATAAAGAATTAAATTAAGGTTTATTATGTATTTTGAAAAATGTACACCTCTGAGACACCTTCCGACCATTTTTTTCTGTTTATGTTTTTATATTACATTATATTTTAGTGTATTTTTTAACCTTTTTGATGACAATCGAAATATTAAAGAAATATTTTACCATTAAGTCTTTCTGTTTAATATTAATATTCATTCCAGATAAAGATTGAACCACCCAAAAAGTACTTGCTCTTGCCACGACTAAATCCAGATCTTTCACTTTCCGGGTGAGCATGCTACTTCTACAACCTCATACTATCAATTATATTGTATTTGACCGTTTTGTCATATATATATTTAAGTAAACCTAACTAACATATGGATCGGAAGACCAAGTACCTGTCAAACGACTAACATTCATTAAATTTGTATAAAATGGCAATAGCCGAATTTAATTTCAATAAAGATTGAATCACAAAAAGTACTTGCTCCACCGGGTTTCGAATCTGGATCTCTACTTGTCAAGCAAGCATACTACCCCAATAAACCACAGAGCCCCCTCACTGTTAACGATTCAATTATATTTTGTGTCTGCCCATTTCTGTCCCACTATACCCCTCCCAGACACAGCGCACCAAATGGTTACACGCTTACTATGCTGTGGCCTCTGTACAACGTCAGGACGTTCAGATCGAAGGAAACGTGTTGTCTGCTTGTTTATGAAACCATTTAGGTGCACATGACATTCATCTGTAAACCATACATCACTCAGAAACTCAGGTTCTTCATAGCATATTCCTAACACTGCAGCACAGTACTGAACTCTGGCTAGTTTGTTTCTACAGTTCAAAGGTTGTCCAGTTTGTATCCTGTAGGGAAAACCACCAATGTTTTTTGAACATTCTTCACATATATATCGTATGGGGGACAAAGGCAGCTATCCCATAAATAAATTAATTAAAAATTACAATTATTAAAAAGTACGTAAGAACAAAGTTCTTGAGTCATAAATTAAAAATAATATTAAGATCTCCCGTCACAAAGCTAAATCCAAATTACTGAGTCAGTTTAAGAGACCCATCCTCTAAACCACTTAGACCAGCCAGACCACCAGAAAACAATCGCAAAGGGCAGTCGTTTACAATGTGCTCCATTGTCTGAGAGTTTGCACCACAATCACACGTCTGGTCGTCAGTAATACCCCACTTAAATTTCCAGTGATTGCTTCTCCCAACCCCAGTTCGAAAACGATTCAATAAAACCCATTCCTTTCGAGGAAATTTCCAAGCCCCCCGCTGCTTTCGTAGGATCGGATATCAAGAACTTGTTCCGTCCATCGAAAGATTCCCAGGATGACGCCCAGTTAGCATTAGGCGTTGAAGGCGCATTGGGGGGTGAAGTTGTTCGCGTCCGTAGCTTGCTACACGTGCTCCACTGGGTAACGCTAAAACGAACAGCAATTTTTGGTAGCTGGACCGTCACTCTTGTGATCTCCCAGTTATAGCAGCTATCGAAGACCAAGATTCTTCACATTGACGTATTGCTAATATTCAGTTTAAGAGAAGCTCGCATTATGCATCTTTTCGGCGACTGTAACACTTGCTGCAACACTCTTCCGTGGTTTTCATTTGTACAGACAGTAGTTGGGCGACCCGAAAATCACTTTCGCTGTGTGTCAAAAATATTACCTGTTCTTCGACATTTCACAGCATTACTAGGCGGGTTTTTGTGGAATGTTCCTGAAAACGTAATGCAGTGTATAACAAGCTTGGCCCACACGCACTTCCAATTCCGTATGAGTGAAAATAATGCTCTACGATAAAAACTGTATCTACCGTTGTTAGCACCATGTTAGCAAAAACTAACCTCAAATAAGAAAGAAGTAATGAACACGAAGCAGTGGCAACAATTGACAATTCAATCAGCTGATCGAGAAGGCAACTACAGCTGATTCAGTTTTCAGTACTGTTTATTATGGCTAATACTGTATATGACAAAATTAAGATTGCTACTTTAAGATTGTGACCTACTATGAATTAAAACAATCTTTTTCAAACTAAGACCTACCGAAGACAATTATAAGTTTTCCAAAGCCTTTGGAGATTAGTAATTTGAAGATACGTCAATGTTGTTTTTATATATCTAGTGCAACATGTAAAGTAAAATCCAACAGCCAATTTTTTAAAAGTTTGATTTATTGCACTTTAAAATACAATTTTTGCACAACTCTCCTCTGTGACTAAGTGTCAATAACTCTAGAGTGGAATATGAAAAATTTGCAAACATTTGAAAGACATTTCCCCATACACCTACTTTCTTGAACCTCAAAATTTGAGGTAAAGCACCCTTTATGTTAGGCAAAAGCTAACTGTTATTATTGATCTGTTTTTTAAATCACTATATCAAACTTATTCAATAATGCGTTTTTCTGAAAAGGACAACAATCATTCATACATATATTTAATACAAATTTTAATAAAAATATCACAATGGACACGGAAATGTACCTCCTCTATAATTAACAAAACATTTAATTACAAACTGCTTGGAACAACCATTATATGTTACAGCTACTGAAATAAAAAATTATTTAACAATTTGTTATAAAAATGCCATTATCAATATCAATATACAAAGAACTTATTGTTAATGATATCAGCAAACAAAATAAATTAGTTGTTGACAGTAGACTCAATTTTCTTGTTTTAAATATAAAACATTACATGCATAACTTAAGGTTTGAAATTTACATATCATGTAAAAAATAATATTAACCAATTTATTTTAGCACAATGATTTATTAACTTAATTTAATATTAACTTACTATTAATCAACTTGTTAGTTCTATTCCATTATTTAAAGCTTTTAAACAGACTATAACTAAACAAACTACAATAGTTTTAAATAACTTTAAAAACATATAATATGAAACAAGTAGAAATAAAAATACTTACACTAAATAAAGCTAACTAAGAAACTTATGTTAATTTAAATTCATGCATAAAAATAACACAAACTGTTTCATTCATGCAAATTATAAAACAATACATTTATACCAAAGTAAATCTAAACATTAAATAACAATATATATTTTTTATAAATATTCAAATAATCCATCTGAAAACATAAGTAATTAATGTATATAATAAACTGAATTCATAATAAATAAATTAATACAAATTTACTGCACCAGGATGTTATTTATTTTCTTGACAAATTATGATAACTTAAGTCCTCTAAATGATAAACCACTTGTGAGATGAGTAAAGAAACTAATGGAGAAATGCACATATGTATTAATTAAGCACCTAATGTGTATGTACAGCAGATACAGTTATGTTCTTCCATCTTCAACTATTATATGTATGCGGGGACAAAGTGTCCTCTTCCCTCAGAAGGAAGAAAAAAAAAACCTATTATATGTTTTAGTTATTAGTTCACTTTGTCTGTATTAGTAACTCTATATTTCTGATCAGTGAGCCAAGTTGTAGTATAGAAGTTACAAACAACAATGTTGTTAGAAGAAAGAAACCCATTATCAAATTTAAGTTTTCTGTACTAAAACTTATGGATAGGTTCAATTGTTGCTTTAAGGGTTTCTTATTTTTGGATAGAACACATTCTTAGCAAAAAAATGCAGAGCTTTAAATTAAATATAGTTATAAACTTATTTAGATTTATTATTTATGTAGACTACTATATTTATGTATTTTTTATGGATTCTTGGTAAGCATATTGAGCACATGACGAAAACAAAACATAAATATAACTCTAAATTTATTTGTTTTGTTAGTTATAATTTGATATATGCACACAAAAATTAAAAAATCACAAAATATATAAATTTTATGTGTGATACAAAATATAAATTTAATTTAATATCTTCAAATGAGGGTTTCTTTTGTTTATCTGTGATATAGCACAGGTATTGAAAATTATAAGTAAACTTTGTCCATCTGTGCGGTTAAGTCTTGATAGTGGGTCCACTTATCAAAGTGAGACTTGAAACTAGTATATAGTATTCCTGGTCCAAGGAAGATCTCTATTGATTTTGGGGTCAAAAGGTCAAAGAGCAGTCTGTGTATCTGTCTGTTTCTCTGTGCAATAACTCTTAATAGAAAGGTTCTAGAGACTTGATTTTGCTGAAGTTGCCAAAGTCAAACATACCTCACAATAACATATTGAGAATAAATTGAGCTATAACTTCCAACTTTGCTTGTAACTTTATTTCTACATAGCCGTTTCAGCATGTCTTTCTATGGTATTTCGTTGAAAAAATGTAACTTAACTAACCGTCTTTGTGATAACTCTTGATAAAAAGATCCTAGAGACTTGAAAATGTGTAGAAAGGTTTCTCTTGGTACAAAGAACGCTATTGATTTTGAGGTTAAAAGGTCAAAGGGCAGTCATTGCATCCACTGATAGTCATTGCCTTGTGAGTAGACTTGTGAAATGATAGAAAGGCTAAGACTTGAAAATGTGTAAAAGGTTTCTCTTGGTACAAAGAACGCTATTGATTTTGAGATTAAAAGGTCAAAGGGCAGTCATTGCATCTGTTTTGGCTGACAGTCTTTGTGATAACTCTTGATAGAAAGGTCCTAGAGACTTGAAAATGTGTACAAAGGTTTCTCTTGGTACAAAGAACGCTATTGATTTTGAGGTTAAAAGGTCAAAGGGCAGTCATTGCATCTGTTTGGCTGACAGTCTTTTTGATAACTCTTGATAGAAAGGTCCTAGAGACTTGAAAATGTGTACAAAGTTTCTCTTGGTACAAAGAACGCTATTGATTTTGAGGTTAAAAGGTCAAAGGGCAGTCATTGCATCTGTTTTGGCTGACAGTCTTTGTGATAACTCTTGATAGAAAGGTCCTAGAGACTTGAAAATGTGTACATAGGTTTCTCTTGGTACAAAGAACGCTATTGATTTTGAGGTTAAAAGGTCAAAGGGCAGTCATTGCATCTGTTTGGCTGACAGTCTTTTTGATAACTCTTGATAGAAAGGTCCTAGAGACTTGAAAATGTGTACAAAGTTTCTCTTGGTACAAAGAACGCTATTGATTTTGAGGTTAAAAGGTCAAAGGGCAGTCATTGCATCTGTTTGGCTGACAGTCTGTGTGATAACTCTTGATAAAAAGATCCTAGAGACTTGAAAATGTGTACATAGGTTTCTCTTGGTACAAAGAACGCTATTGATTTTGAGGTTAAAAGGTCAAAGGGCAGTCATTGCATCTGTTTGGCTGACAGTCTCTGTGATAACTCTTGGTAGAAAGGACCTTGGAACTTGGTGTAAAGTTTCCTTTGATCCAACCTATACTAGTACCAAATAGTACCTAGCAAACTTTTAATCCTGTTTGGTGTTTGAATCAAAAGGTAAAACCTCAGTCAGTTCATATGTCTGTCCATCTGTGTGATAACTCTTTTGTTACGTGCTGTCATGTTCTTCAATACTTTGCTGAATTGGTTTATTAAATAGATTTGTTCCCACCGAAACTGTAAGTATGTAAAACTGTAATCTGGCTATCACAATAGCTTTATATGTAATAACAGTAGAATAAAATTACAAATAAACTTTTAATAACATAAATCTTCATTTCATATCCAAATAGAAATCAAAACTTCAATACTTGGATTGGGTTTAATTGTTTTTACAGTCTCGGCCACAAAATCAGGCAGATGGCAATAAAATTTATTTATGCATACGGTTGCCCTGTTGATTTGGAGCAAGAAAAGTGGACTAAGGTCAACACTCCAGAAATATGTTGTAACACTGAATGTACAAACATTATTGCCTAGTCGAAGTGCCCAAAAATTTACATTCATCCCTTTCAACGTTAGAAATATTTGCTATTATGCTTCAAATGCAGTTTACAGTATTTCCTAGTTCATGAAACAGATGTGAGAAATTTTGTGGTCGTACAGTCTAAGGTATCAGACCTTGGAAATAGCGCAGGATTGATTCTGTCTGTGACTATGGCACTTTTTATCAGTATTTTTGACTTTTTACTATATCCCCCCCCTTACCCTTATTCTCTATGATACGGACCTTGACACATACCAGTGACTCATGAGGACAGGCAGAATAAGACTAAGAGAGAATTTTCTTCCTTTTTCTTGAAAAAAAGATCAAAATAAAAGGTTTAAAAACATTAGTTTTGGATCATTTCTTTAACTCTCCCATAGACAAAAAATTCCTGATCTTTTAATAAAGATCTTATTTTCTTACTGAAAATTACAATACAAAATGTTCAAGAATTAAATTTACTTTCTCAATGTTTACACTTAAAACTACATTTATGCATTTTTGTACTAACACAAAGTTTTTGATTAACACTCTATTCTGAATCCAGTGATGTACTTTTAACTCTAAAACTTAACCAAAAAATCAGTGATTCAGAAGAAAGTAAACAATTTCATGCTCTAAAATGGGTACAATTCAGAAATTGTTCTACTGACCTAATTTGTTTTGAGCTTTCTAACCCATAATTCATGCCAGTCACCTGATATCATGGACAAAACTCTAGATAATAATTTCATCACAAACCAATCCAAAGCATATTAAGTACAATATAACATTAATCTTAATGTGAATGTTGTGTTTAGCTCCAGTCCACCTTCCTCGTAGAGCAGTATCTGGAATCTGATGCTGTCAAAGACTTAACTCCTGGAATCTGGAGTCATGTTCATCTGAAGATGATCCAAATATAGTTGATGAAGAAGAATCTCAAAACAAACTCTTCACAACATCAGAGACACCTAGACCACAAAATAAAGTGTAATCTAGGAGACCTATTCACCTGGACTATATTATACTTTTTATATTTTGTAGTCCAAGTGTCTCTGATGTCGAAACGATATAAGAGTTCGTTTAGAGATTCTTCGTCACCAACAATTTTTGTAACTCTTCAAAGAGAAACATGACTCCAGATTCCAGGAGTCATGTTTTGTACCGGGTCAGCCCTGACTTTTAAAATCCCTGCACAAAAGAATCAGTGCTCTCTGCGTAGGAGAGTGAAAAGTCAGCAGTCTGTACTGCAGATAAGCCTTCTCCTCCCTGCATCCTTTCCTGTAGTGTACCGAGTTCCGACATGACAGGGAACAATTGTGTTGAATATGGTGGAAGGAGATGAACCCAGTGCCCTTCTCAATAACTTATATATTTTAGATATAGTTATACCCAATATTTTAAATATATTTTCTCGTAGCAGCTAACAATTGTGAGATAAACTTTTTTTTTTTTATTTAGGGGAATTTGGAGTCTGGGGGATGGACAGGCGGCTAGGTGGTATTGTTGTAACCAATCGGTCATGGGAAAGTTCAATACAATAGTTTATTAATTGATTTATTTTTAATTTTTTGAATATAATTTAAATAATCAAAGCTGGCTGGAGCATACAAGGCCTAATCCTCAGATCTCTGGGGAATTGCGAACGGGCTCAAAACTGAGCCCCGTTTTAGGTTCCAGAATACGATACCCAAATTATAATAAGAGTCAAGGGCCCATCGCCAGCACAATAATTTATTATAACTGCCCCAAAAAAAACTGCATGTACTGCTTTTTATCACAAGTTAAACACAACATTCACGTTGAATCAACCCTTTCCATCATAGCTACATTAATCCTAACGTTAAACTTACTGGAAGACCTAAGCCGAGCTAAGCTCATAAAAAAGACCTCTTACAATTTAAATTAAAAATATCAGTCATGCCTTAAGAGTAATTCTAAAATGTTTATGTTATGAGTTGTTATGGACACCAATTCTCTTCAGGAATGATTTTGCCCAAGTTGTGTTGAGTTTCAATGAACCTCCATTCTCTTCTAATAAAGCAGGTTCGTATTTATTAAGAATTTGTTTGGCTGTCGTTATGGCTAAAAACGAGGAAACTTTCTCGCCTGAACGAACAAGTTCTTTAAGACACTCTTGTACGATTTCATCATACTTTCCAAGCCGCAATGGCCGACCTCTCTGTGAGTATCCTAAACTTGTTACCTGACAATGTTTCTTTTTCATTAAATACTTTTCTTTCAGGCCTCTGGCTGTACTCTCCGGAACATCGTGACCCAAGATTTTTGCAAAATGTTGACAGGCCTTGATACTACCATGCTCAGCAGCATACTTTCCGATCTCGGCTCTTATTTCTGGGCTGTAAGCAGTGTAGGTACCACGCTTTTTTGAGCACTTCTCTTTTTTCTTAACCTGTTTTTTTACTGCCGGTTTCTTAGTTAATACTGTTTCCTCCGCTTCACTCGATTCTGAGTTTTTCGAGCTTAATTTGCTTAACATTTCTTGCTCTTTTTCATGTTCAGTGAGTAGTTCTGTCACCATCGGAATACTCTCCTGAGTGTACTCACCAGTGTTGAAACCTTCTTGTAAACTATGTCTACTAATCATTTCTTGACTCTCATCAACTTTTTGGGATTCTTTTTCGGGAATTATAGTCAGTAATGTTTGTTGCAGAGGCTGTGAAGTCGCCATAAAGTGTGATAGAAGAGGGTTACTTCTGTCCTGAGTCAACAACAGTGAATGCTGTGGAATAAGGCACGTTTGGGTTTGCTGACTTTGATGTGAAAGGGGGATGTTACTTATGGCAGTTTTCTCCGCGGACATCTTCAACAGAGCCATTGGATAAGGTGGAGGGGCAGACTGAGACATAGGCACTGGTGTGGGGAAGTTCTGCATCGTGTGGTAGTTAAAAGAACCATTGCTCTGAGAAGTGATGACCGAAGATGAGGCAGTGGTCTGGTAGCACACTGTGGTATTACCAGCCGAACAAGGGATTCAACTGATATAATGTTACAGGTGTGTTCTGAACCGGTTGAAAAGAATTGTACACATTCATTTGAGTTGGTTCCTGATTAACAGCACTCATCGATTCCACAGTTTGGTTCCCCTGAGTTGTCATTATTGGTTCAGATTGTTTCTGACACTTGTCTAAGTACGATTTATAAAACCTCTTGACAGTTCGTTCTTTCACCATCATTTGCAAACTTCTCAGAGAAATGTTCAACTGTGTCCTGTACAGAATGGTTACTGGCGTACTCCCCAATTTCCTCTTTGATTTTTGCTGTATATACCGTTTCCCTCTACAATTTTGCATCACTATTCTGTTTGAAATCGTTCCTCTTTGCCTGATTCACTTTCAACTGTCGTTCCTTCTGTTGCTTTGCACCATCTGACCTCTTGTTCAGGTACATTGTCTTGAACTTCCGAACCAGTGCCTGAGAGACGTCACGCTTGAGCCACTCTGAGAAGGATTTGGCCGCAGACTCCACACTGTAGTTTGCCGCAAACCGACCAATCTCCTCCTTCATGGCAGGTGTGAACGCGTTGTGCACCTTGACCAGGTTGCGGATAGTGCTCTCACTCACCATGGTCCCCAGCCGTTCCGAGAAGTAGCGCACTGCCTGGGGGTTACCGTGGGTGACCGCATATGCTGCCATCTGTTCCTGCAGCTCTGCAGTATACTTGTGGTACTTGCCGCGTCGGCGGCGTTCCTCCTTCGTAGCCATCAGCAACGCCTTCACAGCTGAGACTGTGCTCTCTCTCTCCTTCCAGCTGTCTGCTACCTGCACCTCAGGCTGGGTTGATAAAACTGTTGACATCTGCAAAATCAACATTACTGAAATGCAAAACTAAGAATACAAAATGATATTTACCTTGTGTTACAAGGAAATGTTATTTAATAATTCATACATAAAGAATGAGGATCTATGTACATTAAACCTGAATAAATAAACATGCCTTCATCACAATTAAATATTTATTCTATGAAGTCTATCAAACATATCCGTTCATTTATGTCCTGTAATCACAGCATTTCTTACCCTTTTAGGCTTAATGTAAGATGTCTAACCTCTGTGACATAGAATACTATACCTGAAGGCCATAAATAAGGAATCCACAATCAATGTTTGCTGCATTTCGTACTGTCCACATCTCAATAATGTTTTATAGAAAGCTATTTGACATTATTACTACTTGTTTCCTGACATTTTGTTCCTTTCCTCTTTGTTACATAAATTATCCTCTTTTTGTTTATTTATACACTTGTTCTTGTTCTACTAAGCTGTTAACTAATAATCAATGTTGCTTTGTTTACTGCCAACACGTAGACAAATGAGCAAATTTTTTATGTGGGTAAAGATAACTTTATGAATTAATAAATTTTTATGAAGTGATAAGAATTATTGGTTTGTTTTGTTTTTTTCCAAACAAAATTAAGATTTCGGTTCAAAATTCACAGCCTGTGTTAGAACATTCAAATATTAACATCTATTACAATTACACAAGGATATTAATACTGAATGGTGTGTTTTAATTATTAATGAGTTATTTAGTTTGACTATGGGTTATTCGTTGATTGACAGTGTAAAATCAAACTTTCATAAACGATTTACCAAAATGTTACTTCACTATTTTGTTGTTTTTAATTTAAATCTTATACGACTTTGTACAAATTTACACATGCCAAGCAACATCAAATATATTCTTTAACACCTCTAAATTTGTGCTTACAAGAATCTTTAGAGTCTATTTAATAACAAATTAAATAGAGGCAGCTCACAAATCACAAGTTATATATTAATTTCTAATTATAAACAATCTTCTTTGGCAAATAACCAGGAATTATCTTTAAAAAAAGATTGACAAACATCTTAAATTTAGGATTCAATAAGATGAACTGTTACAACTCAATTGTAATTAAACTAATGATGATTTCAAAAATATTGCAATGCCAGTAAGGATGTATTTACCATTCTTCGGTTTCGGTATTCTCTTCCTCGCCAGTAAATGTTTCCTGTGGCCAGCCTCGACCAGATGCTTCCGCTGGTGGATGCGGAACGAAATCTTCGATGTGAACACACAGCTACACTGCCTGCACTGAAAAATTTTCCACAAAAGTATTTTTATAAACTATTCACACCTTACTGTGGCACAAAGTTTAGTCAGATCTGATTAAAGAGCCAATCAGTTACCTGAATGACTCCAGTGTAAGGTTTCCTATGGCGGAGGTGATAACTGGGTTTGTTGCCATCGATGTTCTCCTTGTCATCATCGGGCGTCAGGAAGGCCAGAGGGTTATGGCTGAACAGAACTGAGAACGGAGACTCTGGGAACTTGTGATGACACCTCCTTCAGTTCACCTATACGGTACTGAAACAGTCATACACAGGAATCAGATAAAAAATAAGAATTTAAATATCATGGTGGCAGTCATTCCATCTGCAGTTTAAAGGAGAAATTTATAATTAAAACTTAAACACCTATTTAGTATTAAATTTTATAGTAATTGACAGTGAGTGCCATTCAATTCATTGAACAAAAATGGATGAAAGAGGTGCAGATTAATTCAAAATGGTTTGATAGACCAATATCTGATATTTAGTTTCTGAGAAGCAAAATTTTGACAGCAGTGTTTTAACTTAAGCGTTCTAGTGATATTTTGTGTTTAACTCAAATTTAATTGCTTGCATTTGTTTACAAAATGAGTTATCTGCAAAGTAAGACTAATACTCAAAATCAGTATCAATCAATTAGTTTACTTTTATAGCTCTTAATCAGTTTATAAAAGTGTGTCAATTCTAGTCCAACCTATCGATTTGAATAGTCACAAATATGAATATTACAAACTGTAAAATGTGTTTTTCAAAGGATTAGAAAATTTTTTACTTGGTAATAACACATCTGGTACTAAGAGTAATTAGGATGTGCTAGCAGTTGCCAATATACTATCCCGTGTCATAAATTTTTATTTATTTTCTTCATAACTTTATTTTTAATTCACTGTTATACTTTTTATATTGTAATAAACAAGTTCTTTTATACTTTAAAATGGGAAAACTACTAGTTCTCACTGAGACATAGCAGATAAAGTGTGTACATACTGTTAATAGTGTTAAAAAGTAAATAGGAAAAACATTTAATTTCATATTTTATTAAGTATGGGAATACCAAAATAAGGATGATATTTCTGTAATATTACTGAAATAAATACTTTACAAATTGTTGTAACCATTTAATATACTGCATGTAGTGAAATATTGCAAAAATAAGCATTTTTGTGTTTTTTTTTTTATATTATAGCTGAAATAAACAGTTTACACATTGTTCTAACCATATAATATATGTATGTAGTAAAATATCAAGTTAATCATATAATATATTGTATATAGTAAAAAATCAAGTTAATCCTATAATATATTGTATATAGTAAAAAAATCAAATTAATCATATAATATATTGTATATAGTAAAATATCAAGTAAAAGTAAGCAACTTTTATAATGTTTTATACAGTTGTTTAAGGGTTTAAAAAAATTTAAAATTATTGTATAAACATAGTGAGTGAGAAAAAACATTCAAAGAATGTTACCAATCATTACAAAGTGGATAGTATCACAACTTAGAGGCAAGACACTGAATCTGACCTGCAGGAAACTTCACAAAGGGAAGTATTAACTAACTGTCATTCGGGAAAAAAATCGATACATTTGTGACAAATAGTGGAAAGACAGAGTGGGGACAAACATACAACTCACAAATGTTTTTCCAGATAAGTCAGGGGTGCCCAACCTTTTTTTTACCCAAGGGCCACATTGTAAAGCCTTTATGGCCAGGCGGGCCAACATCCCAGGGGATTTGGAACCCCAAACAAAACGTATTGCCCGGGGTTTGTTCCAGAAATCTTGTGCAAAATATGAGTTTTAAGGTTATTTGGCCCTTGTTTCCTGATTATTGTAATTTCTTATTATTTATTAGTTGTTAGGTAAAGATTTATAATATATTATGTTTTTTAGGTTCTTTTAGTAGAAATAAATATAAAACCAAACTTTTGGATGTTTGCTCTAATTCTGAGGGAACAATAAAAAAGTCTCCAATACATTGAATTCATTGATTTTTAAATTAATCCTACTAGGATACTAGGACATACAAATTACGTGGCGAGTGGTGACCTTGAGTTGGGTAGGGGTTACGTCGCCGCACCGCACGCTGTGCCGTGCCGTGCTTTACGCTCGCTCTATTCGCCAGCCGGCAGCCACCACCGTAGTCAGTGAAATCTGTCTGCAACTACTTTACTTCTTTCAACACTCATACTCCACCAAATGAATACGGCTCGTTTCTACGTGAAATCGGCTGTGAACTGCTTGGTTCTCAAAATTTGTATTTATTTCATATTTCAAATGCTTGTAAACAAATTTGGTTGTTTTGGCAACAAGGCGGCCACATAAAACTGACTCGCGGGCCGAATCTGGCCGCGGGCCGTAGGTTGGGCAGCCCTGAGTCAGAGCGTTAGAAAACCAGCTGAATACAGAGAACGAAATCAAATAACTAGGACTGATCCCAAGCAGGTACATACACAACCGCCACCTTGATTGAAAAAAGATGGTGAGGTGGTAAAAAACCTGACCTGCGGTGAGACTTTTGCAGCAGAAAAGTGAAGATAATATTTACTGGTCACTGTTATGTTGAGAATGATGTGCATGCACAACTAGAGGTGGATGTCTGACCTGGAAGAGGTAGTGATCGAGGTATTTATCCCACTTGATGGGATAGACCTGCACCAGACGCTCCAGTAGCGGGCTCTACCCAGTGACAAGACGGACGTTGCGACTCCACATGTTCCACCGTGGCTGACGAGAACATTCTCTCCCCATTTCATGACCTGAGGCAGCCAACAATAATCTTTCCTGTTGCTTTGTGCATAGTAATTTCTATTGTCTATTGACCGAGTTATGACTACATTAGTAACCCTAATAATATATATTATAAACAGGGGTTAGTTTCTACAGAAAATTGTAATTGTTTTGTAAACAGAAATTAAGATAACAACGTCATATAAATTAGAAGTATATATTTCACAACTCCATTTTACATCATAATAGTCCTAGGATGCCATTAGATAAACTGAAAAAACCATCTACTATAAATCACTCAACAATATATTTATACATTACAGCATTTTTATAAATTATTCTTCAAAAACCTGAATGGTTTGAGCATTAAGTAATGAAAGGTAGTTATGAATAGGAAATTCACATTGATAATACGATAATCCAATATTCAATATTATATTGTTTAGAACTGTTATCAATCTTGACTATTTGTGAAGAAAAATTATGTTTCAATCCCTGGTGCAATACATTTTACCTCAATATATATCAGAAAACTTTGCAAAACCAGTTCTTTATACAGAAAAATCATGAAAGTTATGTTTCCTTCAACATAGTTGTATTTCATACTTTTTTAAATTTTTTTTAGAATTTTATTGTCATTTGTCAATTTTACATTGCTATAGACAACATCAAGCAATAAAATGCGTAATACATTACACTATACAAAAACACATACTATGCATTATGTTAATTTTAAAAACATAATAATATAATTAGCCTAAACATGATAAAGTGTAAGACTAAGGTAAAGTCCACACTGCCCAAAGGCCTGTAGCATCAAGACACATTGAAGTGCTATATATAAACATGGAAAGAATACTAGTAATAGATTTAGGTCAGCCCAAACAGAATAAGCCATCTTCAGAGAGTGAGAAAAACTGCCACACATCCACCTAGTCTAAGGTAGATTAATATTAGTTGTAAAAAATTCCTCAAGTGAATAAAAAGGCCTTACTTATAAGCCACATGATATGACCATGAATATATCCTGTTACACACCACAGCCATATTTGAAAAAGTTTTTATTATATGGGTATTAAACTTTACAATAAATTGCCTAACAATTTCAAACCAAATGCCACAAGTTGAATTCTTAGATAGAATAAAAGTATGTTTGTCTGAAAGGCATACTACAAGATTTCTGAATTTCTAAATGACAAAAACATAATAATCTAGTTATGAAGATTAAGTGTTTTCTCCTTAAGAAACGTAATTTAATATAATAAAAAATTCAATAATTGATCTCCATTTTGTTATTTAAATATGTTATATTGTTAGCAATTTTATTGTTTGATTTGTTAATGGTTTTATTAATTTTATTGTTCTACTAATTTTACTGTTTTATTTGTTAATTGTTTTACTAATTAATTGTTTTATTTGTTAATTGTTTAACTAATTTTATTATTTTATTTTGTTAATTAGTTTAATGAATTATTGTTATTCACGTTATGGTGTACAACAATATTTTAATGTTATCTGACTCAGGAATGCTTTACAAAATAAATGTTTTGGACATAGGTTTTAATAATGTTATTATGTTTATAGTTAATTTATTTCATAGCTGAAAATGTTAATACTGTTATTTATATTAGAGCTTATTTTTTTGTTAGAAAATCATTTTAGTTAGAATCTTGTTCTTGTTAAATTTATTACTACTAACAAATGGGAGACCGAAAAAAAGGGAAATTTCTGACTATGTCATCTGTCTTACCAGCATAGCTGGATCTTGTAAGATGTAGTAGGACAATAAAACATTCATTCATTCATGACAATTTTTACATGCATATGGTTGAAGTTCTAAACTTCTGAACTCTTGTGGTAGGTTGTTAAAACACTTAATTTGCAAATGCCTGTGACGAACTATAGTGTTGTATGGCCTGGAAGAAGGTATCCTGGTCAAAAACCCACTCCAAGCTACTTAACTGGTTTAGAACAGTTTTACTTTCACGTTCAACTTTTTCAATGTGATTTCAAAATTGATTCTGTTTTATCAGTATTGACTTCTAGATTGTTACAATTTAACCAAGAATAAGCAACCTCTATTACCTCATCACTATGTGTTTTTATAAATCAAAAGTTTAAAAATTCCGTCTTCATAAGAATAATTTTCCATCAAAAATATTACTTTATGAACATGTATTGCTAATTAAAGATTATGTGTATAAAGAAACTCATATTTTTACTGTCTGTTTAACATAGAAGAAATCGAAACCCTCTGTAAGTAATTTAATTGTGCAACTAAGACCTTACAGATAACAAATACTGACCCTGGCTGAGTACTCGTCAGAGACAGCTTCGCACAGGTCCTGTGAACAGTTGACCAGTGAGCATCGAGCGAAACCCGTAGTTACAGAACGAGCTGAACACAAAACTCTGCCAAGGTGGGTTTAGGGTGTCCGCTGGCAGGCACAGCCTTGGCACAGCACCACCGCGAGTCTGGGTCAGCCATTGTCAGGAATGTACTCGTTACGGTTGCATGTCTTCTTGTATGGCCCATGCATTTGCACTTCCACCTATAATTGCAGGACAGAATTAGAATATACCCGCTAAATTTAAAAAGAAATAAACTAATTAATCAATAAAGTTGACATCAAAGAACAGGAATTTGTCTTTTTAATCACTTTACTAATTTGTGACCATTAAAAACTCATTACTAGTGAATCAATAGTTTTTGAAAAATGTTTTTCTTTAAACAAACACTCTAAATTTTACATTACAAAAAATTAATATTTAATGTTCTCATTGAATCAGCATGCCAAAAAGTTAAATTCCAGAGTTTTTGTTTTTAAAACCACTTTATTCAACTCTGAACTCCAAAGGTTTAATGGCAGCGTATTATAGACTGATTTACATCTTAAGGCTATGGTATAGAAATCTGGGTATACAAAAACTAGGAGGAACGCCCTGGTCTTTAAACTTCAACGAAGAGGTGCATATCTAACTGACACATAAACGGTCAGGAATTATAACTAGCATGCTGTGCGTTAACTCCATGCTGAATATCTCTAAGATATGTACTGAATAAAACAAACCTTTATTCTCCACTGAACTAAGGAATACAGGTCACACAATAGGTCTGCATGCATTAACCAACCACTGACAACAGTCCAAAAATTCGTTTTCCCTATTTTGTTACATAAAAATTAGTTTATACTAAATTTAATTGATTGTTAATGATTTCTTATATAAGACAATTTTTAATATAGATAATTGGTGACAAGAAGGACTAAAGCTTCCTTATTGTAGTCAGTTATCCTTATACTTAATATGCATCCAGCGGTTTTACAGACTGTGCTGTTTTGCACAGTCCATGTACAGTAATTTTTGTTAGTAAAATTAAGAAAAAAACTTAAATCTATCTGAAAACTTCAAAGAGATTTATGTAAACAATCAAATACCCAATGAATGAAAGCAGAAGAATCTAATCCAAAATGCAGTTTTTAAAATGGGCAACACCAATATTGATTGCAAACAATGAGGAACATAGTCATCTGCTTAGCCTTGATACCAATTCAGATCAATAAAAAGTATAAAAAACCACCGCTGTTAATAATTAATTATCAAATTTCCACCACTTCATTTCTCTCAAGTTTCATGAAGTTCATTGACATAAAAGTTGTAAATAAAAAAAGTCACTCCTCAGTTCGCTGAGGCAGAGGAGGTAAAACTGGTTTAAAAACAATGTATTCAGATTAAATTCAAACAAAACTCTCCAATAAATATAAAGTTTTTATTTTTTGTGAGGCCTTTCGTACCTTCATGACTACATCTTCCGGACTCACACAACTGAATAAATGTAATATAATAACAATAGTAACATAAAACAATTTTGTACTAAATAAAAACATATGTCATTAAAAATACAAAGAGGTAATATTGTATGACTTCAAACTGGACACTCTTTTTCAAATGCAAAATTATTAAAAGAAGTACAAAATAAAATAAATTCCTTGATGCATATGAAACAATGTTTATAAAAAAAGAACCAAATTAATCTGGTAAACAACGAACCTGGGCCTTTTCCAAAATTCACTGTTACTTTATTTGATTTAACTAAATATAAACTTTATTTTTATATATACATATAACATACTGTGCTGTCATAGAATATTACCTCTTTGTATTTTTAAATGACATATGTTTTTATTTAGTACAAAATTGTTTATGTTACTATTGTTATTCTTACTTTTATTCAGTTGTGTGAGTCCGAAAGATTGTACTCATTGAGTACGAAAGGCTTCACAAAAATAAAAACTTTATAATATTGGAGAGTTTGTTTGAATTGATAGATAATTTCCAATAAGACAAGAGCTTCAAGAATGTATTCAGATGTATTCTATGAGGTAATGTAATGGGGGTGAAGTTCAACTTTCACCAGCAATCACCCAGTTGGGGTGGTCTGATAGGTGCTATGTTTGCCGGCCTTCAAGTTCACATCATGACTCAATTTGTAAAATAGTCTTAGAGGATAAACGTTGTTATAAAAATTAGAAAAATATTGAGATTTTTTAAAACATGCTTTTAAACCTACCCCCATATCACAAACTAAAACTCCTGTGTGTACTGTATACGGTACTGGAATGAGCCTAATTGGTGAGACAACAAAGCTGCTATTTCTTCTTACTTCTTTCTATCTTACCTTCTCCATAACTCGAACTGCACTGTGAACTGGTGGAGTGTAAGGAGCAGGGTCCTCTACATCCTCTGAGTCCTCACTCTCCTCCCGTTCCTCCTCCATCCTTCTCGCACTCCGCCTCACACCCACCGGCTCTAGCCGTGGGGGTCCGAGCACTTTGTTCACACTTCTTCACAAAACTCACTACATCAGTGTACATTCCTCGCCAGAAGTACTTCATGTGCTGTTTGTTGAAACATTTTCTTCACACCCAGGTGAATTCCTGCCAAACAATTTTCAATATTAAAAGAATTCTTCTAAAATGAACATCAAAATCAACACCATCTCTGTACATTCTAGCTGTAATACGTATACAAAAGGTTCATGTATTGTAAATATATTTATACAGAAAAATTTTATTTTGCAAACAACACAAAGTGAACAAAAACATTTTAGTAGTCTTAGTGAAGGCTTAAACATTGTTCTAATGAAAGTTATTGAAACTCAAGATCTCTTCAACACAGCCAACTCTTAGGTAATGGAGTAATTATTTCATTTAAACACAATTAGTGCAGTCATTGAAAGCATTGTTGGTCCGAATTTTTTTTACTGTGAACGAATTGAATAAAATTTTGGAATTAGGTTCATTTTTTACCCTTAACTTCCAAAAGTGAAAAATGATTTGAACTCCGCAACCCACCTGGGGGTTTGCCACCTTCGGGACGTGAATTTATTTTTTTTTAAACAAACCTCGGATATCAATAGAATGCTCTAATTTTATGCAAAAAATCATCTATAATGTTTTTCGAACAAACCAATTAAATTTTCAAGTTATTGGCATAATTGAAAATTCGCGCATTTTGTTTTTTTTTTCAATCGGTTTTTTGCAAATATCTCCCAAAAAATATACGTTTTATCGAAAAATTTTATAAGGACACCAATTGTAGCACGGTAAAAAACAATGAACAATATTTGTTTTTATAAAGAATTCTAAAGTGCCAATATTAAGGATATTCAAAAATCAAAGCCGGTTTTTTATTTTGTCTGAAATTTATATCGATGTGGTCAATGCCATCTATTGGAGCAGGTGCATTTTAGACATTCTGATAAAAAAGAGTTTTATAGTGCTTAAAATAAGATTTTTAGATGAGCACTATCTTAAAAAGTCGTTTGCACGTAAAATAAGTGAGCTGTATTGCATATTAAGAGATTAAAATTCTTACATTTACGTTGTTTCAATTTTTTTTTTAACATCAAGGGGTTTCATAAGTTCCATTTCCACCCAATAAAATTTAAAAATATAAATATTCCACCTTAGAATCAACTTTATTATGAAGAGTTTGATAGTTTGTTATCAATTTTGGCTGCTTAAATCCAGGACTAATTAATTTTCAATTAAAAAGTCACGATTAAAAAAAATAGTTATAAATTTTATAAAAAAAACAACACTCTATATTTTCTTAATATCTTCAAAAACGACACATTCGAAAATAAAAGTTAGGTACGTAAAATTTAGGTATATGTTCTGACAAATAATTTGAATTTTTGATTTTTCTCGTAAAACAAATAAATTGACGGAAAAATATGATTGTTTAAAAGGCGCGTTGGCCCAGCGCAATCAACAGCCTCTTCTATAAGCCTTTAACCTTTCCACCCCGTTTGAAAGAAAAAAAGGGTTTTACTATATATTGCAATGAAGGATGTGTAGCTTTAATTAACTTTACAATGGTTTTTTATATAATTGTGGGATAGCATGAAAATTGAAGGAGTTATGGTCAACAAAACTTATCATATTTTTTTATACCTTAGTAAACTGAAAATTTCGGACTTGTGAAATATTTGGAGGGCATGTGTAAAAGCCCAAAACTATTGTTAATGTGTTTATATATATACATAATATGGCTTTATATTTTTGGAAACGGTTAGGCATGAATACATACGCCAATTCTTTTATATGTACTATATAACACATTTGAGTAAATTTTGTATCTAATTTGTAAATATTTTATCCAATAAATGGCGATTTTTTACTCTAATTTAAATTATTTTTAAATAATATGTAATCATATATATTTACTGTTTTAAATTTAGGGGTAGTTTTCAAGGGTAGAAATAAAGCTTCTTAAGAATATGATAATCATTTTCGAAGATAGTTGTGTGGAATAATTATTTAAATTCTTTTCATTTTATATATAAAAAATTTTTTGAACAATTTTTATATCCAAGGGGTACATTTTCAAGGGTTGGGCTTGAAAGGGGGTTAAAAATTGTGATAATTATTATTAGAAAATTATGAAAATATGACTAACTCTATACTTACCATCTTTTATATCATACCAAAGTATTTTTGGTAGTGAGTTCTTTTCAATTTTAGGGGTGGTTTGCAAGGAACACACCACCCAAAACACACTCAAGAAAAAAAGGTTGTAGAGATGTTCATAGGGGTTTGAATAATGATTTTAATATGAGGGAAATTGTGTTATTAAAACAACTTTAAAATTTCACCACTTAGACTATTAAACATGTTTTCTAGCTCGATTAAATGGCTCAATGGTCGATTTTTTGTCCATGTAAGGGGCTTGTTTACACCTCTAAAAAAAATATTGCGGAGAGTTCTGATCATTTTCACTGTTTGAAGTTAAGGGTAAGGATGAGCCTAATTCCAAAAATTTATGCAAATTCGGGGTTCACAGTTAAAAAAATTCGGAGGTTAAGACCGGTATTTTTTCGCTTCATTGGACTGCACTAAATTTGGCTGTCCCCATAAAAACATTTGTAAAACTGCACAGGTTTAAACATAAATTTTACTCAGGGTCGAGTTTACAAACAGAAAGAATGATGCGTCAATGTAAAACCTTTTATTCATGAGAAACAGTTGTGAGTCATTAATGCATTTACATTAGTAATTTCTATTCATTAAAGTCATTAACATCATATGGTTAAGCACTGGAAAAATATTACATTTAAACTGAGACTGGTACACCACTTCATGTTTGGGACACAAATTTTAATATTTTTGTGAAACATTTAGGGACAAATTTTCTGCCTTAATAAAAACATAATTACAAAAAAGAAGTTCATCAAATTCACTACTCCTTCACTAATGTGTGTAATGCGATAAGAGAAAGTGGCTTTGCAAACGTTCCTGTTCTATATTTAATTTCTTTACAAAATGGGATACCCACAATTGATTTCAGTTGTACGTAACAGGACCTATGCTTATTTTGTTATCTTTACCAGTTTCCTCTGACAACATGGATATCAGAGAGCATATCCTCTTGTTGATCCTTCCTCATGATAACTTCCTTCGGTTTGTTTTCTGTTGTGGTACAATTTACCATTCATGCACCTGCAAACATACAAATGCACTTACTGTTTTTCTATTATCGACCATTTTAAAATTATACTAGCAGTTACCCTCTGCTTTGGACGCAATATTCAAGTGAATTATATTTCCGATGCCAAAGTTGTGTTTGCCTTGTTGCCACTTAAATTTTAAAAAGATCAAAGAACAGATCTAAAAAATTTATTATTACACAATAAACTTAATTTACACATACATTAATTATTTATCAATGTAAAATGGAAGTGTGCAAAAATAAGTGTCTGTGATTGATTATGAACAAAAAAAAACTATGCTACACACAGAGACAAAACTAAATGCAAGATTAGTCAAGCTGAGTCAAACGTAAATCATTGTTTGCTGGCTTTGCTGTGAATATGGCTTTTATATAATACACAACACCACAGGCTTAAATTTTAGTGGTTGCTTACTTATTACAGCTTATTTATAAAACTTCACAAAATTAATAAGAAAATTGTAGTTTTTTTCTAGAACATCCACTGACAGCTGTAGTGAAAATGTAAGCAACAAATTTACAAGGCCAAATTACAACGTGGACACAGCCAGAGTGGCATACATAAATTGTTTCACGTAGACTGTACATACAGTTTCATACCCCGACTAAAAACAATTTTATAAACAGTTGAGAGAAGTCAGCAGCACAGATTTGTGTCTTTGGTTGATTTTAATGATACCAATATGTGCCGCTAATTGTGGTTAAAAAAAACATGTGATATAAATATGCACCAGCTGGACTAATTTAAAGGGAAATAATATGTTATAGTGTACAAATCAAACGTGTCACTATTGAATTTGGTTCATATATAAGATCAAGTTTGCAGTTAAAATGTTATAAATCTACAATTTTTATTAAAAACATTCCAGTAAGTTCACCAACCAAATAATTCTGAGCCCGTTTTCTTCAAACATTTCTTGTAATTTTCAGAGACACCAGGAGGATATTGCTCTGAGATGAGGAGGTTCTGAATCTCAAGGAAGTAGTCAAAGCCCTCTGCCGGGTAAGTGGGTTCAGACTTCGGAGGCGTTGTCTTCTCCTGGGTCGACAGCGGAGAGATCATCCAGGACAGGAGCTGGGGTGGAGGCGGAGACAGGGGCAGGGTAAGATGGAGAGGTGGCCAACAACGGAAGGGAAGGATTATTGAGATAGGGAGTGGAGGAAGGGTAATGATGCAAGGGTGGCGTAGTGACAGTCATAGGCTGGTACAAGGTGTGTTGTTGCAGTTGTTGACTTGGCTCGTAACTGATTGTCTGGAACAGCCGGGAAACTTAAACTAAATTTAATAGCGGCAATGTTTAGTTAATTCCTTATTTTAATTTATAATAATAATAATCACCATAGTTAAACATTAAATTATACATTTTAATCAATCTAATTACTTCTTCCCCTTCCATTCAGAAAATTTTTGTTTTAGAACTACTCCATACAATTATACAGTAATTTAATATATGCATAACTATACTATATATATAATTGTAATGGCAATATTTTTTTTTAGATACCTATTTGAACTATCTGTGTTTTAATTTGTGATTCAATGTTTCATCACTTGAGTTACAACTTATTTCACTATTATCCTGATATTACCCACTTCGCAACTATTAATTAACTCTCTAACTGGTATACGTAAATTCTTTCCCATCACTCTCACAAAATTGAGTGATGTGCAAAAGTATTAAAAACGTGGTGATACGCTAGCAGCAAGTGCCAACTTCCTAATCCATTGTAGAATAATTAATTTGGAAGCTATTTTCTACCACTTACTGGACAAAGGTATTCTCAGACCAGCAGCAAATGAAGACAGAGTGATTTCTTTTTACTGGGTATTACCCCACAATGATTTTCCCCTTTAAATAGTGTCTTCGAGTAACACAACTGAAAGCTTTTACTATTTAAAAATATTAAACCACAGATTTCATCTCTTTTAAGTATCAAGACTCCAACTGTGGATTTTATTTAAACTAAAGATTCGATCAATAGCTGTACCCCTTAGCGAGCCACAAATAAATAATCAAAACTACTCCTAAGAGCCATATACCTTTAAAAATAAAAAAATTCCCACAATCAAATCCAATTTGTTTTTATAATTCTTATAATCATAAGAGGTAATAAAACGACAAATTTTTTTTCACTCTTTATTGTTAATTTACAGCCAAAAAATGGTAGAATCATAATTTCACTGAAAAAATTTTATTTTGACATTCTGACGTCACGTAATAATACATAAACTACACTGTACATTGATTAACATCAAAAAGATAAATACGCGGGTTCGAAAATGGAAGGGTGAATTAAACACCTAATCCCATTGGAAGGCTACAGACAGACTGAGCGCGCGTCAGTAGACGTCGTTGGCTCTGCGGTGAGACTATGGAACATCCGCGCCGCCCGCCATTTTGCTGCTCGAACCAAGAGCCGTGACCTTCAAAATAGACACAAACGGTTGTCCCTTGTTTAACAGTTTTTACTAAGTTTGTTACCCAGAAAATGCTTTTAAATATTATTTTTTTTTTAAATTGCTTTTGCGTCAAGTAGACGTCGTTGGCTTTTAGCGCTAGTTTAGGCATGACGTCTAGTAACGTCATTGGCTCGGAAAGGGGTTAACACCACAAGGCATTGGTTTCATTGTACTCACTTGAATAAACCTACAATTACTAACGCCCACCAAGGATAAACCTCAACCCAACATAAAAAAGAGATCTTTCTAGAGTAGTACATCCTCAATAATTAAGAAAACTGAAATAAATAAATCCTACAATGTTTGATCCAACGGTGTAACAAGGTTTAAACATACTACACAATAAAATGACAGCTAATACTACCTGAGAGTACTGTATCGGCTGTAGCTGGGTCAGATGTTGGTGCTGTATCCTGGGGGAGGGTTCTGACTGATGCACTGGACAGGAGTTGCCAGTTGGTTGTCCACAGGATCCAGTTCGACATGGCAGCTGTGTACACACAACTGTTTGTCTTGCCCAAGTCACATGATGTATCTGTTCAGAAAAGTTTCTCCTTGAAGAAGGCTTACAAGGTTGATAAAAGTTAAAGAGGATGACTGATGGGAATTGGTGAGGATCCCTATTACAGACGGTTGTTAGCCTGGACATAAGGGCCTGCCACTCTTAACCACTTTGACTGGAGACACATACTACTGCATACATATTCTAGATCATAGTCTACTATAATATATTACAACCCAGTAGTATATAGCTTAGCCAGTAAAATCGATATAGCTTCGAAAATAGGCAGGACCTAAGAAATTAGGGTTGTAATATAATACAGAAGACCTTGTTTAGAATGTATATGCAGAGTTTTGTTAAAATCAGCTCGTTCATTTTTGAGGTACGGAACAATCCATAGGTTTTTTCTCATGTTGGCCTTTAAGATAATATATAATTCCAAAAACTGTTGCTTCTAATGCTGGTTATAAAAATATATTACGTAGACTTAAAATCTGTATTGGAATTTCAGTTAAGAAGGGTCTACAGAGCTTGATTTGTATTTTGTTTATTCATTTTCAAATTATAAAATTAATGTTGCTTTTATAAGGGATTGGTCCAGGAACTAGGTTTGGAGTATTTCGGAATTTAGGTTAGCATTCAAGTCTCAAGATTTGATTTTTTTATGGATGGAATCTATGAGAAGGTTCACACAGCTAATAAATAGTGCAAGCTGTATCGTGAGAGTAGTCCAAATTACTCAGTTAAAGGGAAGCCACAGTGAAGGTTTTAACCTAAACTCCTACATCTGTATTATAGCATACACCAAGTCTATTGTACAGTAGTTTAACAAATTTAGTAGCAGATGTCTTAGATGCATGAATGTATCATGACTAGCAGTCACGATTACCTCAATTAGGTACTTGACCTTAACCTAAAAGGTACCTGATGATGAATTTTGAAATGTACATTGTATGAAATAAAAATACATCAAAAAAGTGTTAAAAAAGGTTTATTATTGCATATATATATTTATCAAACTAACTTCTCGAGGCTACATCGCTCTTATACCTATTCAGAAATAGTCTAAGGCTAACAGGGAAGGTGGTCATACCTATAGCTTCGTTTTGGGACAAGAGATGTGACAGTTTATACGGTTAAAGTTACATACATAGTTAGTTATTGTATCAATTAACGTTATATCGGTTTATTGTTTAAGTCTTACTTTGGGTTGGTAAGTTTGGTTTATTTCTCGAATAAGAAAACTTGGTTAGAAGTGGAAAACTGGAGCAAAAATATATGGTGGAAGGAAGGAATGGTAATAAGTGATGGGGACTATTGACTTACTTTTTACACACAACACTAGTGACTAGTTCCAACTACCATTCAAAACACCTGGACTAGGACTGGTCCGTGAAAACTAGTCGACTTGTTTTTCTTGTCCTTGACACGAAAGTCTACTGTTTGCCAGTGATAATTCACAGTCATCAGTCGGGAAATTGCCTCTTATAGTTCACCCCCCCCCCCCCACCCCCCCCCCCCCCCACCCCCCCCCCCCCCCACCCCCCCCCCCCCCCACCCCCCCCCCCCCCCACCCCCCCCCCCCCCCACCCCCCAGCTCCTTTAAGCACATCTACTAAAAACCATCTCTGGAAACTTACAAAAGGACCATTCACCAAAAGGAATTTATACGTGCCCCTAACCTCTATTGCCTAACATACAAATGTATGTTATACAAGTAAAACTTGATAAACATATGGTTAGGTATGATAAACATGTGGACTGATGATTCCCAAGGAAAGTATATGGTATTCCTGACAAAGATATATCTAATCATTGTAAATCATGTGTGTAAAGCCACAATTTCTAGCTTTTGTAACAACATCGGTTTAAGAATCCAAAAAGAAGTCAGTCAACTTAACTTTAAAACCAATAAAACTGCTTGCCTATACGACTTTCATACATTGATCCTACAGTTGGATACTAAATCCCATGAAAAAAGGAGAGCGTCTCTAACGTTTTACTAGCAAACATTTGTTGCTGATATTCTGTCGAGGATGGACTACAGTTGGATTTCAGGTTTGATCTTTAAAGGCAGCGATCCACATGGCTGATTCGGTTAAGCTAGGTATGGTCTCTGTAGCACCCAGTGTCCAAGTGGAAAACAACGTCATAATTATGGGACATACCAAAATACACGAAATATGTTGGATAAGAATGAAATAGAAACCATTATTACGTGCCACATAAACTGTAAATGCTTTTTTCTCTTAAATAGGACAGAGAAACTTGAAACTATTACTATTAATCGGGGGCGTGGAGAGGAAAATTCAAAATCTAGGTGTTTTTACTTACAAAAAAAAAGGAGGATATGGGGGGGTAACCTTGTTTTTAAATGCCTTTGTCAAAGTAAAAATTATTAAAATAGTATTTTTCCTAAACCTAGTTGCAAAAACACTGCAGGATGTATATCACATGCTCTAAAGATGACTAACAAATGACTTTTCATGAAGCTGTGCTCTCTAGAGAGAAAAATATAAAGAAAGAACCTCTCTGTAAACAGAATTTATGCACCAGTGGCTTCTTACCAAATCCTAGTACTACAGCAAGGAATTATGAAATGTCCTTTTATCTTATCTTAAATATTATCAGGGAAAAGTTCTCAGGGAAACAACTGTTTTTTTAGGTATGCTTGTGTCTGCTACTCTAGTCCAGATCGGTCAGGAAAAATCTTCTTTGTAAAATAAATTCCATCAACTTCTTTGTTTGAAGGTTATTACTTTTTGTACGATGGGAAGGATTGTGATACGGAAATAGGATTTTTGCCGGACATTTGCCATCGTTTTTTAGTGAAAACAATTAAATTAGTAATCACTACGTTTCCGAGATCTGCAATCTGATCTCTTTCTTCAGGGTTAAAGAAACTATCCTAATACATAATTATTACAAAAATACCTAGGTTTAAAATAAAAACCAAAACTCCTTACCCCAAAAGCCGTTGTGGCAACGCCTAAGTCAGGAATCACAACCTACATTCGTTGTTTGTCAACTTCAATAACTCTATTAACCATTGCACTTAATAAAAATAACTATACAAAAACACTTAATCACTTAAAACTGAATCTACGGGAAGTTTATCAGGTCCACAATACGTCCTTCACTCGTCTACTAACCACCTACGAACATGACCAGAGGGTCTAGCCAATGGTGATCGTCACCGGCTGGCCTAAAAACAAAGAGTGGCGGGAATATTAAAAGGGAAGGTGGGGACAGGGAAATGGGCCCCTTTCCAGTTTATTATTGGTTCATGCGGAGATGAACTATCTTAATAAACCATAATTGTGACTCCGCCAATTGGTTTTTTTTTTATTGCAAATATCTGATCCGTTTGGATACTTTTTGGTTTTCTCTTTAGTTCAAATTTTTTTTAGAATTGGCAACCAATAGCGGGCTCTAATTCTCGACTGATGGTTGACTGATTGGTTGGTCTGCCCATATTTAAAGGTATGTTCGCCTTCCAATTAGGACCGCTTATAGTAGTTAGTGAAAGTTGACTAAACAATCATTGTAGTGTTGTGATTCCTGATCTTAGGGGCGGTGCCACAACGGCTTTGGTTAAGAAGATTTGTTTTTAATTTTAAACCTAGTTCTGTAAATATTATTGTATTAGGTTAGTTCTCTTACCTGAAAGAGGAAGAGATCAGATTGCCAGGGACTTCTCGAAAACGTTAGTGTTTACTAAATTATAATTGTTTTCACTGCAACGATGGCAAATGTCCGGGGAAAAAAAAATATCCTATTTCCTTCCTTCAAAAATTTCCCATCAGAATAAAACCAGAGTAGGGAAGTTAATTCGTAATAAGAAACTGTGAATAATAAAACCACGTACACCAATCACTTAAAAATTTTTATAAGTTTTATAGGTTTTCAATAGCAAGATTTGATAGTTTTCACTTGTTATGGAGGAGTAATAATGGTTTGATTCTTAAACTGCCATGTTTGTTATATTAATTGTAACAACTTGTTATAAACGTAATCAGGGCTTGAATATAAACTTACTAAAAACGATAAATTACTCATATTACTCAACATAAAAATCACATTGTAAGATGTAAATACAAAGACGCATGTAACCTGCTTTCATAACTTGTAAGTGCTGTCCCACCCACAGGAACTTGATATCCTAGGAAACTTGAGAGCTGAGGGTCAGAAGGGTTTTTTTTAAGTGGGGATTGTCGACAGTTAGAGAAGGTGACGAAGGATAGATTGGCATGATGACCCTGAGCGTCCGGCGGCATGTGTTGGGCTGCGGGTACCGATGTGGTATGGCGTGGATCTGTCGTTTGATCATTGTTGTTACCGTCTCTCCTGACGGGGTTACTGATAGGTTCCTGGGATTAGGACAACCGCAGATCAAGTAGTGTAAGATAAAAGTAATTCATGATTTTTGGATGTAATAATAATACTTTTCCTGTACATCAAAACTTTTTATAAACAAGGAAGAAAAAACCTTGTTAGACAGTACATGTTTTCTGATGTGTAACGGACGAAGACGGGGACTTGGGAATTAGATAAATCAGTAAAACCTAGTTGGCCGCCAAAAAATTCTGATTTTAAATTTTAATCTTTCACATTAATAATTATTACATAATATACTATTCACATTCCCTAAACTGGTAATTTTATATAAATATATTAATCCACTCCATTCAGCAGAAAAAACAGTATTAGTTTTACAAAAATTTAAGATTTTAGAGGGGAAAACATAGGGGGCAAAACATCGGAAGCGGACGCGTTACGAGTTTAGTAGAGTACCGGGCAGAATATCTCACACTCACTCCAACGTCATACGTTTTTCGCTACAAATTTAAATTTTTTGTTAAAATGGCGGACTAGACTCCCGTACCGGCTGCTGCTCCCAAAACGATTTTTACTTGGGCGATCAACACAGAGGTCATATGAAATGGATCTACAGCGTTGGCCAGGTACACAGACTGGAGGTCAGCAGATATCAGCAAATTCCTCCAGCCAGCTGGCCAGTAAAGCTGCCCCACGGGTATCGGTGGCTTACTTCCGCTTTAATCTAACTTCCAGTTGAGAATCAACTAGGAAAACATATTACCGGAGAAGCATAGCAACTATTACTTGGACTTGTATAATCCTTACTATAATATAATTATATGAATAATGCACTGTTCCTTATTTCACTTTTGAATTAATTGTTAGGTGTCACTGGTAGATATGGTTTGTAAAATAAATAGTAGCGTTACATTTTTACTGTTAGGAACAATGAAGAATCGTTGCGTTTGGTTAACTACGTCTACAATCATTAAGGTTATACTGATAAGGGGAAAGTTACTTCACTGGTTCAATAATAATATTAACCTCACATGTGTCTCAACAATCGGTCAGGGGCTTTCTCCTTAAATGGAGGCCTCGTACACAGATGTAAAAAATAGTTAAAAAGAGAGTACATGTATTATTGATAAATGTTAAAAAGTGAATTTGGTACATCACTTCCTTTGGGAGTGTAAAAGAAAAGTACAAAGAAGTGATGTGGAGTGCCCCAAAAATGGCCTTAGCAAACAAATTTGATTAAGAATTGGTATTTTTACTTTTACATACACTGAAATCTCTATGAAAATTGAAACATATTTTTTAAGGTTCTAGAGCAATTACACTGAACAGTTTCTTTTGGAAATGTTATTTTCATAGATTAATTAATGTCATAAAATTTAAGGTTTCTCCAAAAAATACTTATTTCTTCCCACTTATTTAAAAAAATATAATAGTCTACATCCTTATTTTTGGCGTTGTAAAATGTATTTTGTTAGTTGACCAAACAACAAAACTATTACTTGTGCACTTCTAGAGAAAACTTACAACTATATGGTTATGCACATTTTGATGGTTTGGGCTATAAAGATATTGCTGAGAAAGAAAGTTTTTTAAAGACTGGCTAACTCAGACAGCATTAGAGATTTTTCAAATATTCTTCAAATAGGTATTCTACATTTCATACAAATGTATATTATTTATTTTGTGGCTTTGGAAAAATTATAGATTTCTTTTCTATGTCTTAACCTCCTCATAAACCTCACCACAAAACCAATAAAAGTTCAGCGTTTGGAAACAACCGTTATTGTCCTAAATCAAATTTATTGTGTACATTAAAATCATGAAAGTTTGTGAATGTGTGGAAATGCCTAAAAAGATTAAATATTATCAATAGGAAGCAGAACTGAAAAGTGTATTGTGGTGATGAAAATAGAAATAATAATTAATAAGTCAGTGTTATTCTTTTATTGTTGTTTCGTGTGACAAAGTGTGTGGTGCACCTAGCGGATATAGATAGACATAAAAGTGTTAGGTGTAGCCATTTCCGTACAGGTAACAATTTTATAAAAAGCATATTTTAAAATTTATATTTCCAAGAAAAAGAAAAACAAATTATAACTATAGCAAAAACAAATTCAAACGAAATCTCTTTCTTTAGTGCTTTAAGAGGGTAAAAGTAAAAAAAACACAAAAGCCAGCAAAATCATCAATATTTTTTTTATGATTCATGAATACAAGCTGAATGTTATAAGGTGATTTCTGTTACATTGTACAAAATGGTTAAAAAGGCTGTTTATAAACATTTAAAAAGGACATAGCTCCATCGATATATATATATATACATATATAGTAGTTATTTACCTGTACTGTGTCCATACGAGAGAATGTTGCTGGCGGTAAGAAAATACGGAGCTGGATCCTGGAAACCACTGGGGAGTCAAGAGACTTTTGGGTACCAGCTGGTCGTATATACATTCCATTTTATCATTTATCTTGTCCATGGCTAAGAATTGGAAATCACACAGACCTGCAGTTGTTGAAAGAAGTATAGTTAGATATAAACACAAAAAGAAACCTTTCCCATATTTAAACTAAATACGATCTTCTAATAGCATAATTAAACAACACGCATTAAATCTAAGTTGTTGCCTTGGTTCCAATGTGTGTTGTAGTAGCTTGAGCTTTCGTAACAACATATTTCAAGTTCAAATTCCTTAAACTTTCACAATTCAGTGTTAAGAAAATAAAAACATTGCGTTATTGAAATGAGAAGCCCAAAGTAAAATATATAAAGCTAGAAGCTTTTTACGAGTTGTAGACTGAGTAGGAATACTTTTTAAAACCATAGCTCATTACTTAGAAAATGGTTTACACTATATGAAAATCACGGATCTTTTCCGTTATGTGTCAGCACATTTCTATTTATTGTCTATGAGGCAAAACTGGAGTGGAATTCACTTTGTAATGGAAGAATAGGTTTTTTTAGATATTACAAAATGCCGGACAGTAGTTATAAACCGGTTGGACTTTGCCCGTCTGGACAAAGATAACGAGGCGGCGCGGATAACGGGAGCCACTGGTTGAGCGGTGCAGAGTCAGTTCCTGCTCTTGCCTGTGCGTGTATTGTTGTCCTGTTTTAGTCGTCTTTAGTGTGTTTAATGGTGTGTAATGAATTTTATCCAGTTGGTTGAAAGTTGTAAAAATGATGAAGAAGACGCTGTGTCGTTTTTCCAGAAAAAAAGGATTGTTACACAAATCCACGTAAAATGTGCGACAAACGGGACATGAAATGAAATTATATTTACAAAATCGATTTCCGTTGGGTTTGTAATAAAACAACGTGCCGCGCGAGTACAAACAATTGCGTCAAGACACATATTTCACGGCTCAAAGTTTACCTTTTCGAACAGTTCTGTTTTTACATATATTGTTGGTCACAAGAATTGACGTCGACAAAAATTCTGCGAAAAAGAACTTGGTATAAAATCATGGAACTGCGGTGGACTGGAACAATTACATGCGTGAAGTGACCGCGAGTCACTTGGTACAAAACCCTATTGTAATTGGCGGACCTGGCCTGACGGTTGAAATTGACGAAAGTTTATTTGCTCGCCGGGAAGGAAAAATAACGGGTCGGTCGTGTTATTTATTCCAGAACAGTGGGTTTTCGGTGGAATCTGTAGAGAAACTAAAGAATGTTTCTTGGTTGCCGTCGAAAATAGATCAGCCACACAATTAATTCCAATAATTAAAAACTACATTCGAAGTGGAACGACAATCATTTCAGACGAATGGAAATCATATAAACAATTGTACAAACACGGTTATGAACAATTTTACTGTTACTCATAAATACAATTTTGTTGATCCGGAGACAGGTGCTCACACACAAACGGTTGAAAGTAAACTGGCGGCTTGCAAAAACAATCGGAATAAAGTTCAGTGCGGTACGCGGCGCTCTATGATTGATCATATTTGTGTGAATTTTTTGTGGTGTCGCCGAAATCGTGATAAAGGACTTATTTGAACAAATTATTAGTGATATTGTCGCCTACTGGCCTCCAGAATAAAGGTATGTGGTATTTGTTTTATTACAAAGACATAGAAATAATTTTTAGAAATTGCTGACACATAACGGAAAAGATCCAAAATCACATTGCTAAGTACCTTACAACAAATAACACACAATACAACACATTGCTATCTATTCTCTTTCGCTCTCTGCATATAAAAAATAATACGTTTCACTGTACTATTTCCAAATGGCTCAAAATATTCCACAATCCTAGATGCTCAGATCAGACATATTTCACACCTCTATGCATTGTGCTAAAGGAGTAAAAGATTGAATATTGATTACCGAAAGTGACATTAAAAAAGTGATAGAAAACTTACTTGTAAACTTAAAAGCCATATTGACCTTCCCGACAACAGTGGGAGTAACGTTCACTACATCTCCACTGCTCTTTTTTCCGTCTCACTTTGACAGACAGCAACAGACCACTGACCTTCTGTCTATCTGCACACGCAGGTCTGCAATACACATCATCTGGTCGAAAACGCAGCTCTAGTCTTCGATTACGCTCTGCGTAGACCTAGGACAGAAGTTACTCATGGCACTAAACTCAATTTGAATTTCTTTCTAATCTACTTATTTTGTAAATTATAAGTACAGTACACTCTCAAAATTCCGGCCTAATGTGGTGGGGGCCCCGATCCGGACTTTAAAAAATCCAGATTTACGGAGGTTGGTATGACTCATTATTTCTGTCATTATCATGGAGAAATATGGACAATGTGCAGAGGAAATTAATGGCATAAAGCGTTTGCAGTAATGTTTAAAGACAACACGAGCATTTTTTAATGTAGTACACTGTAAACTAAACACAGTTAAATCAAATAACATGTAGGAATTTTACCAACTAAATTAAGTAAAAATACTAGGAATAAAAATTATATTGTTGAGATTAAATGCATTAAATATTCACTGGTCTAACATTAAATATATAGGAATGGAAATTATTTCTTGAATGGACATCTACTGCACTGTTTTGGCTTGTCTTCTACCTGCAAAAGTCTCTCAACTTTGTCAAACACAAAATGTCAACTGTGGATAATCCTTCTAGTTGAGTGATGTATTCTAGTGGATAATCCTTCTAGTTGAGTGATGTATTCTAGTGGATAATCCTTCTAGTTGAGTGATGTATTCTAGTGGATAATCCTTCTAGTTGAGTGAATGTATTTCTAGTGGATAATCCTTCTAGTTGAGTGATGTATTCTAGTGGATAATCCTTCTAGTTGAGTGATGTATTTTAGTGGATAATCCTTCTAGTTGAGTGATGTATTCTAGTGGATAATCCTTCTAGTTGAGTGATGTATTCTAGTGGATAATCCTTCTAGTTGAGTGATGTATTCTAGTGGATAATCCTTCTAGTTGAGTGATGTATTCTAGTGCCCTGTCTATTATCTTAAACCCTTCGGAATGTGGGATACAATGTTCCTGGCTCTTGGGCATTTCATCTTTCAAAGTTTCGTTATTTGTCACCATTTCAAACAATATCGTCATCTGTTATTTCGTCTTCTTCATTATTTTTCATCCACTAATCAAAGCCGTGTTCATTTACTTAATCATATCTGGGAAGTTTTTTGTAACATTGAAACAACATTTTCTTTATCCAATTAATTTTCTTTAAGCCATTGATTTCTTTGGACTTGTTGCCATCATGTCCCAACAGAACCCTCCACAAAGAAACCAATTACAAAGGAACGATTTCTTCCCATCCTTCAGCTGCCCACCTAATTATATCTAACATTTCATTTTTTTTCAATGAACTGATGAAATTGTTATCATTATCTATTGCCAAAACTAAATAACTAAGAAGATGGTGGCAATATTTCAACTTTAATGTCTGAAGTATGTCTTGATCCATAGACTGGCAGAAGGTTGTCACATTTGGAGGTAAAAATACAGCTTTGATGCCTTTGTCTTTTAATTTGTTAGCCATTGGGTGTGTTGAGGCATTATAAAAAAAAAAATAGCTTTCCTTAATAAATTGTTCTCAGCCGTATTTTTTTCTACTGACGGCATAAATTTATTTAAAACCATGTCTTAAAAATTGTAGAATTCATCCATGCTTTTTGTTGGTTTGGGTACCAAACTGACAACATATCATCTTTCTTTTAGTTTTTAAAGGACTCTAGGCTTTTTTGAGTTCCAATGCATGTTAATGTAAGCTTATGACTGCTAGTTACATTGCTACAGGCTAACACTGTAATCTGTTCCTTGCTCTTTTTGTAGCTTGGTGTTGAAGCTTCTTTTTTCAAAGCAAGCATTTTCATGGGCAATATTTGTAGTTCAGGCCAGTCTCATCACAGTGCTATAACTTGGTCAATGGAAATTTGTTCTTTGTCAAGGAATTTGTCAATTTTGGTATGTTTTCCTTTGTGCATTGTTTCCCTAACTTCCACCGCACATATTTAGGTTTATTTGTTATGTATTAATTGTTATTGTTATGTTGGTTATATTGTTAATTTAGCTTGTTTATTTATTAATGCTTATTTATTGAAAGGTTGCAATTAATAAAATACTAAATATTTATTAGAATGTATAAAATTCAGTTCTATGACAGTTGAGTTATAAAATAAGTTTATTTGTTATGTATTAAATTGTTATTGTTATGTTTAGTTATATTGTTAATTTTATTGTTATTCCTTCTTGTAAGTTATTATATATGTATAGTTTGTTGTTATAAAATTTATATTGCCTATCAAATACAGGGAGATGGTGGTACAACAAAGACTGCTTATATAGCCAAATAAAAATACAGTATATTACAATTAAATTATAATAACCCCACACATGCGAGTGCACATGGGGAATGATGAAATGTAAAAAAAAAAATATTTTTTGTTGAATAAAGTTTTTTGAATTGAATTTAACTTCCATTAGATTGAGAGGAACAAGACTTTTCAATTTGTTTATAGTGTTTTCTCAAATCTGAAAACGTACTTGTTAAAATGCCTTACTCTAATGCAACATTTTCCGCTGATTCCTCAGCACCAATGCACTTTATGGCACAAAAATTTTGTCCACTGACACCAACATCTTTTAACGTTTTTCACTTATCTTATTTTAAAGCGACACACAAATGAAACAACAAAGCCAGTGCACTGAACAGAAAAGCAAGTGAACTGACCCTACTGCAGGCCACTGCGCACAACAGGTGAAGGATGATGCACTCTCCCCTCCACAACCGCATGGACATTTCCACTATCAAGTACAAATGAAACCATTGTACTGAGCAGCAAGCGCCCGAAAAACAGAAGTGCGTTAAATTTGTGTTATGCTGACTATCTGTACCAAAACTTTTATCTTTCAAAAAGTATTTTTTACTTGATAATCGGTCCAGACTTTACGGAGTTCGGATTAATGCGATGTGAATTTCTGAAAATGTGCTGTAAAATAATTATCTTTTATATGCACATGAACATATGCAACAAAATTGTAGACTATGTAAGCAATGTGTACCTGTTGAGAAGTAGCTGAAAGTGGTTTTAAAACTAGTATTGATAGTTATAACTCGACTTATTTGATCTCAAACCAATAACGACGGTTTAGCCATCCACAACAGGCTTGTTCAAATTAATCAATATTACAGCTGATTACATTCTCTAGTGATGTACTCGATGATACTATTTCCTATTTCACAGTAGTTAAGGTGCTGGCTCCTAATGTCAGAATAATAATCAAAGTTTTGACGCCAATTGTCCTGTCGTTTTCTCGTCCCAAACTCCTCTATAGCCTATTCTGAGTTATTGTGCTGAAGTGACTGATGTATGACTGTTTTATTAATACTGTGGTAAAATGGATGATTATCTTTAGTAAGTGTTGTTTACAAAAGTGATCTTATTAGAATACATGCAATCAAAAACCCTAAACGCAAAGCTTCACATCATGGACTTCTGAATAAACACAATCTGAAATTGGAAACACATGTTGCACTGAAAGAAGAGGCCGCAGCTGTTGCGTCCGGTGGATCAAGCCCAGCAGCGGCTACGCTTGTCAGGTTGCCATTTCCCGCATCCTTCACCAGCAAGCAGGGCCGTGCGCAGAATTTTATTTAGGGGGGTGTTCTATACTTATTTATTCGTGGCTGCAGGAGGACTGAGCGCTGCACGCTCCGTCGCTCTATCGCTCTGGTCCGCGCATGCGCACTCAGTTTTTGGTCCGCGCGCGACCAATTGTATAGTGCGTCGGAGCTCCAATTTTTAAACAGTATATAACACAAATCAGGCGGAAAGCGCGCGCAATCAAACGTTGGAAATATTTGTGTGCGCATGCGCGTAAACTGACGGCGCAATAGAGCACAATTAAAACTGATATATGCAAACAATATGATATATCCCAATCTTCAAGGGGGGGGGTTTGAACCCCCAAAACCTGCCAGCAAGAGAAAATGGCCAAAGAAAACTAAAACGCTGTTTTGTGTGCTCAAATACACAAGGACTGACTACAAAAAAAGAGAGTGCTTTTGATTGTACTACATGTGAAGTAGCACTTTGTATGTACCTGTGTTAAAAAAATATCATACTTTGGAAAAAGTAGTAAAAAAAGTAAAATGTACAGTTTTAACACCAAGAAAGTGCAAATAATGCATTATTTTGGTCTTTTATAATGTCTCAACAAATTTTGAATAAATACAACTAAAAAGTGCCATTTTACTCCTTGAAGTTCAGTAATGATAATTTTGCTTACTTTAGTATATGTTACGTAGGTTGACAGTTATAGCCGTCAGTACCTCAATAAGTTAAATTTATAAATAATAAGCACATAAAGTCATTATATTACTATATAATATTACTATATATTTACTATATATGTCATTATATAGTAACAATCCATGTGCAATAATACCAGCATTAGTGATAAATGGACATGCAAAAATACTATAAATTCACGTACATTTACAATAAAAAATTTCAAATGCATTATTTATTGGAAGATACAATGAGAATAATGCAAAATCATATTAATACAGTAATGGAAATATAATACATTGTAAATGGTTTCAAATATTTACGTGAAATGTCAGTAAGATGTTTATGAAACTACACAGGTTTTAAAGGTCTATGGCAAACTGTGTAAAGTGTGTATAAATTCTAATCTGAAGAAGTTCTCTTCACCTAGTTTCCAAACAAAAATATCAGAATTTTAATTCTGGTGATCAAAATATATCTACCTTTGATATTTTGTGGATACCACCGAGAGAGTCTGTATCATTTTGTCATCATTCTGTACAATAGCAGGATATTCTACGCATACCAGTGTTCTTCCAAATTGATGTTTCTGTTCTGTAGTATTGTCACAACTCATCCTGAAAACAATTACAGATAACTGTAAAAGACAAAAGAGATCTGTAAAACACAAGAACAGAATAAGATTTACTGTACAACTTCTTTAGGTTGTAGAGTTTGGATGTGATCAGTTTTCTACATGAAAGTGGCCTATGAAGCTGGAAGCAAGTGACAAATCTTTATACAAACAAACTTGATATTTTGTTGTGTTCATACAAACTTAACCATGTATGGGATTGCTTATGTAAAAGTAAAAAAGTTAATGTATTGACTGGTATAATTTAAATGTCTGTATGTCTATTTCAACTGCCCAATGATAAAGATTTACATTGCCATTTCTGATAAAAAAATAGTTCAATGTAAAAATAACATAATATTAAACAAAAGTAAAAAAATTTGAACAAATAAAGGACATAATAAGTTTATATTCCTTAGTTTCACAACAAATTTAACAGAATTACAATATTTATCCTTACAATAATTTGTGTCCATAATGTTAAAAAACTGACAGTATTATTAACTATTTTTATAATTTAATTTCTAAATCACCAATATATTTACAACTTATTAAAATTTTGAATTTGGACAAATCTGAATTAAAACTTTTGAAATATAGTTCTAAAATATTGGATATGAAATTGACAATTTCATTTCATACAACAGATTTACATAAGAAATAATTTTGATAAGTAATGATAAAACTGAGTTGCCAAAGTGGGAGTTTCTTTCATTTGTTCTAAACAGCCTCAGCTGTATAAACAATTTTTTAAAACTTGAGGACAATTTATTGCTAATCTATCTGCATTATTAATTCACTTTTATAATTTAATGGTTCTTCAATATTATTTATAAAATTAGATAATAAAGATACAGTAAACCAACTACAACAGCAGAGATAAATTTTGGTATTTTGTATTCAGTAGCATGTAGAAGTGGATGATTATAAATGAACACTAAAGACAAAGCAGCAAAAGTTCATTGCTACATAAAATGTTTTTATGTTATGCACTATTTTAAAAGAAATTTACGTCCAATTTACATGCAATAAATTAATAATAATGTTAAATATAGTAGAATTAGATATTTGCAATTATAAAAAACCAAGGTTAACTAATTTTTATATTTTATATAATATACCAATAATTATAAAATTAGTAATTAATTATAATTAAATATTTTTAATGAAATAAAAATAGTTTGTTCTTTGTATTACATTAAAAACTTGCTTATACACGAAGAAAATTACATTTTTACTGTTATTGGCTAAAAACACTAGGTGTGCACCCTCTTATGTTTCAGAATCCATGTCTTGTGACAGGTTAACCCTAGAGGTGGTAATGGTAAATTCTCTGTAGTGGCTGGGCGTTTTGGCCCAAATTTTCTATTTTTCTAAAGCATAATCTCAACCAATGCTTTAAACTTAATATATTGAAATGTAACATCATTTTTATCATAAAAAACACACAGAAAATATTTTATACAGACAAAAACAATAGAAACAATTTTTTACATAAGATTTCATCCTTGGATTCTGTTTTTTACTTAACTTTATGCACATAAAGAAACATTATAAATATATATATTAATTAAATTTTTATAAATGGCAATAGCCGAATTTAATTTTTTTTAACAAACATTGAATCACAAAAAGTATTTGCTCCGCTTGGACTCGAACCCGGATCTCTCACTTGCCGGGTGAATGTGCTACCATTACACCACAGAGCCCTTACTTTTTACGATTCAATTATTTTGTATTTGGCCGTATCAGTCACATATGCGTTTAAATAACCAAACTAACATATGATCGGAAGACCAAATATAAATAAATATATATAATATTACTATTTAATGTCGCTATTTATGATATACATTTTATCGTAAATTTAGTGGTTTCCAGAAATATTTATGAGTTTACATGACAATACATATGTACACTTTTTATGTATATTCATGAAAATGTACAAATGCACTCATTTATTTTTTATTTATAAGTGAGTAGCCAAAAGTTTCATTATATACATTTTTACATATAAAGTATTCAAAGCTCTAAAACACAGTATTAATGAAAAGTTTGATTTTTCCTTTTTTCAAATATATGAATTTGATCACAATCAAATAATATTGACTCTTTAAAAAATAATGAAATACAACACAATGTAATTGGGCGGATGTCCGAAGCTGCCACTTGAACAATAGCTTAGTGCACTGTATATCCGGTACCTGCCACTTCCAGAGTTAAAAGTCAAATGACGCCACTAGGGTTTAAGGTAATATGTTTTCCACTCTAACAGATAGTACAAGCAAGAATAACTTAATGTGCAGTAAGAAAAGTTTTAAAAGCTCACCTTGATATTTCATTTGAAAGATCATCAGCAACAGAGTCCATTGGTGCAGATGTACTCTCCATTAATGCCATTATTTATGTACCTAGTAAAACACATTATTATTGTAGGCGGGTTTTCATGAATAGCATACCTGTATCATTTTATCATTTATTTACCAATACCAATTTTTTAAATGTAGCATGTCGTAATAATATTCTTAAAGTTGCATTAGAATGCTTTAAATTAAATAGTATTTAATTTTATTTTTGGTATATTTTGGCTTGTTTTATGATTGAATTACTGAATGAGCGTTTAAATGAGAAAACATCTGATATTTTACTTTAATCTTCCATATTGTATATAATTAGGCTTATATTAAAACATTTTATATTTATTTTTTTAGACAATCAAGTAGCAAATATATTATAAACTGATTCATCCAAATTGAAACATTTTTGTCAAGGTTACATTTTTACTCTCTTAGTCAAAAACACTTCAAATTACACATTTCATATGTTATATTTACACTAGTACAGCAGTAAATTACTTTTTAATGTACCTAAGTAGTAATCCTACTATTTAATTAGAAATTAAGTAACTCAAAGTCAAATAAACTTGATTTTGTATCCCACGTACAAAAAATAGGGAAGAACACAATAACTTATTCTTCAATAACTCATACGCAATAAACTCCTAATTATACACTCACATCCCCAAACTAATGATGTTAGGCAACAAGGTTGTTACGTAAACTTTACAGCCAAAGCTGTGCTGTGTTCAGAAACTGAGTTTGTCATTCTTTTTAATCTCAGATTCTCTTGAGTTCCACATTCAGAGGATCTTTAAGCAAGCTTTCAAAACGGCAACCTTTATACCAAGAATTAAGAACCTAATTTGCAATGCCAATGCCAGGATGAATAATCTAATTTGGTATTAACATGTATCCTACATTGTTTTTTAGCCACCATAACATTATTACTTTTTATACTGTAATTTGAAATACAATATAATTAAAATATAACGTAATTTGGTTTAAGTAGTTGTAGCGAGGATTCTTTACTCATGAATATCGATTATTCAATAATGTTGATCACTCGACTATTGGATGCTTATTATACTGCAGCCGAGTTTGCTTATCATAGTCTACCTATCTAGGACTTTTCTATCCATTCATATAGCATTGCTTGGTAGGTTACTTAGGTAGCTATGTGGCTATATAATAACTGCTGTTAGAAGGGCTGCAGTATAATAAGAGGCCACCACCACAATAAAATCATATTTATGATTAACTAAACTATAGAAACAAAAATGTTGACACAAATTACGTTATATAAAAACTATCTATGTTATGTGTATATATAAAATATAACAGTTTAACATTTAGAAATTATAAGATTAAAGGCCGACCTGGCAAAACACGAATTTGACGTTATCAACGTATTCTGCTCATCCTCCTTAACAAAAACCCGGGCAGGTTCCTTTTTTTAAAGAACACGCTTAGACATAGAGACATATTTTGGTTTGGTGACCACGTTGTTGCATTTGAAGCCACTGAGACAACGCTATATTTCGTTGGAGTTTGGCGTTTCTGCACATTCTGTGGAACACACTAGTGGTAAGTGTTCTCTATTAATGTACTTTGGATTACAATTTAATTTATATTTCTGATCGGCCCCGCTAGAATTTTATATTTTATTGATAGGTACTATCTCGAGGGATGATTTTCTTTCGTTGACATCAGTGTGGAGTCAATCTTCTCACCTGATAACAACTAATTAATTTGTAGCTTGATATTAAGAAAAACATTGTTCATTTGGATCAAAATTCTGCTCATTTTATTATGGTACTTTGGGATTACACCGACCACACCAATATGAAGAACACAAAAATATAAATTTATAGAAACAAACATGATAGAACGAAAAAACAACTCTTTAATTACACAATTACAAACTTACAACGATTATCAATTGTTAATAGGGTCAGATTCCTTCATATGCTCCCAACGCTTAAACTTGTATCAATGAACTTAGAACGTTATAAAACGATGTAGTTGAGTAACAGAACTAACATTCCATCAATCAACAAACATTTCCAGGTATTGTGATCCGGTATTGTTGTCGCTGTTATCTTATCTTTCTCGAGAAACCTGATTACGGCAGGCCGCGCGGCATCACATGATTATTTAAGCTTTTTGCACGGTACATAATTGCCTTTCCATTACAATTCAATTTATATTTCTGATCAGCCCCTCTAGGAATTTGATATTTTACTGATAAGTACTATCTCGAGGGATGTTTTTCTTTCGTTGACATCAGCGCGGGTTTCGACAGTCGGAGGCATTCGCATTTTGGGTGGCGGAGTGTGATCAAGAATAAAAACAAGTTTTGTGTGTTTTTTTCAATAAAGAGTTTAGTTTTTGTTTGGTAATGTTTGTTTTTGTTGAATTTTTGTGTTTGGAGAAATGTAGGGGTAAAACACGGAAGTACAAAAAAGCGACGCTCCAGCTCAATGGGCGGCGAGACTGCAATCTACTAGACTGCTCGACTTTGACCTCTGTCTGAGGATGGGGAGGGGTTTGAGATAAGACAATTCCTGTTTTATATTGACGAAATATTGTTCTACGCTAATCTAGTAATCAGTAGAAGCAAAATGTCAAATAAGATTCATGTCTGGGTGTGGTCGGTATAATCCCAAAGTACCTTATTTTTCATTTACGTTTGCAAAGATGGTGCCGCATCCGATGAGGTTACCACGAGGTTGAATCATGGTCACATAAGGTCACGTGACGCTCGACGTGGATGTACAACATGGAAATATTGCTCCGCGAGGTGAACAGTTGTTCCATTTTTTTATATTCTAGAACTTTGTTATTTCTCATTTTCACCCCATCAAACCTTATATCTTTTTGTTCTATAGGACGATTCCAATAAGTTAAAAACGCAAAAACTCATATTTTGCCGCTTCCGGCCGTTGTTAATATGACAATTACCTAACATTTAGTTACTTTTTACTGTTTTTAAGGAATTATAGTAGCTACTATGATTCTATTGTGGTAGTGACCTCTTATTATACTGCAGCCGTTAGAAGACCTGACAAGTGATTGTGGTAGCACAACTCAAACTATGAAAAACACATTTCTTGACTGCTTTTCACAGGTTTATTCTAATGGTTTAGCTTGTTTAAATTAGTTGAGTTAAGCAGGGCCTAAATGGTTAAAGGTGTAATGGAAGTATAAATTGGTCAGTCAGCATTTTAGACATTCCAAAGCAAGAATAAATATAACTTAAGAAACACCAAAATAAACTTTAACATTCCACAAACATAGACTAACTAAAAACCAGCATCAAGATTGATTTTGATGATTCCCTAGTCTACAAGACTACTGTGAAAAGGTAATTGGTAGGTAGGATTCAGAATTCATTGTACTGGCTGCTTACTTGCCTAAAATTAAAATACATGTTCCACCCAGACCAACCTTGTCATCTACACAGACTATATTCTTTCTGCGTTTAATCGAAGACATCAAGTGGACAGCATTTATTTAGACCTTTCCAAGGCATTTGACAAGATTAGTCACTCACTTCTGATTTCCAAGCTCGAAGGATATGGTTTCTGCGACGGACATCTCTCTAGAATGGTTCAAGAGCTATTTAAGTGGACGCTCGCTGAGGGTCAAACTTGGAAACCATTTGTCTGAAGAATTTCCTCCCACCTCAGATGTCCCACAGGGGTCCAAGCTTGGCCCTATTCTTTTCAACTTGTTTGTCAACGACATCATCAGGCCACCTATCATCGGAATATCTCCTCTTCTTCGCAGATGACCTCAAGATATTTCAAAGAAATTTACTCTCGTGATGACTGTCTCAATCTTCAACGTGATCTGAACCTAATTGCTGAGTGGTGCGATGATAATAAGATGGTCATTAACTCAACCAAATGTCTTACAATCACCTTCTGTCGTCTGAAAGAATCCTGTTGCTTTCAAATTACACTGTATCCGGCGACATCAAGCGAGTGACCTCGATAAACGACCTTGGAGTTAAGTTTGACTACAAATTTGTCACCCGATGCACACATTGATGCGGTATCCTTGAAGGCAAACAAAATGCTAGGATTCATTTTTCGAATGTCTAGAGGGACGTTCGGTGACGAGACACTACTGTTCTTGTATAAGGCTTTAGTTCGGCCTAATCTGGAATATTGTACTCTTGTTTGGTCCCCTCATTACGCATCTCATATTCACAAACTACAGAGTATTCAAAACAAATTTTGCAGACTTCAAGGAGTCCGGAGAGGTGCAGCCTATCGGGAGGTCTCTGTCCCCGCACTTGAAGCAGGAATTTCTTCTGCCTACGCTGGAGTGCAGAAGGGAGAATGTTTGATATTATTTTCCTGCACAAGCTTATCAACGGGGCGATCGATTCACCAGAGCTTCTGAGTAGGATATCCCTCTTGGTGCCTGCTGGAACCAGATCCAGGAATATGTTTTTCAACCTGCACACCACTCAAACAATTACAGCTATCACGGTCCTATTGCTCGACTTCATAGGCGTGGAAACAGCATTCCTTCCGATGGTGATATGTTTTATGACAGCATCGCACACCTTAAAAAGAGACTGCAACAGTAATGAGTGATAGAGTTTTTTTTCCCCTTAATATCAGTTAGAGATGATGTTTGTGATTTTTCACTATTGTAACATTATTTCACAAATCTTAATACTTATTTATTATTCCACTGCATTAATCACTACTTTCTGTAATTTAATTGTTGTTATTTATTTTGTTGATGTTATATTTAAGTTGCATGAAAATGTTGTGAAATTATTGTTATATTGGCGGATGCCGTTGAAATAATAATAAATAAATAAATAACATGTCCATGATATTTACACTATTACATAAAAGAAACAAAGAATGGTTTACAAAAGCCTATAAATATAAAATTAAGAAAACATGTCAGTACCTTATATATGATCCTTGAGAGACGGCGGCTGGAGATCCTTAACCTAACCTTTTTCTTAACCAACACGACTAATAATCATAACCAGTACTTTACATTAATCTGCTAAAGTCCTGCTCGAACAACCTCTCATTTCAAAGTCTGAACAAAGTCGTCTTTGTTTGGAGTTTGTTCTGTATTCGTAATATCGTTACCACCCTACATTAGGTACTGTACATACCTAGACAATTCGAAAAATTTCATAAGTTGAAAACATACAAAGTAAACACTACTCACTACTGAAGTTTTTTTCACCGTTGACTATGCAGGCTAGCAAACATCTGCATTGTGCAACCCATAAAACTTCATTGTGATGTGGCTTGATATTGGTTTATATTATATATATATTAAAAAATGTATATAATACCTTTAAAATTACAAAAAAAAGAATAATTAACATTAGAACGTAATAGATGATAACAATGATTAAACCCGTTACCAAATAATTAAATATATTGAAAAATACGGAGTAAATGCAGTGTAATGGTAATAAAATGATATAGCCCAAAATATAATCACAAAGAAACATTTTAATAGCTTACATAACTTTTAGACACACATGTACAGACACATTCCTTTAACTATACATAAAAATGTTTTTAATAAAACATACATATACGAAAACAGCTAGGAATATAATCAAGAGCGAGCTGAAAAAAAGAGTTAATCAAACCGGTCATTACTCTGGAGGACTCAGGACTGTCCATAACTGACCCTTACGCTGTTTCATATAGTTTTAAAACAAATATTTCAATAATGTCTGCAACAAATTAATTGCATGCCCAAACGCCCAAAAAGCTTTTGAAAGTATTCAATGAGATGAAAAACCAGTACCGTATATCATATTAAACTTTGAACCCATTCTTGTAGACGATGTAATAAAAATTATATCGGAAATAAAGTTTTCTCGGGCAGCTAGCTGGGACGGTATTTCTCCTTTTCTTCTACAAGAATGCGCCTCAGTTATTTGCTCCACCCCTAACCCACTCCGTAAATATGTCCCTTCAAACTGGAGTTTTTTCCCGACAAACTAAAATTTTCTTCTATCACTCCAATTTTCAAAAAAGGTGATTTGAAGTCCATGGAAAGCTATATACCTGTATCCATTCTTTCTGCATTATCTAAAGTTTTTTGGAAATCTCAATTTTTTAAATGATTTCTCCTTCATGATTTTCAATTTGGATTCCGGAAAAAATAAAAACACACATTCCGCTTTGTACATCTTTCTCAATGAGGTCATCACTGCTGTAGATGAGTCACAGCGTGCCGTTGGAATATTCTGTGACCTGTCTAAAGCTTTCGATTGTGTAAACCATTCTCTTCTTATAAACAAGCTATCTTTTTATGGTGTGCAGGACAAAGTAAAATAATGGATCTCCTCTTATCTAAAAAATCGCCAACAAAAGGTCGTCATTGGAGATCAACACATTTCTTCAAAATATCTTAATGTTCAACACAGATTTCCACAAGTGTCTATATTAGGGTCACTTTTATTTCTGATCTATGAAAAATGACCTTTCAAAATGTCTATCAAATTGTACTCTTATTTCATACGCTGATGATATTATTAAGAATCCAAATAGGATGCAACTACTTCAACATCTTGCATCAGAAATTACAAAAATGAAAGAGTGGTTCAGCAATAATGGCTTGCTTCTAAATACAGAAAAGACGTTCGCAATAAATTTTCATTCCAACTATCAAATGAGTGCTAGGGCGGATGACTCATACCTGCAGCCACTGTTCAACATTAATCCGATAAGAAAGTTTCTGGGCCTCCAGATTGAGGGCAGTGTCACCTGGGGAGCTCCACGTGAGAAGACTTTCAAACAACCTTAAATAGAGCCTACTATGCCATTCTCACATTATCAAAAATCGTAGAACTGTACGTAATTTTGATGGTTTATCATGCCTATGTATATATTCTCATCTTCTCTATGGTATTATGTTTTGGGAATCTTCACACCATAAGTCAGATAATTTTTAAAATTCAAAAAAGAATAATTCGTTTAATTGCTAATGCCACAAAAAGATCATCATGCAAACCTCTCTTTTTCAAATTAAACATACTTCCTCCCTCCATGCATCTATATCGATCAAACAATATCTTTTGTAAAACAGTTACCCTCTCAGTTTCCCTCAAAGCTTTTACACTCAATCATCCTAACTTACAAGTCATAGAAATAATATGATCCTTCCTCTTTATAACGCATCTTCTTACGGAAGAACACCAGGCTATTAAGGGAAGAAAACTTTACAATAAACTCTCAATATACCTTAAAAAACGAACCATCAATAACAATCTTCAGAAAGAGGCTCCGTGAGCTCCTCATGGAATGTTCTACTCAGTAGACGAATTTCTTCGAAGACGCTGGTGGGGCTTTCCGGTACATCAAGTGTCATACCTGAAGTTTGTAAGAATTCGGCAAATATGTACAATTTATTAAGTTTGTTGTTAAATTAATTATTATTGTTACGTTTATTAAGCTTATCTGAATTTTATATTTATTATTTAATACCATAATATTCCATTACTTTTATCTGTTGCATATTTATTCATTATCACTAATAATAATATAATTTTTAATACTAGCACTTAAATTGAGTAATATCATATCGGCGAATACTACTTGTATGATTAATACAGTTTACAATGGTGGACAATATCACCTGTTACTATAGCGCTGCTATGATATGTAACGTTTATGTGAAAATAACAATTTGAATTAGTCCTCCTCCGTAGACTAATGGTTTATAGTCTCGGCTCTCTAACCGAGAGATCACGGGTTCAAATCCCGGGGAGGTCCAAAAATGTAATAATAGCAAAAACCAGTGCACTTCGAAGCCGGCATAGTTGACGCTGAGGCTTAAATGAGATAAAAAAAACAATTTGAATTTATAGGAACTATTATTTCTAACACCCCTTCAATTTCAAGTTTGTAGAGGGATTCTAATCTCATAGGAAAATATTAACAGGAACTATTCCTTGAACTGCATATGATGGGGATTTATTTAGTTGATATATAGTACAGCATACAGGTCCTCCCCAACGTTGCTTACGTAAATTAATATCTAAAAACATAGATATGACTTGATCGAATATTGTCATGCTTAACATTTTAATAACACTATTTTGCTAACGTGTGAAAGTAGCTGTATATTCTAATTTGATACAATAATATTTCCAATAATATTTTAAAGTAGTTTGAAGAGATCTCATATCCACTGCCTGATCTCAGCCAAGGAACAAAAAAATTTGCCCTCTCATCTACTCTGCTCTGCGGAAAATACTTCTTACGTATCACCAGGACTAGATGTTCTGTCTGGTGTCAGACTTGAAAATCCAGATCCGATTTCGTTCCCCGCACGTAGGTGTGTTTTCATTACTTCAACCCACCCCGTGATGCGTTTTACGACGTTCCTTCTTTCTTACTAGTCTATTTCTACAGTTTTTACTTGCAGAAGTCGTCGTGCGCAGCCTGCGACTTCCTTCCAGTTTTTCCAATGCTATAGCATGTGCAACGCCAGGCTTGACGGATGGAGAACCTTTCCAAAGATCGCCTCGGTGCTGGCTACGTTGGTTTTTCTGTTTCTCGCATTCGATAAACGCTTGCTCAGAGTCTTCGGTTTTTGTCTGGGCCATACTTGCAAATCGGGGGGTGGTGTTGGCCCACCTTGTATAATTATGCTTTGAACAATCCATAGCCCGTCAACAGCTGCCGTCAGAAAATCCTGTTTTCTTATGGTTTCCTTTGGGCTAGACGTTAATGTGCAGGATCAGACCCGCCCATCTATCTGCCTTTGTCGCACGTCGCCAATCTTTCTTGCAATTCTTCTAGCGATTCCACTCTCATTTAAATTGTCTTTCCCCCCCACCCCCCCCCCCCCCCACCCCCCCCCCCCCCCACCCCCCCCCCCCCCCACCCCCCCCCCCCCCCACCCCCCCCCCCCCCCACCCCCCCCCCCATAATATGGAAACTAAAATATTTCACTAATTAATACGAAAATAAGGAAGGATAAATTTTTTTTGAAATGGATTTAGATATAAATAATCTAAGGGAAATTAGTAACAACTCTCAAGCTTTAAATTTGTAAATGTTTTATTATAAATTAGGCCAAAAATAATGGTTCACAGAAATAGAAAGCTTAAAAATCAGAAATCACGATTTAAAATCAACATCTTTGTTCATTCATTGTTCAAAAAACATTAACACAACCAGGGAAAACATAGGTAATTTTTCTATTTTTGAATGTGGTCAAAGGGAAAGGTAACACAGCTTCTATATCCATATAATCAATATTGAATATGTCCCCTTCATTGTACACAAAATCGGTAATTTCATCATTGCAGCACCTTAAGCCTTGTACGGTAACTTCACCATCATCCATATCGACATGTTCTATGAGGCAGACATATTTGTAATGGGTTGATTTCCTCTTACCACCTTTAACATCAACTAAAACAAAAGTCCCTTTCTTTATATTTTCCTGAAAAACAGGTGCCTCATATGCAACAGGGTTGATTATGTCCTTTTTGGAGTTGGAAATTAAATCACTTAACGATTCCTCGTCAGTATCACAAAGAGACGGTTCATCACTATCAGAGGTATCTTCATCTATTTCTATCTTGATATGTCCTGCCTTTCTTTGCTTCTTTTTCATGGGCCTACTACTGTTTTCCATTTTTAGATACAACTGGTTGTCAGTTTGGGTAATTACTGTTGGCCTACCACTCGATATTTCATCTAAACTTTCTGCATTGGTTTTCTTACTTTCAGCATTTGAAGTTAGAGGATTACCATTACCCAGAGGAATAGATGATAGGAGGTTTTGTTTATTTTTAGGCCTAATCTTTTTGTTTGCGTTAGATTTCTTAGCAGTTTTTTTCCTCTTTATTTAGCTTACCAAGACATTGCTGTTCTTTTGTTTTTCCAATTTTGTCATTTTCCCTTGGTCTTTTTTTTCAATTGCCGGGCAGCAATCCCATTCATCCTTTGTAATTACTTTTGAGCTTGCCTCTACTCTTTTATCATCTTCTTTTTGGGAGCAAGGGAGTTTCTATTAATTTTTTGGAGCAGTAAAACATCTCAGAAAGACCGAAGAAGACAGTGACCCATCACCTACAGGTGAACCCAATAAGAAGACTCGGAAATTGCTAGTACTAGCCTTAGACATAGTTTATATCCGATGTAGACCATAGAAACTTCTAGATCTCGTGGCTTATCTGATGTCGAAGTGGCAAGGTTTTACATTGCCCAGAGAGCAGAAGACTCAGTGACAGTATTTTTGGATTTTCAAAAGTTTCAGCCTGTTATGCAATGCATTAGGAACCCATCACAAGTTGGACCTATCCCTGTTTGTTATTAAAAAAGCTCTATACCTGGCCAGCTTTCTTTTTTTTCCGCATCAAAGCGTGATACAGGATATTTAGCATGATCACATGGAAAAATGCCTACATGGCTGAAGCCTTTTTTCTAACGTTAATCTGGTGTGCAAACCATAATATGCCAAACCTGACAGAGTTGAATCGACAAACTCATTCTTTTGCCTCTTTCTTTGATTCAGTCTGGTACCACTCGGTTACTTTTAAGTCCCATGCATATTTCAATGTTTTGAAACTATTGTTGTGTCCAAAGGTTTTGGGAAGAAAACGTCTGTAGTGTGTGCTGGAAGTTTAATTATTGTAACCAGATTCTGTCTAGCATACATGAGCAGTGTGAAACATCTACTAGGTCATATGGCCATCGTAAATCAGCAGAAGAGCTCTCTCTTTCCCTTCTTGGCAGAACCTTCACACAAAAAAAACATTGAATATATTTGAGTGTCCAATCCAATCCCTTTTTCACTACAGGCATAGAATGTGCCTGGCAAATCATATTGCCCTTATCCAAGAGGAACCATAAAATTTGCTCCTTGAAAAATAATTAAAGGAGGAAGAACTACTCCTGCAGTGCATTACAACAGCCCAGTACAGTAGTATTGATCCCCCTACCAGTTCCTTCTTGAGTACGGTGAGCTTTTTGGCCAATGCCTGATACAAACTTGACTCATGGAGGGTTCCGAGCAGAATGATGTCTCGTCAAGATTGTACACATGTGATGGTTTATTTGGCAATATCCAATTCATCATATTTTTTTTTTTCAAGCAAATCGTAAAATTCATAAATTAGAAAAGGATCACTTGTGGTTTATTTTGCGTGCTTTTCTTCCAGAGGCTCCATATTTTTTTAAGCTTAGTTTATGCCCTTTTGCAAAAACCAATGTACCAATCATGGCCTGGACGATTGTCCCTTGAATGGAACAGTTAACGAATTTTGCTCAACATATTCCTTAAAACAACGTCCAAAACTTCAGTCTAACTCAGATCAAAACCATTTTTAGCCACGACTTTCAAGTGATCAGCTAATTTATTTTCAATCTCATTACTCAAAGCATGTTTTGTGGGACCTGGAGGTCCCTTAAATCAACTGCAGTTTCACACTTTTTTAAATAACGAAACAAGAAAGTTGTTTCAATAACTGAGTACTTTAGCAACACTAAAGCTGCCTACGCAATGATTCACCTTTAGTTACTCTTTTCTTAGCTTCAATCCAAAATGTTTCCTGGATAAACTCTTCTACTTCCTTTCTTTTTGTAATTGCGCACCATTTTCAACAATAACAAACACAACCACGTTAGTTTACACATCGGGTGTTATGAGGTTAGCTACAAATGGTAATGAACAAGACAATATTGAGAAACAGCTGAATGGGAACTAACGCAGCTGATAAAAATTCCCACCTTTTAAGACACAGAGTAAAAAAAAAGAAGCTGCATGAAAAAGATCAAAAAGATATGCATTTATTTGTGTTCAAATGAAATGTGGTGGGGTGGATACAAATTTTATGTTGTATAATAGTTTTGTTCAAGTTTTGTTTCTAATTAATCCCTGGTCATCGTTTCAATTAAGCCCCCAACCACTGTTTCAACATTAGCCCCAAACACTGTTTTCATATTAGCCCCTCAACTTTGGTGGTTAATATTTTAGGTTATGTTAGACTTAAGAACAAACATTAATAGCTAAAAATACTCACCAACTCCTCTAGAATGCCTAACAAATTAGTTATTGGTTTTTTGATAGTTATTTTTTATGACATGATGAAAAAAAGTTTTTGCATTCCGTTTAAAAGTTTTTTTACGTAAAATTCCAATGGACTATGATTTTTTATTTTTTTTCTGTATATGACACTAAGTGGATTCTCAGTAAGTTTAAAATGGGATTTTTAAACAAAGTAATATACAAGCTACAAAATGACATTTTTTTTTAGATATCCATCTAACAAAAACTTAGATAAATTATTTACATGTTTTCACATTAACCCCCAAAATTTAGTGTGTTTCACATGAGCCCCGATTGACCCTACGAATTTTAAAAATTTAGTATAAAAAGAAATTGTAAATGAAATACCCTTTTGAGTGTAATTGGTGAATTTATGTCCAATTCACATTTTATGAATGTTTTTTTTTGGGATAACGCTTAGATAGTACATTAGAAAAAGACCAGAAAAAACAAAGTCCATGAGGAAAACCCCCATAAATTTTAAAACATACAAAGACCTAGATAGATAAAGAAGAATATTTGGATGGGCTGACAATGACTTTCCTGAGACAATCAGTACAGGACAGTACTAGACTAAAGTGTGTTGACGAAACAAAAGATTTTCATTATCGGTCAGTAAAATAAAAAAATTCCAATGGGTCTGATCACGATTGAGATCGTCACCCTAAGTATCAATGGCACTATCCTATTTGGGAATAATCAGTTATGTATGATATTAATTTTTGTGTGTAATATGTACAGTTGTGTGTACCTTGGAACTTCTTAGAATAAGAAATGATACTACTAGAAAAAGTATTAATAGTGGTTTTTAGATACAGTTTTAAAAAAAATTACCCTTAATAATAATACAAATAACTATTTATTGTATTTTGATCATTTAACATCATCCGTCTCAAATTAAAAGAAACGATTTATTAGCAATGAATCAAAACGCTTGGTTTTCTGCTTTACGTGGCAAGAGCTTTCGAACAACATTACTAGTAAATGAAGCATACAAAGTATAGCATGTTTCCAAAATTATAAGTTTCCATAATATTGTTTAATCCCACAAATTTAATCCTGATTGATTTAAATTAAATTCTGATACCAGGATATAGAATATGGCTTTTCTAAGGTAGGTACCTGATGTATTATAAAGTATCGCCAATCTGTCTTTCTTCTAATCTTAATACAAACCAGATTGAGATGAACTTTTCTTCAATCTCTATTTAATCCCAATACTTTCTTCACATAGCCTATCCTTCAACCATATTTAATGCTATAAAATTCGAACAATTTGTGTGTTTCTATATAGTATTTCTTCTTCATACCGGAAGTAGAAGAAGATTTATACAGTAGTGTTCGGCAATTGCCACAACTGAAATGTTTGGGTTTGATTGCCATAAGAATGCTAGGCAGGGAAACCTATTCACTGTTCCAACCAATGCAAAATTTACGTACCACAGTGGTAGAAAAAAATTACAATTTAGACATTCGATGTTAAAAGTGATCTGTTAGAGCAAGAAACCAAAGTTTGTTACAATTTTCTATTTCTTTTACTGGGCTGGTAAACCCATGAGAGAAGTGACAATTCCGTGGAAAAAATCAACGTGATGCTTATCTCGTGTTGTAAAGTTATTCAGTTTCAAAATTAGGTCTGACTTTCTTCTCTTGATAACATCAGAGAGAGAAGTGGGTGGAAAACCAATTCATAGTTGTGTTTCACCTATGGTAGTCGCGACAAAGAATAAGTGATTACTTGGGTCGTTTAAGGATGGTATGAATGATTGTTCTCTTCATAAATCAGCATTCATTATGAATTAAACCAATATTTTTCTTTAGATAGGGTGAATTAATAATAAATGTTAGCAGCCTCCATGGGAAAAAAGGTCTGTGCTTCTATAAAAATAGGTAATGCACAAATTGTGTGTAAAAGCTGCCAATATCTTGCCCTGAGTTTAGCAAGGCTCTAAATAGTTTCCCACAAAAGCTTTTGAAATTTATTAAAATGGGTCCGTGTTTTGAAATGCCTGGATAGTAGAAGAGGATATTTTTTGTATTTCCACAAGTTTTTTTTATTCTTACGACAAACTCATATACTCTATATTCTGGTTAATCATGTTTGTTTTTTGATCGGATTGCTGTGACTAGAATCATTAACCTGCATCTTTCATTGAGACTGATGTTTAAAGAAATACTTCAATTTCAATTATGAAATCTCTTTGGAAGCGCACAAGCTGGCATCACACAGTATAGAGAGGAAAAAGGTTTTGGTAAAAAATGCTTTAATTCACATAACTTAATTTGTTGCCACCTTCTTTAGGATTAAGATTTTTTACTTCATTGGCAGTCGATTTTTTTTCCAACTTGGCAAATTGCTTTTTAGATAATTAGCAGAAATTATTCTAAAATGTGGGGATAAATGAAAAAATCGTTTGTTTTTTTTTATAAATCTTGCTAATATTTAATATTAACTTCGTTTTCACAATGAATTAGACAAGTACATGTGCTGTATAAATATTATCCGTTTATGTAGGGTCATATTCTTTAATAACTAAAAAATTTTATAAAAGTTAATTATATAAACAATAAAACAGGGTTGTAGGGGTTTGTGTGAAAAAATAATAAAGATAGAGGAAATGTTCCCTTGAAATCTATGCTATTTTATTTTTAAAGTTTGGTTTTATTTTTGGTTTTATTTTGTGACCAAATAAATGTTAATATCACCATTAGTGATCGGTACATTTAAACAGGAAATGTATGTGAAATTCATTATTTGATTTGTTATCTATGATTAGGAACATAAATTAATTTATTGTCTGACAAACATTACTTTTGGATCTTTGTATGTAAAACTATATTAATATAAAACTATAATCAACTAAACACCCGATACATTTTTCTTGAAACAATTACGTAGAAACAAGATCAAGATGGTATTTTATCTTCCTTGCTCGGTACTTACAGTAAGGAATGATAAAACAACAATTTTTATTAAAATTACTTTTTGTATTTTTTTTTTACTTTTTTTTTATATATAAATAAGATTACGTTGCTTTTTATGAGATAACGAAAACATTGTATAAACGACTTATAAGACAGAATAGTTATATTAATAATAACAGACCAAATGTTCATTAACAGTTATGTAAATGAATTTAATAAATCAAATAAGATTAAAACAATAAAGGAAGGGCTCTAAAGTATCCTCTTATTGGAGGCAAAGAAAAGTTCTAGGGACTACATGGTTGGTGTGAGGACATTATCGAGAAGGTTGCTGGATATGAGCCCATATTGGGATTGCTGGTCCATAGTTATTCACATCGGCTCCTTGCTTACATAGGTCTCTTGATCTTTTATTAGTAAGTGGGAATGTGGGAAGAAGCTCCAGGACTCTCCATAAGTGAGGTCAGGGGCAGACTAATCAGAACAGCTTGTGGAAAGGAAGCAATGTCTTGAGATATCGTGTCTGGTTTTCAAAACTAAGGAAGATGTATCTTGTTGAAGTTTTGTACTTAGAAAATACAATGGACAAGATCTAAAACTAGTATGTCAATAAGTTTTGTTCGGTCATCTATCTGAGATGTACTCTCATAGGTCAATGGAATAATAGGGCCATTCACGTTATTGAGGCTGTGTGAATGTTGAAATTTAGCTCCACGGTTCTCTTCTTTCTAGAATTAGCCACTTATTACTGGGTTTTGTAAATCGTAGGTCTGTCTCTGATTGTCAAAAATTATTTTAGGTGCAGTGGAGTTCATTGATAGCGTAAGGTTCTTTTGTCACCTGAACTCTTTTTTTTTATCTCTTGATCTACATGTTGAAGCCAATACATTGACTATCAGAATCCAGGAGTCAAGTCTGTGAACTAGAGTTCCGAAATTCCAAGACGTTTGTGCACTTCTATAAAGTAAAATGAATTGGGAGCCTTAAACTCAACATCAACTCTTTCCAACCTAGCTCATGTTTTGTTATTGAGCTGTTCATCACAATTATTCAAAATTATGGTTACAAATCGTTGTGGAGCGATTTACGACAAGTATGTGTAAATACTACTTCTGATAAGTTATATCGAATTAATGGATGGGTCGTTTACTACACCAATTGGCTGATGCTTTAATCGATGGAATATCCACTGGTTGGCTGCTGACCACTGATTACAGTAAATGTTCTGTATTACAATGCTCCAAGATTCTTCACACATAAGTACTGTGGTTAGGGAAAAACGAGTGGTCTCAAATTATCTGAAATATGAAAGGAGGTGATTAATTAGATGGCTTCTTGATGGCCTCTTCCAGTTCCTTGTTCTCACTTTCTTTAATTTTTAGGACTATAATTTCTGAAATACATTCTATAAAGATTATCTACATCAGTGAAATGTACTATAATGACAGATAGGTATTTCTCATATCGCCTTGCTGTTGTTGGTCATTATTTTTTAACTGACATCTAAAAGCACACTCTATCTCTTGGAGGTTACTCTAAATCAATCTATCAATTTCAAGAGCTTGCAAGAGTGAGGACTGAGAGAAAGACTGTGATAATAGTTTATAACGGTTAACACAACAAGTTGAGGAGTTAATGCTAAAGTCTTAACATCATCTGCTCTGTTATTAGTCTTTTTTAGTACGGAATATTTAGCCCTCTGAGACAACATTGTTTATGTGTTAGAAGATGATGTTCAAGTACACAGTACAACAGGATGATTTAACGGGCATCTTTATAGTTCACACACTTCAATTATTAACAGTACTAAGTTTCCCTTCAAATATAAGGTGCAAGCAGGCTTTGATGAGAGAGTTTTACAGTATCTTGCCTGCTCCCAATCTTCACACTTTACAGGATATTCCAGTACTGGATATTCAGCTTCTCAGTTTCATACTCGGTAGCTTTTTTGCTCATTTATCTAGGTAATAATTTGTGATTGTTTGACATGCATCATCAGTGGTGTAGTTAATGGATGTGATGGGGATAGAATCTCCCAAACCCTAAAAAGTTTTAAAATTAAACATGTAATAAGCATACCAATTTGTTTGGAATGCAACAGTTACATGTTTTACTTTGAATTAGGTCTATCTAACTTATTTATATTTATTCCCTACCCCCATGGTGTGGTGTTCTCTTAAGTCAGATTCATACACCCCCACACCAAGTCCTAGTTGTTTTTGCCAATGGGCATCGTGATAGCAGACCCTCATAGAATCTTATTGATCGTGATTCCCAAGGAGAGAATGGGTGTGGTTTACTGCTACTGTATCGGATTTGGATCTGTAAAACTATTAAAACTAAAACTTAGGCAAAAAAACTGTCATTTTAGGATCCTCCAAGAAAATAGAAAGACCACCTGTCAAGCAATGTTGTATTATAAACACTAATTAATAAAAGTAATTTTGAACAAAAATCAATTAGTTAAAAAAAAATTACTTTTTGTTTGGAAGTGTCATTAATAATAAGTGTATGAGGGGTGGCTGATTTACAATGGGAACAACTAATACTACAGTAGTGTATTAAATGCCAGATGTATAGAATATGTGACTTTTCGTGGTGATCTTCTGTTTCAGTTTCAGTGTTGAAAAAGTCCCCCACCCCCCCCCCCCCCCCCCCCCCCCCCCCCCCACCCCCCCCCAAAATAACGGCAAACAAGCTACCCCCTCCCTCCTCCCCGCCACCCGCCCCCCACCCCACCCCCCCCCCCCCCCCCCCCCCACCCCCCCCGGCGCGCGTTTATCACTGAAACCGTACATCGCCGCTCGCACACACCCACAGCAAACCATCAGGGAAGCGCGCGCCCATGGTGGCGAACGGGATGCCGGATCAAAACTAAACTAGGTTAAAAAAAAAAGAACACCGTGGTCAGCATACTCAGGTTCATTTACTAAGACACAACATAGGCCTATCTAGTCAATATAAATATATAAGTATAGATACTATAAATAAAAAAATAAATAAATAAATAAAAAGTGCCTGCAGTAGTATATTCCTCAAACAATCCTTATCAGGTGCACCTGCATACAAAAAATTAGAAACGCCATAATTTGAAACAAGAAATGCCAATTCCACCCGGTATCCTTTCGGCTAAGGGCGGGCTCCTAATGAAATCCAAGAAATAACTAAATAATATCTAAAACTAACTTAAAATTAAATAACAAAATATAAACTATATAAATGGCAACAATAACAATAACAAATAAATAAAGAATATGAGCAGGGTATCACAGATGTTGACTAGTAGCAATGTCCATCATGGTGGCCGTCCTTCAGCAGAGCGCAAAAGCGAAGGTTCTCTGCGACCACGCATGATGGAGAGATGACAGCAGAAAATCAACTCATCTCCTGGACCTCATCAGTGAGGGGCCGTAATAAACTTAGCCGCACATGTCAGAAGGAGAACAGCTCAGCAAAACTAACAAAAACACTTAATTAAACAAAATTTAAACTGAGCTACTCCTAACTTGTACACCACGGCTCGGAGTCTTTGCCACTCTCCCGGAAAGGCCAAACGCCTTCAAATGGTCAGTGGCCTCTGCAGCCAATAAACCACACACACATACACTATATAAAACACACATGAGCCGGGGAGATATAGGTATTGAACCGGCTCAGACTCCCCCCCCAAAAGGAGGAACTCCCCTCTGTTAATTTCTTCAAAATGAAGAAACCAAACGAAATGCCTCTCCCCCCCAATGGTTGAAGAATTATAAACCGGAAACCCTGAAGTCTGCAGAAGGGGAAAAACCAAGAAAATCCAGTTGGAGACAAGAAATCACTCCAAGAGTTGCGTGGGTACAAAGAAGAAAACAGGAACCTTGATCAGGAAGAAAGAGCAGAGGTGATCAGGCCTCTGGACCTAAAACCCTCCCGCACAGACTAAAGAGAAATCACGGATGACTCCGGCAAGGCTTCAGATGGGATATGTGCGCCTTCCTGAAAATCTTCCCGGACTGAGGATCTCCCAGTCGGGCAGTCACCGGAGTCAGAAACTTCAAGATGCGGTGGGGACCAGTCCACCTGTAGCAAAGTTTAGCAGCTCTTTTATCCACAGCCGAACTGACTGGGTGAGCCATGCAGTAAACTAGATCCCCCACCTGGAAGGGATTGGCCAATACGACCTCGGTTGTACTTCCTCCTTACTAACTCCCTAGCCCGAATGAGATTCCGCCTGGCTGTCTCCCAAGTGGCTTTCACATTGGGGGTACCAGGAGGTGGCAGAAGATCGCTAATTTTCCAAAGGTTCGCCAAAGGGTTGTTTGGCGGAAAGCCAAATAATAACTCGAAAAGGTACCGCCTTGTGACTTTCATGCTGGGCCGTATTAAAGGCAAATTGGATCCAAGGTAGTTGTTGATCCCAGGTGGTCTGATTTTCCGCATGAAAGGCAATGAGAGCAGATCGAAGATTGCGATTAAACCGTTCGGCGTGAGAAGGCTGAGGATAGAAAGGGGAAGTAGTCACATGGCGGATTCCGTGCCCAAAGCACATTCTTTTAAAGATATTGGAGACAAACTGTGAACCATTATCGGAAACTAAGGTGGCGGGGATTCCAAAGTGTTGAAAAAAATGGTTACGAAGTGCTTGCACCGTGAGCTGCGCGGTAGCACTCCGCAATGGGAACAACCAAACAAACTTGGAGAAGGCATCCACACAAACAAGTAGGAACTTATTTCCGGACTTGCTACGCGGGAGAGGCCCAACATAGTCAATGAAAACCTTCTCCAAAGGTTTTTCCGCCACCTCAGATGACAAAAGACCCAACTTGGTATTTTGAGCGGGTTTGCTTAGCGAGCACAGTTCACAAGAACGTACTCGAGCTGCAATATCCCGGTCCATACCTTTCCAGATGAACTGATCCCTAATCTTCGCGATGGTCTTATGAATTCCTAGATGTCCGCCCACAGGAGAAGAATGAAAATACTGAAAGACCATCGGTACAAGAAAGCTTGGCAGCACTAAACTTAGGTTTTCTCCGCTGCTTGTCACGGCAGCATAGAGCACCTCGGTACAGAAAATAAGGAGGGTGGGCACCTCCGTTTTTAAGCTCATTGATGATAGCAGTCAGCTCGGGATCCTTAAGTTGGTGTGGAACAATGTCCGAAAATGCCAGAGGAAAGTCTAGGAGCACGCCACAACATGGCGGCTCTGATAAATTCTGGTGGTCGTTGGGTAAGTGATACATGCGTGACAGAGTGTCCGCTATGATATTTTGGGTGCCTCGCACGTGCTGCACTGTGAACTTAAGGGCAGAAATTTGGACTACCCAGCGACCAATCTTCCCGAGCTGACGGGGGTGGGCAAGGAGCCAAGAAAGTGCCTGGTTGTCGGTTTCCAACAAAAATTCTTTATGTTCTAGGTAACGCCTGAACTTATTAATTCCAAACACGACAGCCAAACATTCCAGCTCATAAACAGAACAACTCTTCTTCTCACAAGGGGTTAACGTGCGTGAAGCATAAGCTATGGGCTGCCGGATACCATCTACTTCTTGCGATAAAACAGCAGCAACGGCTAAGGAGGAAGCATCAGTTTGCAAGACGAAACTTACGACTGAAATCAGGCATAGCCAAGACTGGAGGCTGCATCACTGCCTCTTTCAGCTGCTCAAAAGCAGTCTGTTGCGCTTCACCCCACTCAAACTTGGCACCCTTTTTCCTAAGAGAGTTCAGAGGGGCCGCCACTTCAGGAACATTGGGGATGAAACGACGATAAAAATTTATCATTCCCACAAAACGGGCAATCCCCTTGGCATCCTTAGGAGGAGGAAAACTCCCTGATTGCCTGGGTTCTCTCTGGATCAATACAAACACCTCGAGAAGAGACAAGATGACCCAGAAACGATATTTCAGGCTGAGCAAAACTCACCTTTTCAGGATTGACGGTAAGGCCAGACTCTCGCAGCCTAGTTAGAACTTCCTCTAGATGAGTCAAGTGCTCCTCCATAACTCTCACTGTACACAAGCAGGTCATCCAGATAGTTGAAACACGAACTTAAATTTGACATCATGAAAGATAGATAGGAATCCAGGAGTCTGGTGAGTGTCTGGGCCCCCACAGCCAAGCCCATTGGCACTCGGGTGAAACTGGTACAAATTCCAAGGCACACAAAAGGCAGTGAGAGGTCGAGACTCGTGTTTTAGAGGAATCTGATGATATGCCTGATTAAGATCAAAAATGGAGAAATACTTGGCCTTACCAAACCAGTCGAAAGCAGAATGCAAATCGGGGAGAGGCACGGAGTCAATTTCTATCTGAGCATTGAGCTTTCGATAATCCAGGACCAATCTGGACTTCCCATTAGGTTTCGGCACTAGAAACGCTGGACTGGAAAAATTTGAGCAAGACGGCTCGATTACCCCACTCTTAAGTAAATCATCAATCATATTTCTCAGAATTTCCATCTTGGGCGGAGCAAGCTTATATGGATGGGAACGTACAGGACGGGTGTCTGTAAGACGAATCTCGTATTCCAAGAGATTGGTCGTGCCCAGTTTGTCAGTTAGGACTTCAGGAAAACTGGAACAAATCTGCCTTATGTCCTCAGCCTCTTTCGGCGTAAGATGTCCTAGTTGGTCAGGAGGAGTCAAGCTCTTATCTTCCATCTCTAAGGCAGCAGTCCCACGAGACTCGACATCTGAAAAGGGAACGAGCACCCGCCTGAGCTCGAAAGCAAAGAAAACATGACTGGAGGCCAAATCCAAAATCATGCCAGTTTTTCCGATAAAAATCTGCTCCCAAGATGAAAGGAAAAGTCAGGTCCTTAGCCACCAAAAAGCTCCAATCCCAAGAGAAATAATTAATTTTGATGTGAATCTGGGCACTACAGATAATAGGTAAAGGTGTGCGTGAAGCAGTCCAGCAGATAAGTGAAACTAGGCTCAAACCTGCCGTATTAGCCCAGAGGATTTTAGATCTTCAAAAAACGACAAAGAAATCAGGCTGCGTGCTGACCCAGAATCAACCAGGGCCTTCTGCACCACATTCCCCACAAGTACATCCAGTTGTGGGCAGGTTGAGCGGGCAGCCCTTACTCCCTGCGCAGCCAGAGCAGCAACCTCCCCTCTCGGCCAACGATGATAACTGTCCCCAAGTCTATTTCTTTCTGTTTTCTTTCTGTTCTGCATTAAACCAGCTACCCTTTTACCATCAAAATCAGGTACATATTTGCCCTCAAAATTACCTTTACGGCACGAGTCGGGCTTACTCGTCCGCAAGCTTACTAGTTTTTTTTATTAAGTGGGACAAAACGGTCTAATATGTCCCACTTGCTTGCAGCCATAACAGGTAGGAGGCTGCCTACGGGAAGGAGCAGCTGCTGGCTCAGACTGCACCGGAGCATGGACCGGCCCCGGAGGCAAGTGAGGAAGATGCCTCGACATGGCCTCCCTTTGATCATCCGCATCCTGAACCCCTCTAGAGATGATGGAGAGGCGGTCCAAATCCGCAAAAGATTGCGGGACGGCTACAAAAAATCAAACGGGAGCGTTCTTCAGGTTTAATGCCCTCCAAAATAAGGCTCACCAACTCCGTTTCGCTCAAGCTCAAGCGCAACACCCGGGCTACATCCCGTATCTCCCCGACAAAATGGCTCAAACGTCTCGTCTGGTGCCTGAGGACGATAAACGCGTTCCACCCGCAAGCGCTCCCTAACCCGAGCAGGTACAAAGAACTCCAAGATCTCGGCGTGGAACTGGTCAAAGGTGGCACCTCTCTTAAGGCAGTCTAGAAGGCGATCAAAAAGCGGCCTTAAGGAAAACTGCGCTAAAATCTGCATAAGCATGGCATCTGTCATACCAGGAAATTCTCTTAGCTTAAAAACTTCCAGAAGGAAATGGATAAGTAAATTAGTGTCAAGCCCATCAACTCTGGGGAAGTGTTGTAAAACACTCCCCAAAGGATGGGGCAGTTTGCCAAAGCTAGAAAAGGAAGGCACAAACTATAGATGATGCCTCACCAGCCGCTTCAGGAGGGCCACTACCCATCGGAGACATAGTAACTCTGGGAGGCTCGAAAGAAAGAGCCGGAGGATGGTTAGCAAAAGTAATGGTAGTGGGAACCTCCGTTGGAGTGACAGCGGTAAATAGTACCCCCTTCTCTTTCACCGAGGCGCACCTCACTCAAACCATCTAAGGCTTGTTTTAATTTGTTACTGGCCGAAAAAGCCCAACTTTTAATATCAGAGTCTAAAACTAGGAGCTGACATAAGTAAAAACTATTCTGTCACGCCAATGTAAAAGCTGAGATGCCAATCTAGCCTTTGCTGACCCGGACATGGGAAGTGACTCAAAATTAATATCGTCTTCTAATTCCTCCATTCGGGTTTTACAAAACTCAAATTCTGTGTTAATTTGGAACTCTGCATTCCAGCTGCGGTCCAACGCTATACAAGCCCGTAATTGAGCCCTTAATGCCCTCACATCTCCCTCGGGCTTCTGTCCTCTCGCCAGGACCTCAAAAACCAACTCGGGCTTGCGTAGATGTTCAGGCACCAGGGAAAACGCCATACCAAACGATTAAGACAAATAAATACAACAATAAACAACAAAGCGTACGCAACAATTACTTAGTAACCTAAGTGGACTCAACTCACAAAAGGCTTACACTGACGAGGTCCAAGTGAAGAACCTAATACCTGCTACCTAATAGAAGGATACCCTGCAAATATACACTAACCACAACCTACAAACACAGAAGCAATAAATATAACAAAAACAACACATTGATAGGGGAGAAGTAGAGTACAGTTAGATAAATTTAGCGGTTAAGCAATTTAGAGTCCCTTGCTCCCTGCAAAGGGTAAGTCTGCAGGAAGCAAGACACTAAACCAATTCCACCCGGTATCCTGTGCTAGGGCGAGCTCCTAATGAAAAAAAAAAGTTGTGTACTCTAACCTCCCCCTACCTAACACTAACCTACACCAACAAACAAAACCAGAACTGAGAGGACAGCTGAGAGAGCAGCTAACCACGCTCTGCTACCATTGAAACCGTACATCGCCGCTCGCACACCCACAGCAAACCATCAGGGAAGCGCGCGCCCATGGTGGCGAACGGGATGCCGGATCAAAAACTAAACTAGGTAAAAAAAAAGAACACCGTGGTCAGCATACTCAGGTTCATTTACTAAGACACAACATAGGCCTATCTAGTCAATATAAATATATAAGTATAGATACTATAAATAAAAAAATAAATAAATAAATAAAAAGTGCCTGCAGTAGTATATTCCTCAAACAATCCTTATCAGGTGCACCTGCATACAAAAATTAGAAACGCCATAATTTGAAAACAAGAAATGCCAATTCCACCCGGTATCCTTCGGCTAAGGGCGGGCTCCTAATGAAATCCAAGAAATAACTAAATAATATCTAAAACTAACTTAAAATTAAATAACAAAATATAAACTATATAAATGGCAACAATAACAATAACAAATAAATAAAGAATATGAGCAGGGTATCACAGATGTTGACTAGTAGCAATGTCCATCATGGTGGCCGTCCTTCAGCAGAGCGCAAAAGCGAAGGTTCTCTGCGACCACGCATGATGGAGAGATGACAGCAGAAAATCAACTCATCTCCTGGACCTCATCAGTGAGGGGCCGTAAACTTAGCCGCACATGTCAGAAGGAGAACAGCTCAGCAAAACTAACAAAAACACTTAATTAAACAAAATTTAAACTGAGCTACTCCTAACTTGTACACCACGGCTCGGAGTCTTTGCCACTCTCCCGGAAAGGCCAAACGCCTTCAAATGGTCAGTGGCCTCTGCAGCCAATAAACCACACACACATACACTATATAAAACACACATGAGCCGGGGAGATATAGGTATTGAACCGGCTCATCACTGATAAGATAAGACGAGTGGAAAACGCACCTTATTTAGGTAGGATGTGGCCAAACTCGTGATTCGTTGGTTAAAAGTGACCAACCAGAGTTTCAGGATTTCCCGCTTTTCAAATGACAATGAATTAACCGTTTTAATTACGATCTTTGTGAATGCGGGGACATATTAGAAAAGACCCCTCAGGTAAGCTAGAAAGGGTATTTCAACGCAAGAGTGCGTTGAAACAATTTCTTGTGTCTGACTTCTTCACTCTATTCATTTTCTTTTTACTCTGTGTTTAAGGTCTCACGTGTTTGGAATTAATTTGTTTAGAAATATGTTTATTCTGCTATTTTCTCGTTCGTGGTTACCCATAAGACCATTGTAAAACATTCGCTAAGCCAAATTCCATGGAGAGACCATGCACTATCGTCAAGATAAGTGTTTCTCATATAGAAGTGAAGTTTCATGCAGTTTCCTTTTTGAGATGTCGTGCGGACAGACTGACAGGTAGAGAGACGGAAATGACTTTTTCCAGTAGGCTTCGCTAACGCTCAGTCAATAACAAGTTTACGCTAATTTTATATGCAATGTTCTTTTCCAATAGTGAATGTCACTTAACAAAGAAACTGCAGTAAATTAAATAAGGCACCACTGGACATTTAGTAGTAATAGTTTAACACTGTTCGGCAATAAAGTTAGAATTTCAACAGGAGTAACGATTGAATGGTATCAGATGTTATTTAAATCATAGAAGAAAACAACTTACCATCTAGTGTCATGACACTAGAAACATATTACAAGTACTTTAAGATAAAATTCACTACGTTTTTACATATTTTTTTTCCCAAAAGCCATGCTCATGCACCGTCAGCTGCTACACTTTTTTTGTTCACATCTGTGTTTTCTTGGTTAAATCTAAACTTTCTGTACTTATTCTATATATTTTAAAGATATACTCAAAGAAGTGTACAAGAAACATTTTTTACTATGCCGTGAAGAAGGTGCACTCTTGTTTTATTATTCATCTGTGCCTTTTACAACTTCCAATCATAGTATCATTCCAGTCCACAGTCTTATTAAAAGTGCTGTTACAATTATTCATTATAATACTTTCATATATTTTATTTTTAAATGAAAAACGTAGAAATGAATCCTGTTCTCTTAGCTCAAGTGAAAACCCAATTGGAGCCAAGTAATTTGTACATCATTAGCGGATACCCCTGCAGATTCGTATGCACGTTATGAAGACGCTTTCGTCAATAAGATACAAGCCTGTTCGATGTTATTGTAATTGAAAAGAAAGTAGTCACTTTTCAGCTGCATCTAAGTCTTTGGATTAACGCTGCTCTGAACGATGCTCTCTTGATTTCTTGCACCTTCCACATTACAAAGCGTCGGGCTGCCGTTTAAAACACGCCATTGATAACACTGAGAGTATTTGACTGATATAGAATTGATACGAATAAATGTTGAACGAGGAAATGCATGTTCTTGTGTGATTCAGTGGTTTCGACACGATACAGTGATCGATACTAGCGAATGTCTAAATTTATCATTTCCCATAATCCTCACCATATCTAGCGAGGAAATGCCTTATCAGACTTTGCTGTTTTAGATAATGCCATATTCAGTTATCGATAACCACAAGAAGCTTACCTGACGGTACTTTACACGAATGCTTCGTAAACAAAAAAAATGTGAACTATAATTATAATCCTATGATATTCCCCTCCTTTCCCCCTCTCTTCACGTTTCCCCCATTCGCAGATCCGATGATTTGTTGACATTTCGCATTTCTATGTCAGTGCGCACACCGCGGATTGTTATCAGCTGCCGATAAGTCAGATTGTCCTCCGCCTTGTCGCAAGGTGTGAGTCACGGGCCGCACCTCGAGGCTCAGACCAGTCGTCCTTCCACCGCCGCGTGGTGCCGATGCCGAAGTGGACCTCTCTGGATCTTGGACTGTAGAAGTTTTTGCGTTTTAGAATGTAAATTTTTGCCAAGACTGTTTTTGTAGTGAAATGTAAACAAGTGCCGTGCCATGGCATGCTTCCGCTGATGTGTTTCTGTTGTGTTGTTGGTGTTCGACATTATATGGATTCGTCATTTTAACCTGTGAAGTGCTGTACTCAGAATAAGTGATCGGATCCCTTCAAACCCATAGGTGTGCGTATTACTGTATTGTATTTCAAATTGATTGGTTCATGTTTGTGATTGAAGTTTGCGTTGTTGTTTTCTGTGAGGTCATCCTTTATCAAATCACTTTTATTCCACATACTTACAAGTATATACAAGAAAATAAAAACGCTTATTCGTATGGAAAAATTCCCAGCAAGATTATAGGTCAGAGTACTGAGAAGAGATCTTTCTTAAATTTACATACCATTACACAAAAAGCTATATTAATGTATGACAGAATAAAAATAAAATTTCTTTAAAAGTATAACCTAAAATGCTAACAACATTGAAAAGAAAGGATTACAAACTAATACAAACAACTTGTCTAACAAACAAAAGTAGGCTCACATATGAAAATTAATTGCTACATATTTAAATTGACAGGTGCCAAGTTGTATGCAAAAATTAAATTAATAACTAATAGTCATAAAATAATTATGGGATAAAAAATGATATGATTGATTTGGATGGAACAGACAACCCATATAAACATGCGTGTTTGAACATTACATGTAGTATTTTAATGACTTGCGTATCAACGAGTACTAATTCTTATGTATTTAAAACTTACTCTTACTTATTTACTCCCATGGCCATGGATAACCTAGGTGGTATTTGGCCTCGCCAACCAGCTGCTTCCATCTCACCCTGTCTTCACAATCCCCCTGACCCGCTCTCAATTTCCGCAAGTCCTTCTCCACCTGGTCCTTCCAGCGATTTTTGGGTCTACCTCGAGGTCTTCTCCAACTGGATTGTGTTTCCAAACCTCTTTAATCAATTTATCACCCTCCCTCCTCATCACATGGCCTGCCCACCGAAGTCCCTTGTTCTTTGCTTCTCCTACAAACGTCTGGAGATTGAAACATCTCTCTGATTTCTTGGTTGTGCCTGATTCTCCAATCCATCTCCATCTCTAATAGGTCCGAAAATTTTCCTCAAAATTTTATTCTCAAATGTAACCAATCTCTTTTCTGCCTGTTTATCTATAATCCATGTCTCTGCTCTATAGAGAAGAACTGGTCTTATAACAGGAAATAAAACTGTATTTAAAACTGTGAATAAAAATCACTCCTCCGGGGTTTGGAACGATTTGGGTCACATAGCATCACCATACTTGATAAGCAATAAATTAAATCTCTTTAAACCGCCAAATAATCAATTTGGAGAATTGGGAACAAATCACTGGGATATTTACAGCCACACGTGATTAACCTTGGGCCTAGAGACCTCGGCACCTCAAGGTTCTGAGTTCCTTGGGAGAAGGACCTTTCTTTTCCTTGTGGATCACCTCATAACAATGCCTCAGAGTCGTCTCGATTGCATTTTCTATTTCCCTTGGACCCCCTTGAGCATTTGCAGTTGTACTAAGTGGACTTAGGACGTTACTGTACACTGGGCTGTTTTGATATTTATACAGTACATTGCGACAGTCATCACTGTTAGTGATTTTGCTAAAACTACTACAGTTTCTGGATCAAGATATGCCAATATAAACTATAGAAACTTATGTTGAAGCTTGTTATAGTTAAGATTTTAAACAGCAATGATAATAATACTTGTGTGGCATCAGTATATATCGTTCTAGTTCTAAGAGATAATCTGGATCCTGTCCAGATTACACGTCAATACATGACGTATTTTGGAACTGGTTTCGCTGTGCGAGGAGCCGTCAAGATTTAAACTCCAAATGTCTTCGGACTCCGTCCTGTCATTTACCGAAACATCAATGAATGTTTGAAAATTTGTGAGAGGTTGCTAGCTGTAACATTTCAGAATCCATCCGTTCCATTCTTTATTGCACAGTGTGAACCCAAAATTACAACATTAATCTTTCCGAAATTTCTCCTAATTATTATGGGTTTAGGTAATGTCTCCTTAGTGAATTCCTGGAAGAAATTAACCATTCCTAGTACATAAAGGGCTAAATGTTTGTAGTCGTTGAGCTATCAACTTGATGGTTTCCTAACATTTTTGTAATAACACTACGGCAAATATTCGCACTTCTTTTACATGTAATTAGACCACACCATTTCACAAGTGTTCTTCGTAGATAAGGTTAGAAATGAATAGTTATCAATTCTTATCATACTTATATGCATGTTCATGTTGCAGCGGCCCCCCAAGTGGTACTGACGGTCCAGCAACGGGCCGCCCCTTCACCTCCAGACACACCCCCGGTCGCCGTCAACCTCTCTGGCCTCCCCAAACATGGCACGGTCGCCCATGTTACACCACCCCACCACCCCCTGCCGGGACCGCATCACCGGCCCTCAGCCTGTCGACGTGAGTAGTTCTTCCACATTTATTATTGACGATGGATGCTTAGAAGGGATGACATGTTTTCTGACATTTACCTTCGATAATTGTTACACAACGTGGAAACTTAGTTTCAAGGATAAGAAACTAACACCATGTATGATAAAATCTATAAGGCATAATGTTTAGCAAACACAGAGTTGAAGAGTAATCAGTGCATAGAGATGTCTTCACCAAAGGCGGGAAAAGAACGAGTTGCTTGCACGTCGTAAGAAAACTTAGGTATTTACTTGAGGATCCAAAGTAAGTTAAATACACAAATCATGTGGCCGCACAAAAAAAGGTACTCAGAACGCTCCTAGTGTTTACCGAGTATGTGTGGTTCTGTAGGCCTATATTGTCCTTTCAAAATCTAAATTTCAAAATGTTTTTTCATACGTATGCAATTTATTCAGTGAATGATTCGTACCCCCCCCCCACTCTCCACCACCACAACATCGGTTGAACACCGCTAGTTGCTATTATGTGTCACACCGCTAGTTGCTACTATGTGTCACACCGTAGTTGCTATTATGTGTCACACCGCTAGTTGCTATTATGTGTCACACCGTAGTTGCTATTATGTGTCACACCGCTAGATGCTATTATGTGTCACACCGCTAGTTGCTATTATGTGTCACACCGCTAGTTGCTATTATGTGTCACACCGCTAGATGCTATTATGTGTCACCACCGCTAGTTGCTATTATGTGTCACACCGCTAGTTGCTATTATGTGTCACACCGCTAGTTGCTACTATGTGTCACACCGCTAGATGCTACTATGTGTCACACCGCTAGTTGCTATTATGTGTCACACCGCTAGTTGCTATTATGTGTCACACCGCTAGTTGCTACTATGTGTCCACACCGCTAGATGCTATTATGTGTCCACACCGCTAGTTGCTATTATGTGTCACACCGTAGTTGCTATTATGTGTCACACCGCTAGATGCTATTATGTGTCACACCGCTAGTTGCTATTATGTGTCACACCGCTAGTTGCTATTATGTGTCACACCGCTAGATGCTATTATGTGTCACACCGCTAGTTGCTATTATGTGTCACACCGCTAGATGCTATTATGTGTCACACCGCTAGATGCTATTATGTGTCACACCGCTAGTTGCTACTATGTGTCACACCGTAGTTGCTATTATGTGTCACACCGCTAGTTGCTATTATGTGTCACACCGCTAGTTGCTATTATGTGTCCACACCGCTAGATGCTATTATGTGTCACACCGCTAGTTGCTATTATGTGTCACACCTCTAGATGCTATTATGTGTCACACCGCTAGTTGCTATTATGTGTCACACCGCTAGTTGCTATTATGTGTCACACCGCTAGATGCTATTATGTGTCACACCGCTAGTTGCTATTATGTGTCACACCGCTAGTTGCTACTATGTGTCACACCGCTAGTTGTGCTACTATGTGTCACACCGCTAGATGCTATTATGTGTCACACCGCTAGTTGCTATTATGTGTCACACCGCTAGTTGCTATTATGTGTCACACCGCTAGTTGCTACTATGTGTCACACCGCTAGATGCTATTATGTGTCACACCGCTAGTTGCTATTATGTGTCACACCGTAGTTGCTATTATGTGTCACACCGCTAGATGTATTATGTGTCACACCGCTAGTTGCTACTATGTGTCACACCGTAGTTGCTATTATGTGTCACACCGCTAGTTGCTATTATGTGTCACACCGCTAGTTGCTATTATGTGTCACACCGCTAGATGCTATTATGTGTCACACCGCTAGTTGCTATTATGTGTCACACCTCTAGATGCTATTATGTGTCACACCGCTAGTTGCTATTATGTGTCACACCGCTAGTTGCTATTATGTGTCACACCGCTAGATGCTATTATGTGTCACACCGCTAGTTGCTATTATGTGTCACACCGCTAGTTGCTATTATGTGTCACACCGCTAGTTGCTACTATGTGTCACACCGCTAGATGCTATTATGTGTCACACCGCTAGTTGCTATTATGTGTCACACCGCTAGTTGCTATTATGTGTCACACCGCTAGTTGCTACTATGTGTCACACCGCTAGATGCTATTATGTGTCACACCGCTAGTTGCTATTATGTGTCACACCGCTAGATGCTATTATGTGTCACACCGCTAGTTGCTATTATGTGTCACACCGCTAGATGCTATTATGTGTCACACCGCTAGTTGCTATTATGTGTCACACCGCTAGTTGCTATTATGTGTCACACCGCTAGTTGCTATTATGTGTCACACCGCTAGTTGCTATTATGTGTCACACCGCTAGATGCTATTATGTGTCACACTGCTAGTTGCTATTATGTGTCACACCGCTAGTTGCTATTATGTGTCACACCGCTAGTTGCTACTATGTGTCACACCGCTAGATGCTATTATGTGTCACACGCTAGTTGCTATTATGTGTCACACCGCTAGTTGCTATTATGTGTCACACCGCTAGTTGCTATTATGTGTCACACCGCTAGTTGCTATTATGTGTCACACCGTAGTTGCTATTATGTGTCACACCGCTAGTTGCTATTATGTGTCACACCGCTAGTTGCTATTATGTGTCACACCGCTAGATGCTATTATGTGTCACACCGCTAGTTGCTATTATGTGTCACACCGCTAGTTGCTATTATGTGTTACACCGCTAGATGTGTAATGAGATTAAAAAAAGTGTTATTATTTTTTTTATTTTAAGCCTCAGCGTTCAACTATACCGGCTTCGAAGTGCACTGTATATCCTGTGTGTTCCTGCTGGAACCTCCCCGGGATTTGAATTCGTGATCCTTCAGTTAGAGAGCTTAGACTATAACCATTAGTCTACGGAGAAGGTTACTTAATTATATATGTGTGTTCGAGTTCAAACCATGCATACCTCGATATTAGTGTTAACATTACCTGACCGTTTAATCCGTATTACGTCATAATTAATTTAAGGTAGCTCCTTTTGAGTTGACATGTGTAGAGAAATTCGCCGGAACCATTCTACCTTACTAATTAAGAGTTTTTGTCGTATACGTGAAGTTTTACTCCTACTTTTCTACAAACCACAGCCCCAATAGTTACAGCTCCTATTTAGAGATCCAGAGAATAAACCTTCCTTTTTAAAGGAAACTTAAAGCTAATAAGAACTTAATTCAAAATTAAATGCCAATTTTGTATACAGAATATTCATCTTAACTCTGCCACAATTGGTATATAAAAAACAACAAAAATTTATAGGGTAGTATAATTAAATGGTAGGCTTCACCATTGTAGTTTTCATTAGAAATGTCATTCATCAGAATATTTGACACCCGGTATTTTCACTTAATACTATAAAGCCGGGTCCACACTGAACAAATGTTTGAAAAACATGTTTGTTCAAACAGTTTGGGCAAATTTTATTATGTTTGACAAACAATGTTTGCCCCGTGGTCAGTGTGGACGCCTCAAGAAACAAAATATTTCCAGGTAGGGGAGAACAGTGCCGCCATCATTGTTTGGACTCGATGTTTGCTCTCAGAGCGACAACTGGCAAACTGTGTGTCGTCAGTCTATGCGAGTTCCTAGTCAGAAACAGGTCTATTGTGGTGTTTTCTGTTAGTGAGTTGCTGCTCTTTGTGTTTCCTATTCGATTGGTAAGTGAAGAACAATGAGTAAGGACTTTTGGACACAAGATAATGTAATTTCGTTAATACAACTGTACGAATCGCATAGGTTACTTTGGGACACTAACGAACCAAACTATGAAAACAAATACAAGAGGAAAGATTCCTGCACTGGTATAGCGAAAGAGTTAGGTGTAAACAATACCGAAGAAGTTAAGAAAAAATCTTTTAGTGCAATTTAGAAGAGAGAAAAAGGCAGTAATACCAAAGTCAGGAATGGGAACTGCCGACAAGAAAAAGGCTTGGTGGGGTTTACAATTTTTTCAGTTTTTAAGTGACAAAAATGTACCTAGACAAACAGTGTCAATCAAGACACAGGATGAAGTTTCTGAAGATCTATTGAGTGAAAATGAAGATTTACTTTCATCTGCTGGCCCTTCAAGAACCAGCACACCTTTTTCGTCTGCTAGTCTTTTTAGTGGGCACTTCAAATAGTAGTGTCAGTAGTAAGCCTGTTGCCAAACGAGGAAATAAAAGAAAACTAGTTGATGAAGCATTTAATATCATGACAACTTGTTTCAACGAAATGCAGCAAGAGCCAAAACCAACGAAAGATGAGCACGCAGTTTACGGGGAGTGCGTTGCCAACCGAATAAGAAAAATACAAAAACCCCATGAGACTCTGCATTGTTAAAAACAAGATAGACAATATACTTTTTGAAGCTGAAATGGAAGAGTACAAGGACGTTTTTGAAAAACCTGAACAAAACAAAACATCTGAACAACCAGGAACTTTTGAGAAACCAGTGGAAGAGGGAAGACATCGGAAATATTTCTTCATTGATAGCCTCATCAATGAATACAGTTTCTGGATACTTTGAGGACTTATAACATTTACACTTTCTAATCAGTTGTTTGCAGTTATTTTTTATTACATTTAATACAATTTAATGATGGTTAACAGTGTTGTATTCAGTATTTGTTAAGAGTGTTGTATTCAGTGTTTGTTCAAGAAAATTAACAAGTTTTTCATGATACAATGTGAGTAATATTTATTTGATTTACCTTACAGTTAGGTTAGATTACAGTTAGGTTTAATTAAAATTATAATTAGGTTATAGTTATGGATTAAGTTATGTATGATTTGTTATATATTTACCTACAGCCTTTAAGGTAAATGTCCAAATTTCGAAGAACATCTAACTAACATCACTTCCAATTAAAAAAATTCAAACTTTATAAAATAAAAAAAGTCAGCTGTAGTTGTTTATGCCAAAAGGAACCAGAGTTCATCCCACACTGCTCATGAGTAGTCATTTTGCCACGGTACACTACCAATGTTGGAGACGAAGTAGTTTGCATATTCTTCTCTCACAGATTTCGCAAACTCACTGGGTTTTCTTTCCTATTCGAGGAAGTGGATAAAATGACTGTAATCCTTGGTTGTCTTCTCTCCATTCTTCAGGAACAATACTCCCATCTGGAGCTACGCTGTCTAGGGAACCAGGAGGTGTGTATACATTTGCTGATGATTTGCTTTGAAGCAAAAAGTTATGTAAATGGACACAAGCACATGTAACAAGAGTAGATTTTTCTGGGTCTAGGAGCATTGGCTTTCTCAGTACTCTAAAGACTGAACTGAGAATTCCAAAGGCATTTTCAGAACGTCTGCGAGCTCGAGACAAGCGATAGTTGAATATCCTTTTTTTGCTTCCCTTTTCTTGGTGGCCTGGGAATGGTTTCGTTATGTGCTTATGTAAGGCGAATGCATCATCTGCCACAATCACATATGGTACAGCAAATAATCTTCCAGGTAAAGCTTCTTCCTCAGGTAGACTTGTTCCATTTTCCAAGATTCTCCACAAACTACAATTTTTAAAAACGCCACCGTCAGATATTCGTCCTTGGCATCCAATGTTCACATAGATAAACGAGTAATTAGAGTCTACAAGTGCCATTAACACAATGCTGTGGTAAACTCTTGTAATTGAAAAAAGTAGAGCCACTGTTTTCTGGAGCTTGTATCACAATATGCTTGCCATCTAGAGCACCGATGCATTGGTCAAACTGCCAAGCTCGCTTAAAATCAGTTGCAATCGATTTCCACTCTTCTGGTTTGCTAGTCTACTCTTATGGGTCTTTGTATATAGTCCTCCAACATACTAACAAGGGCAGAACACACTTCAGGAACGATTTGGGATATGCTTTGCTTTGAATACTTTATATAAGTACATCAAAGAATGGGTAAGAATCACCAGTTTGCTAAAAATCGTAAAGTTTATAGCCAAATGATCATTCACACTTATCACTTCTCGCCAGTTTTGTATTTTTCTTAGCAACCATGGGTCCTATTATTTTAGCAAGTATTTAAAAATCTGCATTTGACACATCGTGTAAAGTTAGTGAACAAACAGCCAGCTCTCAAGTCAAGTTACGCAAGTCTCTCACACCACTATACTCATACCTCCTTTGCAACAGCTGCCTCTGCCACCATCTTCGAGGTCTAGGTGAGTTGATGAACACAAAACGCCGCGGTCACGGCTATACAAGCATGGCAACGAACGACCGGTAACAACAAATTATCGTTCATGTCTGTTCCATTTGATAGCTCAGCACTGACTGACTGTTTTAGCAAACACTGAAATGTTTGGCCAAACAGTAATTTTTTGTTTGACAAACAATGTTTTGACCAAACTTTTTAAAATGTTTGTCACCTGATCACCTCAACGAACATATTTGTCAAAACATGTTTTGTCAAACATTTGTTCAGTGTGGACCCGGCTTAATAATGAACACCGTAGCCGACAAACTAGTCACTTCCTTATATCCTTTCAATTCAAATATTCCTTTTATGTTTAATTGTTATACTCGTCGGTTTTTTAATTACAATACGTTTTTTATTATCGCGCTTTTAATACAAAATTGTGCTTACACATGCCAAAACGTGTCATTAAAAATAGGTAATTGGCTCCTATAAACGAGTAAGTGAAAAATAAAATTCGCCATGAATAAAAAACGTTTTCTAATGCTATATTATTTTTTAAACTGCACTAGAACATTGGTGATTCGTATAAAGTTTTAAATTTGGCAACCGTATTGAAAAATGGTGATTACCTTCTAATCCAAAACCATATTTTGAATTACGTTACATTAAAGAGAAGGTGAAATTCCCAATTTAACTTTCCTGGACATTTTGTAGTTTTTGAGATACCAGTGCACGGGGTTACACCGTATAAACGTTGAAGACGAAACAAAAGTGTAATGTTGTCACCTGGGATGGCTTGGGAGCTCAGTTCTCACTCGAGCTGGCCAGTTGCCCGAGTCTCGTAAAGCGGCGACGTTTGTCACTTTGCGCACTTCCTAGTCTGCGAGCTGCCACCTGTTTGTTGGCTATACACGGCTCCGTTATTTCTGTTTGTGATATAACCCCATCTTACACCATAGACTTCACAACAGTTTGGGCGCTCTGCTTAGTTAGAAAATGTTGGGGTCGAAGATCCCATTACTTTCCTTTGACCAAAAACTCAGATTTCAGGTAGATTTTGTATACACAAAATTGCATGCTCTATATTTAATTTTAAATTAAATTAACGTAAAACCTATAAGAAAATAAATACCTCTAAGGCAATATCACTTAATTTACAATATTCAGACCTATCCGATTAAGCATAACTGTGACCAAAACCACACTTAACTCAAAAACATTAAACCAGAACACTATTCTCTAACTCCAAAAACAAGCATTTTATTGTAATAAACCATGCATTAACCTCTCCGAGTAGCATGCCTGTAACCAACGCAACACAACTCAAAAGCATGTAATAAGTGGCATTCTCTAACTCTAACAACAGTATTTTTTGTAATAAACCATACATTACCTTGCCAAAGAAGCATACTTGTGACCAAAAGCCACGCTTAACATGTAATAAGTGGCATTCTCTAACTCCAACAACAGTACTTTTTGTAATAAACCATACATTACCTTGCCAAAGAAGCATAATTTTGACCAAAACCACACTTAACTCAAAAACATTAACCAGAACTATTCTCTAACTCCAACAACAGTATTTTTTGTAATAAACCATACCTTGCCAAAGAAGCATACTTGTGACCAAAACCACGTAAAGTGGCATTCTCTAACTTCCAACAACAGTACTTTTTGTAATAAACCATACATTACCTTGCTAAAGAAGCATACTTGTGACCAAAGCCACGCTTAACATGTAACAAGTGGCATTCTTCAACACCAACAGTATTGTTTTGTAATAAATCATGAATTGACTCTTTGATTAAGCACGCATTGTGGCCAAAACCACAGTTAACCCAAAAGCATGTAACAGTTTTTTTGTAATAAACTATGCATTACCTCGCAGAGTTAATCATACTTGGGACCAAAACCACACTTAATCCTAAACCATTTAACAGGTTGCATTCTCCAATCCCAAAAACAGTATTTTCAATATAATGTTGATCTTTATTTATACTTTTTGGTGGAAGGGGATTTTTCAAGGTTTATTGCACGATTACTTAAAACCAGACACAGCTGGCATTTATCACTAGACGTTATATTAATGTATTATACTTTTAAAATGGTTAGTGGAATATTCGTTTGGAATTTAAAGCCATAAGTTTAACCTTACATTACCTGAATAAGAATGAAATTATCAAATTAAAATTTTAGAATTAGTTTCAAAGAATGTTTATAATTGCTTTCATAGTTGAATTTAGGTATGCTGTCTTAGAATTAAACAACGCGTCGATACAAATATAGATAGATGATTCTTAATCTAACGCCGTGAGTTCCAAGATTTTAGAACACTTTGGTAAATAACCGAAACCAATTTGGATGCTTGCCGCCTGGCGCTCTGAGCGCACCGTATTCCGCGGTCTTATATCATCGTTTATCAGGGAGCTTCTGGCGATTCACCAATTTCATAATATACCTCCCCAGCGGTTGAAAATCGTGATTATTTTCGTTTTCACATTTTTAATTCCGCGACCTGTTTCCTAGTCTACCCCATTCCGACTTTTGGATTTTCCAATCTGATTAGACATTTCAAGATCACACACTAAAAGGAAGCTGCACTGGGAAAAGATTTTGAGTAAAAAAAGAAATAATAAAAGATTTCTTTTAATTGCTGATTGTTTCGACATTTGACCCTTTTACATTTAATTTGTGATGTCTCCAGCAACAAAATACAATGACCATTTTAAACGTAGGTTACAGCTTATCTGTATTCAAATACTTTTTGTGGAGTCGTGTAATATTTCTTATTAGTTTTTACATAGTTAAGCAGTTTCAATAATTACAATTCACTTTTTTACAATTCCTGTTACCGGAAAGACTGAAAGGCATTTTGATATCGTTACTTTTAAACAAAGCATATCGCAAAAATATGCGATAAAAATTAGGAAGTAGCCTAAAGTAGGCATTTTTTGTCATGGCTGAAATCAAAATGGCCGCCAGTTCAGGTAGCTCAGATAATTCGCAGTATTTTCTGTGACTATTGCACTCCGGTTTATTAGAAACCAGTAATCCCAATTAACGTGCCCACAATTAAAATAAAATCAATACTCACGGGAATTGGTTTCAAATCAATAATATAGACGATCCGTATCAGTTACCGGTTGTTACGGTTTTATGGTGGCGGTAAAATACTGGGAATGTTACGACCACGGCAGTAAATGTAGCAAAGCAATTCGTCCAGTTCTCACGTAGCTTTCAGAATAGTAATTTAACAACCACTCCTTACCGATATAAGTGTGTTATCTTATAAATTGAATTCCAGGTGATATGAACTCTTGCAGTGATAATTAATTTATTTCAGTCTGAGATAGTCAAGGATAGTCTTAGAGTAAAGGTGAGAGTTTCCGATCATGTCCTTTTGGAGATCGGATCTAATCAACATAGCTTGGTGTAGGTAAACTATGTGGAAAATAATTATAAGACAAAGAGTGGAATGTCGGTTCCAAATGTTGACCACCACGCGCTCTCCGGTTATACCGTCCCTAGCTCACCAAAAACGGCCAGGACTAGTATCCGGAATCTACCACAAGATCCCAATATCTGCTAGAAACTAGAAACGTTTGTTGACTTTGGTTTCTAGACATTTCTCTCAAAATGATCAACTCGTCTTTTATTTCACTTTGCCCTACAGTTTTTGTTAGTAAGGTAAGATAAGCACATGGTTTACAATGGATTAAATGAACATTTGAATACTTATAGCAATGTGAATAAATCATCGTAGCAATAAATAATTAAAGGTAAAAGAACGTAAATTTAATCATTATTAATTTTATTCGTTATTTATCTTAACTACTCTTTGGCATTCAGCGTAAATCGGCTTCAGCCAATAGAAAACTGCGTACCTTCACTAGCGCTCTTTTCGGTGTGGTTTGTTCAATCATAGCTGAAGAAGAATAAGAAGTGGATAATGGCCCGATCTCCTTGTGTTTAGTAAACCGGGTCTAGTCTTATCAGCCAACGAATCACAGTGAGGAAAATACGGCCGGAGCTATTTGATACATAATTATAGTACTGTATAAAATCACACTGTAAGTATGGTTGGACTTATTTTGTCTAAAAAGACAAATATTTGATTTTGTATTGTGAAGTCTTATAAGGTTCCACACTGACCTTCTCCGTCGTTAAGTACACGACATATCCGGAGACAGTGAATTGGCCATGGATGGAGGTGGCACAATAAATTATGTTTATCTTACGGGTTTAGATGATGATAATACCCTTCGAAAACTACTTGAAAAACTAGAGAGTAGATGACAATAATTCGTGTTTTAATCCCCCAGATGTCTGAGAGGTCACGCGCTCAAGCCTGGCGTTATTTAAGTGGGTGCCATGAGGGCTTACTGCAGTAGTGGCAGATTGGCGCAGATCTGTCCACAATGAGTTGATTGGAGGCGGTACAAGGCACCACTACTAGCTTCTCCACACTTCACTCAGTAGTTGTTGTTTTCATCTCTTGTCATACTTTCACAACCTGGCAGGTTAATAGGGAAGTATGGTGGAAGTAGGAGAGGACATAAACTGGCAGGTAGAGCTCGACTTCCTCATGTGAATGAACTATCCAACTCCACATATCCTCTTAGAGTCCAGGTAGTTGTCTTGCTACCCGAAAGCAGGTACGTATGACTGTCTCTGAACCCATATCTCTCAAAGTCTGATGTGTCTATGCCGCTGAGGTTCAGAACTACCAAGGACTTCAACCAAGATGTCTCGTAACAGGCTTTGCTAAGTTTGCACGCAACATTTCAAATTTATATCGCTCATTCATTATCTAAATGTCATGCGGTCAGATAGACAGACATACAATTATACGAATAAGAAATATTTCAATTACTCCGGGAGGCAAAGGAGACATAAAATTGTTTCAGCTTACTGAGTGATAGGATTCAATGACACTCAGCCAACTTCCATGGTTGGACGTGCGCCATCATAAGATTCAATGGAGCTCAAGCCAAATTCCATGGTTGGATGTGCACCATCATAACATTCAATGGAGCTGAGCCAAATTCCATGGTTGGACGTGCACCATCATAACATTCAATGGAGCTCAGCCAAATTCCATGGTTGGACGTGCACAATCATAACATTTAATGGAGCTCAGCCAAATTCCATGGTTGGACGTGCACCATCATAACATTCAATGGAGCTCAGCCCAATTCCATGGTTTGGACGTGCACCATCATAACATTCAATGGAGCTCAGCCCAATTCCATGGTTGGACGTGCAACATCATAAACATTCAATGGAGCTCAACCAAATTCCATGGTTGGACGTGCACCATCATAACATTTAATGGAGCTCAGCCAAATTCCATGGTTGGACGTGCACCATCATAACATTCAATGGAGCTCAGCCAAATTCCATGGTTGGACGTGCACCATCATAACATTCAATGGAGCTCAGCCCAATTCCATGGTTGGACGTGCAACATCATAACATTCAATGGCGCTCAGCCAAATTCCATGGTTGCACGTGCAACATCATAACATTCAATGGAGCTCATGCCAAATTGCATGGTTGCACGTGCACCATCATAACATTCAATGGAGCTCAGCCAAATTCCATGGTTGGACGTGCACCATCATAACATTCAATGGAGCTCAAACCCAATTCCATGGTTGGACGTGCACCATCATAACATTCAATGGAGCTCAACCCAATTCCATGGTTGGACGTGCAACCATCATAACATTCAATGGAGCTCAACCCAATTTCCATGGTTGGACGTGCACCATCATAACATTCAATGGAGCTCAACCAAATTCCATGGTTGGACGTGCACCATCATAACATTTCCCCCCCCCCCCCCACCCCCCCCCCCCCCCACCCCCCCCCCCCCCCACCCCCCCCCCCCCCCACCCCCCCCCCCCCCCACCCCCCCCCCCCCCCACCCCCAGGTGCATGAGCATGGCTTTTTGGGGAAAAAATAGATAAAAACGTAAAGAATTTGATTTCAAGTACACGTAATATGTTTTCTAGTTCATGACACTAAATGAGTTGATAAGTTGTTTTCTTCTATGATTTAAATAACATCTGATACCATTCAACCGTTACACCTGTTGAAATTCTAACTTTATTACCGAACAGAGTGAAACTATTACTACTAAATGTCCAGTGGTGCCTTCATTTCATTTACAGCAGTTTCTTCGTTAAGTGACATTCACTACAGGAAAAGAACAATTGCATATTTTTGGCGTAAACTTGTTATTGACTGAGCGTTAGCTCAGCCTACTACTCGAGAGACTAAACGTTTCATTTCTGTATATATCTGTCAGTCTGTCCGCACGACATCTCAAAAAGGAACTGCATGAAACTTCATTTTTATATGAGAAACGCTTGGTTTGACGACAGTGCATGGTCTCTCTATGGAATTTGGCTAAGCGAATGTTTTACATTGGTCTTATGGGTAACCACGAACGAGAAAAATAGCAGAATAAAACATATTTCTAAACAAAATAATTCCAAACACGTGAGACCTTAACTTGTGCCATATTTTTCACAGAGTAAAAAGAAAAATGAATAGAGTGAAGAAGTCAGACACAAGAATTGTTTTCAACGCACTCTTGCGTTGAAATTACCCCTTCTAGCTTACCTGAGGCGTCTTTTCTAATATCTTATCTTAAATATCTTTTCTAATATGTCCCCGCATTCACAAAGATCGTAATTAAAAAACGGTTAATTCATTGTCATTTGAAAAGCGGGAAATCCTGAAACTCTGGTTGGTCACTTTTAACCGACGAATCACGAGTTTGGCCACCTCCTACCTTATATAAGGTGCGTTTTCCACTCGTCTTATCTTATCAGTGATAAACGCGCGCGCCACTTGATCTGGGCTTGGACTTTGCAAGCTCGAGTTAATTTTTTTTCTAAAAGAGCAAGCAGCGCGAAGCGCTGCGCAGCGGGCAACCATCGCGTTGATCTAACCCATTCTGAAAAATTTGTTGATCCTACAACAGGAGCACACACACGGAGAATCGAATCGCTCTGGGCGTCGGCAAAACGGCGTAATAGGAACGAATGCGGTACAAGTCGCAACTTGCTAGACTCATACTTGTGTGAGTTTCTGTGGAAACATCGCCACCAAAACACAGATTTGTTCGAAAAAATCCTGGAGGACATTAAAGCGTTCTGGCCACCAGAATAGTATATTATTTTAAACATCTTTCATTACTAATTTGTGTTTTTTCGTACAAATTAATAAACTCGTTTTTCAATTGTTTTTGCAAATTATTGTCAAAAACCTAACTTAACCTAACATCAATTACCTTTAGAAATTACATTTGTAGCTCTAGTAACGTAATCTAACTTATAGAAATTAAAAATAGAGAATGCGGGGACATACTAGAAAAAGACCCTACCTGAGCTTTTATTATTTGAACACAACTATGAAACCTAACTTAATAACACAAATGTGAATGTATCATGTGGCAAGAAAGATCTTGAGAAAGATTTCTCCGCAAGACTTTGAATTTTGTATACAACTGCATTTCTCCATAGACAAGGATGAGTTTCTACGATGATGGAGTATGTCCAACCAAGGTATTTGGATGTGTCATTGAAGCCAGCTAAGTATTCGGACACAATTTGTTTTTTGTCTGTAAAGGGATATAACAATTTTTTATGTATGATTATGTGGTCACCTATCAGTCCTTGTTTTTTAAATGAAGAATGAAACGAACGATTATGTTTTGCACCCAATCTCGACGCGTCACCGCACCTTGTATTATACCATATAGGTTAGTATAGCATAATTAATTAAGTGCAGCACACCGGCAATGTCCAGAAGCCAAGATTGAAATTTCATTGTGTTAGCACATAATCTGTTTTTTGTCTTGAAATCGATATATGAATTTCTCTGCTCGTAAACAAGAAATACATCGTTAGTCACGCTAGGTTTGGTGGATTTTGTATTAAAAACATGAAACTATAACTTTTCCTGAGGTTATAATTTGAGAAATCAATAGTCAACCACGTTACTTTTGATCAGGATCGAATTATTAGGCGCTAGAACAATTTCATTTCTGTACCTCTATTTGTCAGCAGGATTCTCGAGAGCGAACCGACATACAGACTTGTTATTGTGCATGAAGCTTAGATTTTACATAAGCAAAGTCGAATTCGATAATGGTGCATGGGATTCGGCTGCGTCTTCAGATGATCTGATTTTCATCTCTACCATGATGGTAGCGAGAAAATCGTACGCAAAATAAATGCGTAAACAAACTGATTACAATTATATGAAATTTTTTGGTCAGATTTCCGTTACATGCCCCCAACGCTTAAACTTTTTTCAATGAACTTAGAACGTTATAAAACGATGTAGCTGAGTAACAGAACTAACATTCCATCAATCAACAAGCATTTCCAGGTATTGCGATCGGTATTGTTGTCGCGGTTATCTTATCTTTCTCGAGAATCCCGATTACGGCAGGCCGCGCGGCATCACATGATTATTTAAGTTTTTTACACTGTACATAATTGCCTTTCCATTACAATTCAATTTATATTTCTGATCAGCCCCTCTAGAATTTGACATTTTACTGATAGGTACTATCTCGAGGGATGTTTTTCTTTCGTTGACATCAGCGCTGATGGCCGGAGGCACTCGCATTTTGGGTGGCGGAGTGTGATCAAGAATAAAAACAAGTTTTGTGTGTTTTTTTCAATAAAGAGTTTAGTTTTTGTTTGGTAATGTTTGTTTTTGTTGAATTTTTGTGTTTGGAGAAATGTAGGGGTGTGGTCGATATAATACGTAAGTACCCTTTTTGCTTAGCTAATAACCAATTGTAATTTATTATAATCATCCGTAAATGAAAAATTAGCGTTGTGGGCATAATGTTAGTTCTGACACTCAACTACATCGTTTTTTATAACGTTCTAAGTTCATTGAAAAAAGTTTAAGCGTTGGGGGCATATAACGGAATCTGACCGAAATTTTAACATGTGACCTAATACAATGAGTATATATCTAAATTATTACATGCAAGCTCAGCGTAGCCTGTTACGCGACCACGTAGTGGCGTACTCCTACCTCGTAATAACAAAGCAACGATCAGAAACCGCGAACGGGGACGACGAAACACAAATGCAAATCTCCGGCCTCATTATACGTTAGGAAGAATAAACTCCTGATCGCGTTGAGTTGTTATCTTTCTGGTCACTGCATCATCTCTTTGTGCCTCGCCGCCGCCGGCAGATACCGCGATGCCGCCGGCGCTGCCGTAGCTACTCGTTCAGAGAATCAATAAAAACTTGTGGGAGATAAAAAATAATTTGTAATCGTTTAATTGCCTTGTTGAATCCATTTGTGTTTTTCTGCTGACATTTGTTGTGTGTCATTACGTAAACCGTTTATTGCTGGAAGTGAACGCACTTATCTCACTAATTGCTTCATTAGGCTGATACCGGGGCGTGCGTACGTTTTGCATGTAATAGAGCTTGATAATTGATAAAAATCCACCACAATTAAAAAGCTATTAAATGCATAAATCATTATTGAGCGAAACACGTGCCCCTCAGATTTATTTTCGACTATGCAGAATTCTCTGTATCTGTGAAGGAAAAATGATTTTTCGGTACATTTGACATCGTTCAGTGATACAATACATGCTACGTTTCGAGATCTGCAATCTGGTATTTTCTTCAGGTAAACTAAATCATGACAACAACCTAGGTTAAATTACAAAACATACCAGAGCGTTGTTACACGCTTAAAGGCCGGGCCACACATGCCCGAACCGCGCCCGACTCATGAGTCGGCCGAGTGTTGGCTGTCCATACGGTAAAAGAATTGCAGCACAGTATTCAACCTGCAAGTTCAGACATGTCCGCACCGACACCAGACCGTCGTAGCCGCACCGTCACCGATATGTGGAGTTTGAATTTTGACGGGCACGGTGCGGTCTAACGAGCGGCATCAGTCATGGATATAGAACACTTATCGAAGAAGTAAGGAAGTTTGCTGGTTATTTATATATTATTTATCTGTTATTTATTTATCCTATTTTAAAGTTATGATCAATCAAGTGAAAAAATATCGGAATGAGAGTATAATGAGAATGTGTGGAATAAGATTACGGAAAATGAGGAGTTGAAAAAGCATATATTTGAATAGAGTTTTGAAATATAATTCTATGTTGGTTACTGGTGCATTCTTCTTTTTTTTAAACTAAGTAGTCTAAACGTTCTATTTTATTGAATTATTTAGTATAGCGCTTCTCGGCCTTTTGGCTAAGATCAAAGTGGTTAATTTGATCTTAGCCAAATTTTAATATTAAAATCAAAATTTTCGTGCAAAACCGGACAATCCGGTTGTTTTCCGGTTTTGCACAAAATCATTCCGGGGGTGGTGGGGACGCACCCCTGGCAGCTTCGCCTTGCCTAGGCGGGTGGGGTCGGTCTGACGTGCCGACGTTCCTGATAAGGCGGTGAGCCTAGGATTCGTCCGGGGGCTGTTCAATGTGGGGAGTTCGCTGACTCCCCGTCTGTAACACCCGAGTCCCCCCACTCTTCTTCCTTCCTTATTTTTGGTTTATTACAAATCTGTAATAAATCTGTTTGATACTTTAGGTTAGGCCTCTTTCACACACATCGAATTTGGACGTCCGATATTTTATCGACCGTCCATATTCCAATAGTGGCGCATAGCAGTAAACGGGAGCTTTCAGACTAGACGATTTCTGAACGGCAACGATAAAATGCCGTTTAGCAGCCGTCCACTGCCACTGCAGACCAAACGGCACCGTGCCGTTGCCGTCCTTACAGTGGCGTACGTGTCCATTCGTGCGCTTCCAGACATCTCGATATTTTACCGTCCGGTCCTCACTCCTCACTTCTCACTGCGCCTTCTCTCTGCACAATCGCTGTTAAACTGTAACTGTGCCCAGCTTGTTAATATGGATGGAGAATTTGCTATTGATAATGAAGTGCTTATTTCCCTAGTGGAAGCCAAACCATCTTTTAACATCTCGTGAAGTTCATCAAACAAAACCGTAGACATTCTAAAGAAATTAAAAAACTTCTTTCCATCACGTCGAAGTTCTTCAAAAAGGGTGTGAAAGGTTCCCACCTGTTCCCTTGACTTATTAATTGGATGTATCCAGCACTTCCGCTTAATCCTACGACGCTTTATACGGCGGTATAGGAACCACATAGCCACAACACGTTTTTATTTATTAGAGAGAAGCAATACAACACTCACTACAGCACACCATATACTCGAATAACTTTCTGAACGGTAAAAAAATCGATGTGTGTGCAAGCGGCACCCAAACGATAAAATATCGCCCGTTATTTTATCGGAGTCCAAATTCGATGTGTGTGAAAGAGGCTTAGGTTGTGATTTATTGTTAGTTCATTTTTCAAAATTGGCAACCGAAGCGGCCTAATTCCAACTGATGGTTGAGTTAATTAATTGGTTTGCCAATTTAATGTATGAAGTTTCAATTAATTTCCTTTTCAAAAATGAGGTTTCTGATGTAATATGATAGCTTCATCCCAATTCATACGATGGTCTTCGGACCAACAATGATGTTCAGTTTTAGACTTTTCTGTCAGGCCTTTTCTCGTGTTTTCTTTTTGTGTTCTTGTATCCTTACAATTAATGGTCTTTTTCTCTCGCCTATGTATTCTCTACCGCAACTAAATTTTATACTGAAAACACAGTTTTTGGAATCCTGTGTGTCATTTTTTGGTTTTGTTTTTACGAGACTGTCTTATTGTGTATTGTAAATGCGGTTCTACTGCTGTATTTTCTACCTACTCTTCTAGTTTTTTCAATAATCCTGGCACATAAGGGATTGACATAAACGCAAATTTATCACTATTTTGGTTGACTAACTTAAGAATGTTTCTTCTGGTTCGTTTGCACTTGTTTATTATTCACTTAGGGTATCCATTGCGTCTAATACCAGATTCAACTTTCTAAAACCTCTCTTTTAGTCCATCTTTATCTGGGCATAAGCTCTTTTGCTCTATCAAATAAAAAATATACCACTCCTTATTTGACAGATTTTTGATGGTTTGACTGATAATTATATATTTTCCTTTGTGTGTTTTCTTTCGAAACCCGTAGTCTTAAAAAACATCCATATCTATTAACAAAATTCTCGACTGTGACTATTATCCATAGTGTATCTTAACAAACCAACAATTACTTATGGCATTCGAAGCATTTGTACAAGATAAACCTTAAGAAACCAGCTGAACAAAATAACTCGAATTCTGAACATTAATAAACATACAAAAGCCAAGTGAGAATATATTATACAGCCGCACCAGTTTTCTTTGTCATATACTTTGACTTATACATATATAAGCTATTTTCAATTTGCGTTTCTAAGAAACAGCAGTGGGAAACGAGCAGTTATTATTTTACTCGGTACTCGTTTCAGATAAGCTTATCACCTTGTGTTGGCTGACTAATGAATGTGTTCAAGCTGACATGTGGCGCGTTCCTCTACTGGCGTTGTTATCTTCAATTGTGTTTAAACTGTGTACTAATGGATTCAGCTGAGGCTCAAACCTTATAGGCATTAACAACTTTTGAAGGAAAAAAAAACTAGTAACCGTAACTGACGACTTGACAATCCTACAAATTTTACTAGATTTTTTCTTTGTACTAACAAAAATAAGACCTAAAATATAATTTCGAAAACTAAGGGCACTTCATAAACACAAAAAGGGAAATATTTTCATATAATAATATAATTTTCATATAGTATTGCAAGTAATTAAAGGCAGCTTCCAGTTTATAACAATAACCACCAAACACGTGAATAACAGCATGACACTCAACACTAACCACCAAACACGTGAATAACAGCTTGACACTCAACACTAACCACCAAACACGTGAATAACAGCATGACACTCAACACTAACCACCAAACACGGGAATAACAGCATGACACTCAACACTAACCACCAAACACGTGAATAACAGCATGACACTCAACACTAACCACCAAACACGTGAATAACAGCATGACACTCAACACTAACCACCAAACACGTGAATAACAGCATGACACTCAACACTAACCACCAAACACGTGAATAACAGCATGACACTCAACACTAACCACCAAACACGTGAATAACAGCATGACACTCAACACTAACCACCAAACACGTGAATAACAGCTTGACACTCAACACTAACCACCAAACACGTGAATAACAGCTTGACACTCAACACTAACCACCAAACACGTGAATAACAGCATGACACTCAACACTAACCACCAAACACGTGAATAACAGCATGACACTCAACACTAACCACCAAACACGTGAATAACAGCTTGACACTCAACACTAACCACCAAACACATGAATAACAGCATGACACTCAACACTAACCACCAAACACGTGAATAACAGCTTGATACTCAACAATAAACACCAAACACGTGAATAACAGTTTGACACTCGACGCTAACTACCAAACACGTGAATAACAGCTTGACACTCAAACACTAACCACCAAACACGTGAATAACAGTTTGACACTCAACACCAACTACCAAACACGTGAATAAATGAGGGTCACAGCTAACGAGATACAAACTGAAAATGTAAACTTTCACAATCTTATATTTATCTTAAAAGCGGTCTATTACTTAGCTACTACTTATATGACTAAAACGATTGGTTTACGCATGTCAAACTTAAAAAGATATGATGTGTGAAAATAGTTCATATGGTATTTATAAAGTTTCGCTACCAAATTGTATATCCCTTTCTTATAGACTCGTTTTAAGGAAAAGCTAGGTTTTGTATTCAATAAGTGCTAAAGTAGCTCTCGCATCCGAGCTAGGTAGGCAGTAGCTTACAGAAGCCATGTTTGAAAAGTTCAGTTGTTACCAAGTCAACTAGAAAAGGCGTCATTCGAACATTCCAATGTAAGAGGGAAATATTACAATAATCATTGGGACAGGGTTTAAGTTACACTTGGATCAAACTTATGCCAATTCCGAGCTGTACTTACCTGATACGTTTCCAAAAAGGGTAAAACTATTATGAATTTCCATTATTCAAAACCAATACACCCGTCGTATGTCTGAGTTGTATGAAATGAATAGATTTCCAAGTCTTTAGTGATGAAAAATGTCGAAGCAGCTACGTTATTCAGTGGTAGAAGAGGTGCGAGTATTAACTAGTCCTCGGCGTACATATCTTTTGCTGTATCGACAATTGTCAATTATACGATATATATAATTACGAAATCACTGACACGGCAACCCTTACACAAGATATTTTGGAAATACTCAATACGAAACAAATATTATTCATATATGTTTTGGATGTAAACGAAGCGATGCATTTGGAAGAAATCCTTTACGGATACCAAATTGGAATACAGAGAGAACAAGAAAGCTCCGTGGACTATTGAGACTTAAATTTTGCTTTTAATTATTTCCACTCTTCCACACAATTTAATTAGTTATGTAATTTTCAGCTTTTAGTATTCAAATTTTAATTTGACAAACCCCATTTACAACACGGCATTGAACGCCTATTTTATGTTTCAGGATCGAAAAACAAAAGCTGTCGACGAAGCTGTTACTGTTTCTAAATTCGATGCCTTTCAGATAAATTAGCTGCTCGTGTGATTCACGTAAACCATTGTATATGACGTGTAATTCATCATACCTTAGCTGAAGTTACAACGCCGTATCTTAATTCTGACTGTTTTTGTTTTTGTCTGAGCATAATGCAAATGCATTTTTCACAGACTATGATAGGCAAGTCCGTGTGCAAGGTGAAGCCCGACAGCTTCGCACTCAACCACCACAGTCACGACCTCAGGAGGAGGTGGACCCTCGTTGCCTTCAGTTCTGCTTCCAGCTCAGCTGTAAACTCAGAATTTTATCAATCAGGTTCCAGTGTCAATGTAAGATGGGTGATTCTGGCTAAAAAAGATCAACTTTGGACTTCAGACACTCATCATCAGTCTGAACATATTTTTCTGTAAGCCTAACCATGTTTATCTGTTAGGTGCGAGACAGCGACAGTCTGCGACTTAAGGGGTGATTTCAAATACGTCTTCTTCAGGAACTGAGACAGAGGAGACACGTTGCGACATGTCTGTACATGTCGCCCCTTGTGTTGTGAACCACTATGGAAGTATATTCGTTGTTATATTTTACATACGTTTCACACGTACTGCCTAGACATCTCGACTGCCAGCATGTGCTTCTCTGTGGCCAGACATAGTTTACCGGTGGTACACTGTTCTAACACTAAAGCAATTTCAATACCAATAGAAAGTAAATCAGAGACACAAAACAAGTAGTATTAAAATATTTTAACATCAACGTATTGGTCTATTGAGCGAGAACAGCAGCTTCCACAATAAAGCCACAAGTACCTCTACACTGAGATGGCACTAAGAGGTAGGTGTCACCGAAGTTGTAGGCACTTTCAAATTTAAATGAAAAATACACTTCATCCGAAGATGAGCAATAAAATTAAATATCACAAGTGTTTATAAAAGCAATTTAAGTGTATAATTTTAAATGGGAATAATAAAAATTTACATTGATAAAAATTTGTTTAACAGTTATATGCAACGAAACATTGAAACTGTCAAATTTTTAGTTTTATACAGCAATGTTTGTTAGTTGGAAGCAAAAAGATTCCACTGGAATCCTCCGAAGTACTCTCCAGCAGCACTCCTCTCGACCACAAGCAGCGCTGGAATGAGATGTCATATATTTCGCCTCTGAGAAAGAACAAACAACGTGGAACTATTTATTTGCTCACGGTTATTTTGCCTATCATAAGTACTTTTACCAAGTAGAACTGACTTCGATTTTGAAAATGACGTGTAGAACCGCAGGTAACAGCTAGTTTATAATGTAATGTTAATTAGTATTTTTAATAAGTGTTATACTAATTTTCTATACTCATACGATGTTAAAAAAATGAACCTCAGGCCTAAGGGCATTAAACAACAGTAAGAAATACAGACACCTAAGTTAAAGTACTTACAATTTTATTCAAATTTATTCATTCATAAACATAAGAACATAAACTTTTGATAAACTGAGTTTAAAGTTAAAACTATTCAATCGTATTGCAAGACGGGACTGTACGTTTTTACAGTCACCATATATTTCTTTTCCCTCTGGAAGGTACCAAAATCACTAAGCGACGTGCCAACTGAATAACCAATAAAAGAAGTTAAATACATTCGAATGCGTATTAATCAAATCTTTATATGACACATTTCCATGATTTCATGATTCAAAGTTAAGAATGTACAAGGCTTTAAATTTAACATTGTAAAATCAAGACGGGAGTAAGTAACCGCCATATCGGAATGTCAATGACATAATCTATATTGATACTGGCTTGAGATCCTTTGCGACAACCGTCACCAGACGGCCACTCTGTCTGAGACTGCGATTGCACTATCAGAGACGCTGTGTCACCAGCAGCGCCACTGATAAGATTCGCTGCAAAAAGAACCTTGAAGATGGAGTTTGTCTCGGTCCACCGCAGTGTCGCGTACTCTGTCTGCGACTGCGGTTGCACTATCAGACGCTGTAGCAAGAACCTTGCAGATGTCAACCGTTTGTCTCTGGCCACCGCAGTGTCGCGTACTCCGTCTACAACTGTGGTTGCACTATCAGAGACGCTGTGTCACCAGCAGCGCTAGTGATAAGATTCGCTGCAGCAAGAACCTTCCAGATGGCAACGATTGCCTACGGCCACCGCATTGTCGCGGAGTCTGTCTGCGACTGTGGTTGCACAATCAGAGACGCTGTGTCACCAGCAGCGCTAGTAATAAGATTCGCTGCAGCAAGAACCTTCCAGATGGCAATGATTGCCTATGGCCACCGCATTGTCGCGGAGTCTGTCTGCGACTGTGGTTGCACAATCAGAGACGCTGTGTCACCAGCAGCGCTAGTGATAAGATTCGCTGCAGCAAGAACCTTCCAGATGGCAATGATTGCCTATGGCCACCGCATTGTCGCGGAGTCAGTATGCGACCACAGTTGCAGTATCAGAGACGCTGTGTCACTAGCAGCGGTACTGATAAGGCTCGCTGCAGCAATAACCTTCCAGATGGCAACAGTTGCCTACAGCCACCGCATTGTCGCGGAGTCTGTCTGCGACCACAGTTGCAGTATTATATACGCTGTAGCAAGAACCTTCCAGATGGCAACAGTTGCCTACGGCCACCGCCTTGCCGCGTACTCTGTCTGCGACTGTGGTTGCACAATCAGAGACCCTGAGTCACTAGCAGCGCTACTGATAAGTTTCGCTGCAGCAAGAACCTTCCAGATGGCAATGATTGCCTACGGCCACCGCATTGTCGCGGAGTCTGTTTGCGACCACAGTTGGAGTATCAGAGACGCTGCAGCAAGAACCTTCCAGATGGCAACCGTTGCCTACGGCCACCGCGTTGTCGCGGAGTCTGTCTGCGACTGTGGTTGCACAGTCAGAGACGCTGTGTCACTAGCAGCGCTACTGATAAGTTTCGCTGCAGCAAGAACCTTTCAGATGGCAATGAATGCCTACGGCCACCGCATTGTCGGGGAGTCTGTCTGCGACCACAGTTGCAGTATCAGAGACGCTGCAGCAAGAACCTTCCAGATGGCAACAGTTGCCTACGGCCACCGCCTTGTCGCGTACTCTGTCTGCGACTGTGGTTGCACAGTCAGAGACGCTGTGTCACTAGCAGCGCTACTGATAAGTTTCGCTGCAGCAAGAACCTTTCAGATGGCAATGAATGCCTACGGCCACCGCATTGTCGCGGAGTCTGTTTGCGACCACAGTTGCAGTATCATATACGCTGTAGCAACAACCTTCCAGATGGCAACACTTGCATACGGCCACCGCATTGTCGCGGAGTCTGTCTGCGACCACAGTTGCACAGTCAGAGACGCTGTGTCACTAGCAGCGCTACTGATAAGTTTCGCTGCAGCAAGAACCTTTCAGATGGCAATGAATGCCTACGGCCACCGCCTTGTCGCGTACTCTGTCTGCGACTGTGGTTGCACAGTCAGAGACGCTGTGTCACTAGCAGCGCTACTGATAAGTTTCGCTGCAGCAAGAACCTTTCAGATGGCAATGAATGCCTACGGCCACCGCCTTGTCGCGTACTCTGTCTGCGACTGTGGTTGCACAGTCAGAGACGCTGTGTCACTAGCAGCGCTACTGATAAGTTTCGCTGCAGCAAGAACCTTCCAGATGGCAACACTTGCCTACGGCCACCGCCTTGCCGCGTACTCTGTCTGCGACTGTGGTTGCACAATCAGAGACCCTGAGTCACTAGCAGCGCTACTGATAAGTTTCGCTGCAGCAAGAACCTTCCAGATGGCAATGATTGCCTACGGCCACCGCATTGTCGCGGAGTCTGTTTGCGACCACAGTTGGAGTATCAGAGACGCTGCAGCAAGAACCTTCCAGATGGCAACCGTTGCCTACGGCCACCGCGTTGTCGCGGAGTCTGTCTGCGACTGTGGTTGCACAGTCAGAGACGCTGTGTCACTAGCAGCGCTACTGATAAGTTTCGCTGCAGCAAGAACCTTTCAGATGGCAATGAATGCCTACGGCCACCGCATTGTCGGGGAGTCTGTCTGCGACCACAGTTGCAGTATCAGAGACGCTGCAGCAAGAACCTTCCAGATGGCAACAGTTTGCCTACGGCCACCGCCTTGTCGCGTACTCTGTCTGCGACTGTGGTTGCACAGTCAGAGACGCTGTGTCACTAGCAGCGCTACTGATAAGTTTCGCTGCAGCAAGAACCTTTCAGATGGCAATGAATGCCTACGGCCACCGCATTGTCGCGGAGCCTGTTTGCGACCACAGTTGCAGTATCATATACGCTGTAGCAACAACCTTCCAGATGGCAACACTTGCATACGGCCACCGCATTGTCGCGGAGTCTGTCTGCGACCACAGTTGCACAGTCAGAGACGCTGTGTCACTAGCAGCGCTACTGATAAGTTTCGCTGCAGCAAGAACCTTTCAGATGGCAATGAATGCCTACGGCCACCGCCTTGTCGCGTACTCTGTCTGCGACTGTGGTTGCACAGTCAGAGACGCTGTGTCACTAGCAGCGCTACTGATAAGTTTCGCTGCAGCAAGAACCTTTCAGATGGCAATGAATGCCTACGGCCACCGCCTTGTCGCGTACTCTGTCTGCGACTGTGGTTGCACAGTCAGAGACGCTGTGTCACTAGCAGCGCTACTGATAAGTTTCGCTGCAGCAAGAACCTTCCAGATGGCAACACTTGCCTACGGCCACCGCCTTGTCGCGTACTCTGTCTGCGACTGTGGTTGCACAGTCAGAGACGCTGTGTCACTAGCAGCGCTACTGATAAGTTTCGCTGCAGCAAGAACCTTCCAGATGGCAACACTTGCCTACGGCCACCGCGTTGTCGCGGAGTCTGTCTGCGACTGTGGTTGCACAGTCAGAGACGCTGTGTCACTAGCAGCGCTACTGATAAGTTTCGCTGCAGCAAGAACCTTTCAGATGGCAATGAATGCCTACGGCCACCGCATTGTCGGGGAGTCTGTCTGCGACCACAGTTGCAGTATCAGAGACGCTGCAGCAAGAACCTTCCAGATGGCAACAGTTGCCTACGGCCACCGCCTTGTCGCGTACTTTGTCTGCGACTGTGGTTGCACAATCAGAGACGCTGTGTCACCAGCAGCGCTACTGATAAGTTTCGCTGTAGCAAGAACCTTCCAGATGGCAATGATTGCCTACGGCCACCGCATTGTCGCGGAGTCTGTCTGCGACTACAGTTGCAGTATCATATACACTGCAGCAAGAACCTTCCAGATGGCAACAGTTGCCTACGGCCACCGCATTGTCGCGGAGTCTGTCTGCGACCACAGTTGCAGTATCATATACACTGCAGCAAGAACCTGCCAGATGGCAACAGTTGCCTACGGCCACCGCATTGTCGCGGAGTCTGTCTGCGACCACAGTTGCAGTATCATATACACTGCAGCAAGAACCTGCCAGATGGCATCGGTTGTCTACGGTCACCGCATCGTCGCGTATTCTGTCTGCGACTGCGGTTGCACTATCAGAGACGCTGTGTCACTAGCAGCGGTACTGATAAGGCTCGCTGCAGCAAGAACCTGCCAGATGGCAACTGTTTGTCTCCGCCCACCGCAGTGTCGCGTACGCCTCTGGGTTATTGTTACAATGATGTATGATCGTCCACCACCGACCTTAATGGAAAGATGATCCCTACACATACACTCAAGAGAATCTCGGGCTTTGTTTTCAAATCACCTGGTTGTTCCAAGCCCGGATGGTAGAGATAGCCGTTTTTCGAAACAGACGAGTGTCCAGAAACATAACTAATGGCACAAACATTTTCTTGACAAGAGAATTCGTCCCCCAAGAGATTTTATCAGTCACATTTCGGAAACTCTCTCGCTCTTAGGAGTCTCTCAAAATCCATTCTATTTTGTAATGTTTTACTCTACGTATAAATCTAACCTTCCATAGTAAAATCGTATGCCTTTTGAATCAAGGATAAAAATTGTTAAAGAATTACTTACGGCAATAAATAATCTTCATATATTTTCTAGTGGTATTTCTAAGCAACAGAGAAACCTACTTTGTGTGTTTTTGTACAAAACACAGTACAAGTTATTCAGTTAATTTCATGTTATAGTTATTTTATTTCAATCATACAGCGTTTATGGTTTATTCTTTCGAAATTCACGTTCAACTAACATAAAACGGCGATTTTTAAGCAAGTACTACATTACTTTCCTATAAATATTTTCTAATATTTAAGATTAAATACTAAAAGTAGGCTACGGAGTATGTACTACATGAGTGTGTGTATTTATGGCGAGAAAAGTTACGCAAGAAAACGCAGAGTAGTAAGAAAATGTTTCCAGTATATTAGCAATCGGAGCCGAGCAACAATGGAGGCGAACGAATTGAATTATTGAGAAAGACTCGTATTTGGTGCTAGAGCGTAAGCTAAGACTTAGAATATAAGGGCTGGTAACAGGTTACCTCTTCAACAGAGGTATAAGCACTAACATATATCAACAAAACATTTAAAAAATCTAAGTAAAACAACCCATATTTAAAAGGAATGAAATGTAATTAAACCTAAAAATTGCAACAACGTACGAAAATCCATTATTTGTCCAAATAACAGCTAATTCGCTGAACTCACTATTAATTTTACTGTAAATGAACAACAATTACAAACATCAGAGAGAAGATTTAATTACAAAGTAACGATTGTTAATATTTTGGAAACACTACCTTGATTAATCTTAACAAATAAAACTATTCACTGATACCGTAAATAGATATCTGCAAGTCACCGATAGACGATTACTGACTAGTGCTGTTCCCATACCATCACTATGTTCAGTAACTGTCACTTCCAGTTCGTGTAGAAGTATAAACATATTAGTAATGTAACAGAAATAAAATGTTTTAGAAACTTTGGGAATTTTGAAAATCCGAAAGAGAAACCACCTCTAAATTAACACTTTCGCTCAAATCACCCCTATCCCTTCACAACATGCAACAATGTAAGATGACATAAATAAATAACCATGAACACTGTGAATGAACATTTTTTTAATCAGCAAAAGTGATAAAAATATAAAAGTGTAGTTTTGCAAGTGCCTCTCAAACTAGACTACGAAAAAGGCTTGAATTCCTTCTGTTAGTTTTAAATTATGTTTTTACTCATAACTTTCGTGCCAATTCACCCGATAGCACCCACTTTGGTGCTAAAAGCAAGTGTAAAACAGAACGGGGGATTTGATTTGAAACGAAATACTTTTTATTGCACTAAAACAACGTACATTTTTCAAGGCGTACTATACTAACTACAAACTGAACTAACAGAACACTCAAATTTAACTTCGAGATCCGCACCACACTGGGGTGAGACTGTCAGTCTTGTTTCCAGTAGAATCAGTGAGCTTCACATTTCTTTTCCACTGGAGTCGGTCGCTGTACATTCTCACAGGACTCTGTCCATTCCATAACGAGATCTTCCTCGATTGATAATTTTCCTAGCTCTATTGAAGGAATATCATCTGCAGATTCCTCCCATTCCATTAACTCCTGATTAGTTTTCTTTCTTGCCACATTCTGAATTTCACGCTCTAAATCGAAATTCCACTTACAAAATCCCTGTACATTTGCAATAAAACCCATGTTTCACTAACGCTGAATTCTTTAGTCTGTATAGTAACGCAGATGTTCTAAAGCTGCGACCAGAATTAACCTCAAATTATAATATAAAACTTTGGAATAATAAATAACCTGTCTCTACGTACGTCCAGGTATTGCAGGAGCGACGCCAAGTCTTCTGTCCACAGCGATAGTTTCATGAATCAATAGCACTTGTTCAGAGAAGAAAATTATTAGTTAATTTTAAAATGAAGCAAAGCATGCAATAAATTATAAAAAAGGAACATTCGATATTCCTCTGATGCAATCCAAACATTTACTGAATAAATGATTATTTAGATCCATATTATTATATGAGAATGATGCCAAATTAATTCCGTTTTCGAGTGAGATGATGACAAGGCGTGATGACATCAGGGTGCCTGGTGTAGAGCGCCGACAACGAAAGCGTTAGCGTTCATGACCTTGGCCACTGGTCTCAGAGCTGAGGATGACTTGCGTCACGTCGATATGGCACATTAACAGGCACACTCGCCTGTAGTGTCTGCTGCAGAACAGTATAAACTTAATTGGCAGTTATCCGACATCGTACTGTGTATCAATTATCCCTGTAAGTCGGCAGCACATTACTATAGTAACAAACTATTCTACAGAGCTGAGAATGACTTGCGTCTCGTCGATATGGCACATTAACAGGCACACTCGCCTGTAGTGTCTGCTGCAGAACAGTATAAACTTAATTGGCAGTTGTCCAACATCGTACTGTGTATCAATTATCCCTGTAAGTCGGCAGCACATTACTATAGTAACAAACTATTCTACAGAGCTGAGAATGACTTGCGTCACGTCGTTATGGCACATTAACAGGCACACTCGCCTGTAGTGTCTGCTGCAGAACAGTATAAACTTAATTGGCAGTTATCCGACATCGTACTGTGTATCAATTATCCCTGTAAGTCGGCAGCACATTACTATAGTAACAAACTATTCTACAGAGCTGAGAATGACTTGCGTCACGTCGTTATGGCACATTAACAGGCACACTCGCCTGTAGTGTCTGCTGCAGAACAGTATAAACTTAATTGGCAGTTATCCGACATCGTACTGTGTATCAATTATCCCTGTAAGTCGGCAGCACATTACTATAGTAACAAACTATTCTACAGAGCTGAGAATGACTTGCGTCACGTCGTTATGGCACATTAACAGGCACACTCGCCTGTAGTGTCTGCTGCAGAACAGTATAAACTTAATTGGCAGTTATCCGACATCGTACTGTGTATCAATTATCCCTGTAAGTCGGCAGCACATTACTATAGTAACCAAACTATTCTACAGAGCTGAGGATGAGTTGCGTCACGTCGATATGGCACATTAACAGGCACACTCGCCTGTAGTGTCTGCTGCAGAACAGTATAAACTTAATTGGCAGTTGTCCGACATCGTACTGTGTATCAATTATCCCTGTAAGTCAGCAGCACATTACCATAGCAACAAACCATTCCTACAGAGCTGAGGATGAGTTGCGTCACGTCGAGATGGCATTACCTGAAGAACGTTGTTATACGCTTCAAAACCATTTGTTTTTGGTTTTCTATTATGTATGTTATATCTAGGTTCCTACAGTGTAAGGTACGGATGTTTAAGCAAAGATTTAGTAAATTGACATCAATACAGCCCCAATTCCGGTGTAACTGATTCGAAAAATCTGTTAAGCTCCTCAAAGTTGTGTGTTGAAAAATCCTATAATAACGTCATCACGGGCATTATACGAAATATTTTAAGCGATGTAAAAGACATGGTTTTGAAGATACAAATACGTACTTCAGAGAGTTTCAACGTATTTGAGTTTTTATTAATGCCTAGATGTAGACCTTAAGGGGCCCGTAATGACGTCATCATAGGATTTTCATCGGATAGTTTTGAAGAGCTTAACAATGATTTCGAATGTGTATCACCGTATTTGTTTTTGTATTTATGCCAATTTACTAAATCCTTTTTTAGACATCCGTATTTTAAACTTTAGGGAACCGACTAAACTTGAAAAAATATACCTTTCAACCCCAGTTGGAAGAAACATTTCACACGATACGAGGTTCTTATCTTGGAATAGCTGCCATGATCGGGAAAAAATCCAAAATTCTGTTCATGTCCTTTCCAGTTTATTTGTGGATCATACGAACAAGGTTTTTTTGACGTTGCAATTTAATTTAAACAATTTCAGCGTGTACAAGATATGTTACAGTCTCAAAATGTAACATTACGTTGTTCACTAATTTTTACAAAGCTTGCATCAAAACATCAGTAATTATAAAACTATTGAAAAGATTTTGCTTGTTATAATTTTGTACAGTTTACGATGCTTTACCACGTTTTTTTATTGTAAATTTGTAAAAAAACGTTAAATTGATTTCCAATTAAGGTAATAGATTTGAAGAGGTTTTAAATAATAAATCACTACAAACTATTATCGTTAATAACTCAAGTGAAAACTAAAATTTTCGAAATTAAAGTTTGTATTGCGCGCCTGAGTTGAAGTAAAAATTTCTTGTAATGTACAGAATAATTCTAGTGATACTAGCAATGCAGGTACGGTTGGTTATAAGGTAACTGTGCTGTAATTAAACGAATTATCCCTGGAAGGATTTTTACAAGCATAACAATATTTATAATTGCTCACTGGAGGTAGATTTTATTATTAAAACTTTAAATTCCGTATTTAAAAAACGACGATTCATTTAGCACAGGACCTGTCAATCTATAGTAACACACTTTTATCTTTCTTTATAGCTTTGAATCGTGTATAAAAACATAAATAAGCCAAATGTGTTTCAGTATTTTCTAAATGAAGTTATGAATATGAATATTCATTAAGTTTGTTTGAAGTGATAACAATCACTCCTACACAAATGCGAACGGACTTCACGGACTTGTACGACCACAACTATATTGGAATTCTTTGTTTGAAGGTTATTTTTGACGATGGAAGGATTGTGAAGGAAACAGGATTTTTCCGGACATTTGCCATTGTTCAGTGAAACAAGAAATCAGTAACACTACGTTTCGAGATCTGCAATCTGATCTGACTACTGAGTCTCAGGTGGCAGTCGTAGGTGGTTAGTAGACGAGTGAAGACGTATTGTGACCTGTATTCCGTAGTTAAGTTTTAACGATTAGTGTTTTGTATAATTTTTTTATTAAGTGCATGTTTATATAGTTAGTGAAGTTGACAAACAACATGTAGGTTGTGATTCCTGACTTAGGCGTGCCACAACGCTTTGGTAAGATTTGTTTATTTTAACCTAGTTTGTAATTATGTATTAGGTTAGTTCTTTACCTGAAAAAGAGATCAGATTGCAGATCTCGAAACGTAGTGTTACTGATTTCTTGTTTCACTGAACGATGGCAAATGTCCGGAAAAATCCTATATTGGAATAATTAACGAAATAATAACTAGAAAAATAACATTTAATAATTGAGTGTTTGTTTGAAAATTAATTAAAACTACATGGGTACGAAACTGTATCTCAACTATCTTAATTTATAATTGAGATTGCTGAAAACATCGATACTACTAGAGTCACTAGCGATGTTCCCGTTCCAATCAAAACAGTAACAAAGAAGTTTTTATTTTTACAAAACAAGTATCCAAAAACAAACTGACTTTGACAAAACTTATTGTGTAAATCAAACACCACACCACACACACCATACGTCTCACTAAGTTTACAAACACTAGGACTAGTCAACAGAGTTCGCTGGTGTTGCGCCGATGGTATGTATCGGCAATGGTAGTTCCTAGGTCTGGCCGTCGGATGGCGCTGTCAACAATGTTCCACTAAGATTTCAGTATTCTATATGTTCTGTGTATTCTGTGTTGTATATTGTGTGTTGTACTTGTAATGCAGTCTGCCTAACGTAGCACCTTGGATGCATTATTTAGATATCTGCAAAGTACGCGTGATGCGGCTGAAATACTCAGTAAAAAGGGAAGGACCATTGATTATCAAACTTTATTGGCTGAGCATCAGCGAAGCCTATCGCATGAGGGTTTGGAAATTGTACTAACTGTCTGTTTGTCTACACAATATCTAGACAACTATCTCACCTATAACTTGAAAAGCTTAATTTCTCTATAAGCAACATCGGGGTTGTTGACGGTGTAAGTTACTCTATGTGTTTAGCTGAGCTTTAGCGAACATTTATACATCGGTCTTATGGGTAGCCAAAATGGCAACGAAAAAGTCGCAGAATAAATATATTTGTAAACAAACTCAGAACAATCATGTAACATTTCAGCATTTCTGATGGACGGATCAATAACACAACAAGTTTAGAGAAATAGGAGATCAAAATAGCATCGAATCGTCCAGGCCCTGTTCGTATTACAGTTGCGAATTGAATGCGATTGCATGTTGCTTAGGTTAACATGAGCAGAAGAAGCTTTTTCTTAAGGACACCAAGGTTCATCTGCGACGGATGACGATTGCGATGACAGTGTGGGAGGCCTTGGAGTATAAACATAGCGATGCGACAACCGCTGGCCTACAGCCAGTCGCCCCGAGCCCGAGCTGATCAGCTGGGATCGTCTAGTGGAGAACGGGAAACTGGCAACAGAGAAATTACAGGCAGGCAGACACCACACCACCATTGTGCCATTGTACAGTTGTGCTGCCTCGATAAAAGTGGAGTATGACTTAGTTTTTAAACGGAAATTACAGCTGTTAATACTTTCTAACTCAATCTTGAAGTATTATTCTAAGAGGGTACCTTCCGTTTTACGTAAATGCAGAATAGGTGACGTAATAGATTTTTGGTTGAGCAATTTTGAAAATTTTATATTCACAGTCCTTTAAGATAACTTTCCTAAAGATTTTCCCAAAATGTCATATTTTTATCTGTAAATACTTTTATTTGTGTCTAATTATAAGATTTCCCAAAACCTTCAAATTTCTACCACTCCATCTAGAATAATCTTTTCAACAATTCTACTCTCATCAAAATGAAATCATTAGAGGGCTGTGACCAACGTTTTCTTTAAAAATTTTAAAACATTATTCCAACTAAAAACCAAAAACGCCAATACTTCTAAGTTACTTCGTTAAGACATGCCCGTTTTATATCCTATACGTTTATTTCCGACCTCAACTGTTACGTAGAATATTCAATCCACGCGTCTTCAAATTTCGTGTTTTGTCAGAGATACCTAGTCAGAGTACTTCTTTGTTCTTGCACAATCTATTGTCGACAAGGGATGAGGAAAATGTTTATCAATTATACATTAATTTATCACAGTGAAAAAGAATGAAAGCATGGAAAACTCGCTCAGTAGCGAACCGAAAGGGCTGGACAGGTAAATAGGGTTGTAGGATACTTGCAACACTGAAAAGTCTGATACCTTTTTTCTATCACAGAAACCTCAACAAACTTTTTCTTAAAAAAAAATTAAAACAATTATTCCAACCAAACCAAAAACGCCAATACTTTGAAGTTATTTCGTTAAGACATGCCCGTTTTATATCCTATACGTTTATTTCCGACCTCAACTGTTACGTAGAATATTCAATCCACGCGTCTTCAAATTTCTTGTTTTGTCAGAGATACCTAGTCAGAGTACTTCTTTTTCTTGAGCAATCTGTTGTCGACAAGGGATGAGGAAAATGTTTATCAATTATAAATAAGGTTATCACATTGAAACAGAATAAAGGCATGACAAACTCTCTCGGCAGCGAACCGAAGGGGCTGAACAGGCAAACAGGGTTCCTGCAACACTGAAAAGTCTGATACCTTTTTCTATCACAGAAACCTCAACCATTTTTAATTTAAAGCCCATATCGTATCTTAGTGGGAAAATATGATTGTCAATACATTTAAAATTCGAATTAATTATTAACGTCAAAATTTGTTCACGTCTCTTCGGCGACAATCTCTCAGCAGAGATCTGCAAATATAGAACAACACACAAACAATCTTAAACATAACTTTGAACATAGCAACACCAGACTAGACTTTCACTGGATTTCACTGTATTGCTCACAAAGGAGATACATCCATCATATATAGGAATGTGGTGTGCCCCATTATCTGACCCTATACTTCTAACTTTGTAATGTCACAGCATGTCTTGTTTCGTACCTTATATGGATCAATACTACCAGTAAGAGCTTCCTTTATTATAGGAAGGCTAGAATAGAAGGAATAGAAGTGTCTAGTTTTGCAGATACAAATAATTATTGTAGACTCTTGGAGCAATTGGAAAATTCTTTAAATATTACTAAATGTTAATAAAAACACTACTTTTTTCCAAATTGTTTATTTTTTGGACGAGGCCTTTCGAAACCAAAGGTTTCATCTTCAGGCAACTCCACAAATAAATATTTACACATTGTTTGTTACAATTAATATTAAAATAACATATGGTGTAAAAATGTAAATACAAAAATTTTGGAAATATTTCAGCCAGTATGAAAAATTAAATTTGACTAGAGTTTAATTTTTGAATAAATTGAGAAGAAAGATTACATAAAGATTCAAAATGTTTGTATTTGCATTTTTACACCGTATGTTATTTTAATATTAATTGTAACAAACAATGTGTAAATATTTATTTGTGGAGTTGCCTGAAGATGAAACCTTTGGTTTCGAAAGGCCTCGTCCAAAAAATAAACAATTTGGAAAAAAGTAGTGTTTTTATTAACAAATAATTATTGTTTATTTCGCCCTTCTATAATCAAATTTCCGTTAAATATGAAGTTTCTTCGATGTAAATCTACTTGTACAAGGAATAGATGAAAATTACTGGTCACACAACTTAAAATATCTAGAAGTTTCACAGCAACTTTCTCACTTTGCCGAACTTCCTGCTATGAGCTAAATAAAGATATGCATCAGAGCTGGGGGCAAAAAGGAATTACAGATTAAGCCGAGGGAGTTAATAAATACGTAAACATTTCCTTAATACCTTCAATTAATGTGAATTTACAATAGAACAATTTTTAAACTGTATCTAATGTGGGAATACTGGATACATGTTTCAAACTGTATAATGTTTATAATTTTAAATTTCCGTTCAAAACGTAACAACTTAACAATTATTTACGTTTTCAGCACAGCCATATTTCATATTTCTTTATTACACTGAAGCAAATTGAATAAGACTTTTATTATACAAATTAATATTTTCAAACTATATACATTTTCTAAATATATACAGCAAATTGTAAGCACAAAGCTTAGAACAAAAAAACCTGGATCGTAAAAAAAAACTATTTTAGCTGTTTAAATAGTTTTATAGCGGGCCAAGAGGCTTACACGGAGATTATTAAAATAAACCAGAAGCAATAATTATTTTAATTGTAACAATTTATCACAACATGGTTACAATGAACGACGAACTTTTCCCTTCCTTACAAGACTATGCGTCATTTAACATCATTAGAATTACCTGGTGTGTCATGTTTTCGCTTTTGCAATTATAATTTTTCTAAGAGACAAACTTGGGGAAGCCCATTGTTTGTTGCACAATTTAGGTTGCCAACAACCTAAAGGTACATAACTATGTTAATATTGTTACACTGGTATAAACAACTAAAATCACTGTTTAATATGTCACTATAACAGTATTATATTGATACTGAGTATTATAGTGAAGAGTATTATATTACAGGCTTTTTTCATCTGCGTATGTATCATCGAGCCATAAATTAATATAAGGTGAGTGGCTGTAAACTGTAATTAGCTCTGCGATTTATTGCGTGTTAAATCAAAGGTCAATATCTCCGCTCCCATGGAGACCATATTGCCAACTCCTAGCAGTTTTACAGCCAATAGAATAGACGATGTATGTATGCATCATCGAGCCATAAACTAATATGAGCTGAGTGTATATAGTGCGTGGCTGTAAACTGTAATTAGCTCTGCGATTTATTGCGTGTTCAAACAAAGGTCAATATCTCCGCTCCCATGGAGACCATATTGCCAACTCCTAGCAGTTTTACAGCCAATAGAATAGACGATGTATGTATGCATCATCGAGCCATAAACTAATATGAGCTGAGTGTATATAGTGCGTGGCTGTAAATTGTAATTAGCTCTGCGATTTATTGCGTGTTAAATCAAAGGTCAATATCTCCGCTCCCATGGAGACCATATTGCCAACTCCTAGCAGTTTTACAGCCAATAGAATAGACGATGTATGTATGCATCATCGAGCCATAAACTAATATGAGCTGAGTGTATATAGTGCGTGGCTGTAAAATTGTAATTAGCTCTGCGATTTATTGCGTGTTCAAACAAAGGTCAATATCTCCGCTCCCATGGAGACCATATTGCCAACTCCTAGCAGTTTTACAGCCAATAGAATAGACGATGTATGTATGCATCATCGAGCCATAAACTAATATGAGCTGAGTGTATATAGTACGTGGCTGTAAAATTGTAATTAGCTCTGCGATTTATTGCGTGTTCGAACAAAGGTCAATATCTCCGCTCCCATGGAGACCATATTGCCAACTCCTAGCAGTTTTACAGCCAATAGAATAGACGATGTATGTATGCATCATCGAGCCATAAACTAATATGAGCTGAGTGTATATAGTGCGTGGATATAAAATTGTAATTAGCTCTGCGATTTATTGCGTGTTCAATCAAAGGTCAATATCTCCGCTCCCATGGAGACCATATTGCAAACTCCTAGCAGTTTTACAGCCAATAGAATAGACGATGTATGTATGCATCATCGAGCCATAAACTAATATGAGCTGAGTGTATATAGTGCGTGGATATAAAATTGTAATTAGCTCTGCGATTTATTGCGTGTTAAATCAAAGGTCAATATCTCCGCTCCCATGGAGACCATATTGCAAACTCCTAGCAGTTTTACAGCCAATAGAATAGACGATGTATGTATGCATCATCGAGCCATAAACTAATATGAGCTGAGTGTATATAGTGCGTGGCTGTAAAATTGTAATTAGCTCTGCGATTTATTGCGTGTTCGAACAAAGGACAATATCTCCGCTCCCATGGAGACCATATTGCAAACTCCTAGCAGTTTTACAGCCAATAGAATAGACGATGTATGTATGCATCATCGAGCCATAAACTAATATGAGCTGAGTGTATATAGTGCGTGGCTGTAAAATTGTAATTAGCTCTGCGATTTATTGCGTGTTCGAACAAAGGACAATATCTCCGCTCCCATGGAGACCATATTGCAAACTCCTAGCAGTTTTACAGCCAATAGAATAGACGATGTATGTATGCATCATCGAGCCATAAACTAATATGAGCTGAGTGTATATAGTGCGTGGCTGTAAAATTGTAATTAGCTCTGCGATTTATTGCGTGTTCGAACAAAGGACAATATCTCCGCTCCCATGGAGACCATATTGCAAACTCCTAGCAGTTTTACAGCCAATAGAATAGACGATGTATGTATGCATCATCGAGCCATAAACTAATATGAGCTGAGTGTATATAGTGCGTGGCTGTAAAATTGTAATTAGCTCTGCGATTTATTGCGTGTTCGAACAAAGGTCAATATCTCCGCTCCCATGGAGACCATATTGCAAACTCCTAGCAGTTTTACAGCCAATAGAATAGACGATGTATGTATGCATCATCGAGCCATAAACTAATATGAGCTGAGTGTATATAGTGCGTGGCTGTAAAATTGTAATTAGCTCTGCGATTTATTGCGTGTTCGAACAAAGGTCAATATCTCCGCTCCCATGGAGACCATATTGCAAACTCCTAGCAGTTTTACAGCCAATAGAATAGACGATGTATGCATCATCGAGCCATAAACTAATATGAGCTGAGTGTATATAGTGCGTGGCTGTAAAATTGTAATTAGCTCTGCGATTTATTGCGTGTTAAATCAAAGGTCAATATCTCCGCTCCCATGGAGACCATATTGCCAACTCCTAGCGGTTTTACAGCCAATAGAATAGACGATGTATGCATCATCGAGCCATAAACTAATATGAGCTGAGTGTATATAGTGCGTGGCTGTAAAATTGTAATTAGCTCTGCGATTTATTGCGTGTTCAATCAAAGGTCAATATCTCCGCTCCCATGGAGACCATATTGCCAACTCCTAGCAGTTTTACAGCCAATAGAATAGACGATGTATGCATCATCGAGCCATAAACTAATATGAGCTGAGTGTATATAGTGCGTGGCTGTAAAATTGTAATTAGCTCTGCGATTTATTGCGTGTTCAATCAAAGGTCAATATCTCCGCTCCCATGGAGACCATATTGCCAACTCCTAGCAGTTTTACAGCCAATAGAATAGACGATGTATGCATCATCGAGCCATAAACTAATATGAGATGAGTGTATATAGTGCGTGGATATAAAATTGTAATTAGCTCTGCGATTTATTGCGTGTTAAATCAAAGGACAATATCTCCGCTCCCATGGAGACCATATTGCAAACTCCTAGCGGTTTTACAGCCAATAGAATAGACGATGTATGCATCATCGAGCCATAAACTAATATGAGCTGAGTGTATATAGTGCGTGGCTGTAAAATTGTAATTAGCTCTGCGATTTATTGCGTGTTCAATCAAAGGTCAATATCTCCGCTCCCATGGAGACCATATTGCAAACTCCTAGCAGTTTTACAGCCAATAGAATAGACGAGGAGTTAATGCAATGTACGTAACGAGAAATACTTGGTGATAGGGTGTTAAAATTATTTTAAAGTAGACACAATTCTTCTTTGTAAAATTTGTTCAAACTTCGAAAGGTGAGATCAATCAATACTTATATCACATTTTTATCATTAGAGACTAGCCTATATGCAGCGGCTGCAGAAAGTAACCTTGGTTTTTCCCCTATAATAACAATGTTAATCCTCATGCATGAAGTTTAACATTGTTCTAATTGTTTTAACATTGTAGAAAAATCATTTTACTACAACCGGCTCGCAAAATACAAGTGAGTCCAACAATCCACTTGCAACACATTTGAAAACTCCATTTTGATAAAGTACCTGATAAGTTATGTTATTCAATGGTCACTGTATCAAGAAAGTGGCTAAAGACCCAAAAAAGGTCAATGACCGGAAAGATTTTAAATTGTAATGCGAAAATGCTATTAATGATTACGAACATTTGATTCTCTCGATGATGTCTTGAAGTCCGACTAATAATTTCGGTCACATCTCCATATTAAGTAGCTGAGCCATATGTTTTTTTTTATAAGAAAATTTGTTATTCTAAGTAATAACGTCTACTATTACGCTTGTACTCATAATGATAAGACCAATACCAAGGTTCGGTTAGAGACTGGGTTGCCTTAAAAAAATAGTTGGTTGGTAAGTTTCACGTTGGTGAGATTCACACATCGTGCCTCACAACTGTAAGCATTTTAAAATGTAACATTACTGATTTCAATGATTTCATAATTAATCGTTGTAAACAGATTAAGTCAAAATAAAAAAACAGAAGTTGTAGTAAATCTTTGTTACGTCGTTTTAAAAAACGATTGGGCAGTAGTTCAGTGCACATTGCAGTCACACTAATCCCTGTCCATGATAACACATTGGCGCCATTGACGGAACCAATGCCAGAGTCTAATTCGGTATTTTCAGCAGTTTTGTTACGATAGTATCGACGTTGAAGTACATTTATTGGATCTGATTGAACTCTGTGCAATGGCTCTCCCAAAAATATAAAAATTACAACTGTTAATTCTGAGGAAAACTGTGTTTTTGACGTGACAACGTCTTAAATTAGGTTGCGGCTCGGAGTCACTCATGAAAAAGTGTAACGCCCGGTAACGTTACGATGCCCGTCCAGTGGGTCCGCCGCACGGGATCCGCACGGGATAAAGCAGATAACTGTGGGTCCGCCGCACGGGATAAAGCAGATAACTATGTTTATTCGTGAAAATGTGGGAGTGCTTAGATTCGTCATTTACAACAACTACAACAATAAAGGTAAATAATTGTACACTGATATTTCATTATCGTAAACTATGATTGATTGATTAATTGTTAGATTGACACAAAAGTTGAAAAACTGAGTTTATAGGTTATGTCATACTATTGACAAATGTTGATAGTGTTTAAGTAAATTATTAGTTTAAATCACTCTGCAATCAATCGTAATTCAGTCGATTGAGAAGAAACAGCGCGTATTGATAGTCAAACATTTAAAATAACAAATTATAACCTCTAACCTGTCATAACAGTGCGACCAAACAAACGAACTAAACCGACCAATCACCACACGCAGAGTTAGAATTTAACTGTGTTTAGCAAGAATTTCAAATTCCAATTTTAGTAAATGTTTTATTCAACTTTACCATTTACAATAACAAATTTTAATTAATTTCAAATTATGTACAATGTTTTAGTAAACAAAATATATTTCTATAGTTAAAATTTGTGCAATTCTTATTTTCCTTGCATTTGCAATTCCTTGTTCCTATTGTGCAATTTAATAATATTCATATCAATAAATATTCTACCGAGAAAAAGACGTTGTCACGTAAAATCTTCGCCCGTAAAACCGACTTTACAGGCAACCATAACTTTTTTTTCCTTCTAAACCATTTCAATAATATTGAGTCTGATCTGTAAAAGTTAAGGTTAAAACCGACAGAAACCATCTTAACTATCTTGGAATCCCCATACATTGTTCCACGTGCGCCATGAGAAAGACTTACGCCGGTAGTTGATAGCTTCAACAGACACAAAATAACTGAGTTCCCAAGGCCCAAGGCCGAGGAAACAAAGACCAGTTAGGCCGGGCAAAGGCGTGACTAATTAAATATCATTCATCCTTCCGTCCTGAGGAAATATAGGTAAGATCTGGAGGACACTCAAGCACGACGTGATTTATCGTCTGAATGAAGTCAAAATATTGCTGAGATGATTCCTCTTGACTATTTAAGTTCCAATATCCGCACAGATCACTTCAGGCGGTACGTAAACGGTTAATGGAAGACAATCGTGTAACATTTACTGCATGGAATTGTTAGGTTGGCAATAAAAAAAAAAAAAAAAAAAAAAAACCACAAATAGTTGGAAGAAGATCACTTAATAACAAGAAGATTTGACAACAATTAGCTGGAAATCTTTAAATTATTTGCCATTATAAAACAAATTGACAATATTCGCTGACTAGATATTATATAAAAGATATCCAAAAAGTCCCAGGAAGGTTAAATATTTTTGAAAAGATTTAAGGTAGAGATACAGAACTTGGTACTGACCTCCTACTGGACATAAAACTCTTCTACTCTGGATACCCAGTGATCTTCTACTTGATCAGGGGTCGGCCCACATGGAGTCAGAAGAAAATTACTATATTTGTATATTACCTCCCTCGAATCAGACTATTAATTTTTCTTTTGCTTTATTTATTTATTAACTCGTTCTTTGCCCTTGATTAACTAGCTATTGATATAAATAAATACAAGTTTAATTTACAATTATTATTGAGTTTATTTATCACATGTATAATAGGCTACAGGGTTTCGTGAATTATACTGCCATGGGCACATAAAAAAATATATCCAACATAAAAAAGGTTTGAGTGCATGTTGTTTGAATTTATACAAAAAAATAGATTTGATTTTTTAAAGATTTGGAATCATAAATTGGGTAGATCTTACTTGAGTTCAAGTCCAGTTTTACTTTGTGTGTTCCATTGACACTCATTCATCCTCCAATCATCCTTGTCGGTTTAGTGTGGATTTAATATTGGCAATGTTAATCCTTGAAGATCTGAGAGTTCTGGTTGCCATCCAATATTCGAGTGGTCATCATCTAGTAAATGTCTATTCTGTTCGTTTACAAAAATCGAGATACACCAATTTAACACAAATAATAAAATGTATGACTGTATTTAATAACTCAAATGTTGATTAACTTTGTGTTTTTTAATAAATTTCTTGACGAAAAATATTCTTGTCTGTCTCATTAAGTCATGATTCAAAAGAATAAATTCCATTATTGTAAAGTCACCATCTGATCTAAATACACTTTATAACTCAAGGTGATGTAAACTTACTTTGCATAACAATCTCCTTGTTTTTGATATTAAGATTTAATGTATTCTGTGGTATTTGGTCTAAAGAAATTACTTTATTTTGTCTAATGATCCAATTTTACAATAGTCTATGTATTCTATCTTATATGTATGATAATTTGTTTTATATTAATGGTAACTCTAAAATAGGTTGGTATTGATCTTAATTTTAAAATCTATTGACTTATATATGTTTACTAGCGGACCCGGCGCGCTTCGCTGCGCATTTCAATAAGTTTCCCGCGGCTTCGCACGCAATTTCCCGTTGAAAACAGTACACTATATTCACTTATTCATTTTCTATCACATTCTAAACATTGCTGAGATAATTGATAGTCGTTCCTTCGTGAGCTTCTTGGGCGCATTATGAAGGTATGTACCACATTCCTGATACTTCTGTCAAAAAAAAAACAACTAAGGTTGATTTTATAACATTCTTTATATTTGTAGCCAACGTAAGATAGTAATTATGATATCTGCATTGCTCTTCTGATCAAGCATGAGCATGGTTTATATTAAATAAATATTGCAGTTAAAGGTGAATTTTTACGTCAAATTTTAATTGTATTATCTGGATAGTAAAGTCTATGTTTAACAGTGATTGCAGAAACAGTTTAAACAAAATTTGTCGTTTCTCTTAAGCTTACTCTATGCTTTAAAACTATAAGTGTAGTAATTAAATTATATATAAATATATTTTTTGTCGCATTATATATGTTTACAAAGAACAGCTGATTAAAAATTTGAAAAGACTCTTTCACTTAATAACGTATGTTTGCTGCAATGCATTTCTTACGGGTATTTCTGTAACCAGTGGGGCGGAATCCTGAATCGGGAAAGGGATAAAAAGTATCCTATAACCTTCTACAGATCAAGACGAACAAATTAAAAAAAAAAATTAGGCGAATCCGTCCAGCCGTTTGTAAGTGATGCTGTTACACACGAACAGTTTCATTTTTATATAATAGATTGTAAGTTATCAAAGTTGTATTAGTTATTTATTAATCTTTTATAAACAAACATAAAATAATATAAACTATTAACTTTTCAAAACAAAACTGGAATAAGACCATTTTTAGTTGAGGAATTGTATTATTTTCGCATATTCACCCAGTGAAACCCGGCACTTTTTGTCTGTATGTAAGCCTACTGTATTGGGGAACCAAGTCTATGAAACTTCTTCCAAACATTGAGTTTTAGCGTCTTATTATAGTGAAGTACTACAGCAGTTGAATGGTGTTAGAACGAATGTTCCTTTATGATGTGACTTTTGGATGTTTGTTGTTTAGAAACAAATAATCTGTGCTAAGGGTAAATATAGGTCTATATGAAAGGACATCATAATATTCAAGCTGCAGAAAGAACGTATTCACACTCTAATACTCTGTGAAGATTGGTGTCATTAGAACTAATTTCAATTCGAACCTTTTATTCCACGGTAAAAGTCGCCAAACACTTTGGCAAGGCTAGTCTTAAGCGTTTGCGTCAAGGGCCCAAGAGCCGACAGCCAAATTTCAGTGTAAAAGCACTAAACCCGGCTGTTCTTGAAATCTATTTTACATATTAGATAGAATGTCTTCCAAGAGAGAAGTCGATCGTAGCCACGTTAGTTTTCAAAATAGAAGAGTAACAAAGTGTTAAAAATATGAAACTTTTATCCTTTGCCAGATCATAGTTTTCAACCGAATTTTTCCCCTTTTTCGAAGGTCACTTGGATGGTCATATGTATAACTTCCTTATCAGTTACTTGCCTAATTTATTGTTGAATATTTCTAAACAAATTATTCAAAAAAATTGGTTTTTGTGCGATGGGGCACCAGCACACTAATTTGAAGCGGTATGAAAAACTCTGGACGAGAATTTTCCTCTAAAATTGATTGGAAGAGGTGGACATGAAGAGGTAGCTGGATAATCTTAAAACAAACCTCCATACTCCTAAATAATGTGAAATCAACGTCACCTAACCATTTACAGAGAGACGGTGATAGTTACCATTTTAAGTTTATGTACTTGTCCGACAGTTGTACACCTATAATTTTTGTGTTTGACGGTCAGCTTTAAGTATATCACGGTAGGAAAAAATAACCTGAGAATAAAATTGTCGATTCGTCTTTAAACAACTTTTGAAACCCTCCCGTTTCCATCTCCACCAAAACTAGAGCGGCTGATAACTCAAATTATTTTTTTAAGAAAAGTTCCTATGCCGATTTCAAGAAACAATTTGTGTGCTTATACAGTGTGAAATAGCCTCCGGCTCCCAGATACGAGGTAAGGCCACACCACGTGTCACGTAACAGGATTCGCTGAGGTTGCACACATAATTTCAAGTCTATATCACATTTAACTTTCGATATGTTCTAAAAACAGATTGACAGGCAATCATAAAAAGAAATGTTTTAATTTTTCAGATTTAAAATGTAACCTTTACTTAATCTGTTTTACTGGTTTTAAAGGAAGTCCCTTCGTCATGTATGGACTAAAGAGAACAAAATACAATACGGAATTATCTTTCACGCTATAACATTGTAGGAACATGGATTTGTGTATATATAGCTGCATGTACCACACATTGTCGGCGATGGAGGATCCCGCGGGTATGGGGGCTACACTATGATATATTTTTAAGATGGAGAACCATATAAAGCAGCTTGCGGAAAGGCCCAATTCCTTGCCGCCGCCATGGACTCCACTAAGCTCCCAGCATACTAAAAAGTATTGTTTGATCAATGACTCAATATGAGTAATAAAAAGTATTCGCGTATGAGACAAGCGCATAAGTTGGTCCCAGATACGTTAGACAAGAACAACGAAGCCTTAAAGTCATCTGCCGTGATATTATATTTGTGTAGCCCTAAAATGTGTAGAAATTGAAAAGGTCAATTTTCCTCGCGAATGGTTGTGGAATACAGCCAATAAAATATGATCTAGATAGTCGAGCAGGGTACGTATTTAGTTGTAATTTAATTCAGACTGTCTGTGAATTAAGTTTAAAAGAATAACCCCAACAGTCTCAACGAAAAAGAATACGCGTTAATTGTAGACAATAAATTTGTTACAAATCGGTAAAAAACCCGCCTACCCAATGCCAGCCTCGACACTGAAGTGTACAAAGCGACAGCAGTGTGTTTCCGAGTGTATTGTCCCGTCTATTTACTGTTTGTTTAGTCATCAAGAACGCGGCGTGTGCAGTTACATTCCTCGGGTACTTCCGGCAATCGGTACCGCCTGACGTGTCTGCCTGCGACCTTCCTCGTGCACAATACTTACTGTACACCTCTAACCTTTCATGGTTCTTCAGAGGTTGTTAGACCTTCCTCATGAATAACACTTACTGTACACCTCAAACCTTTCATGGTTCTTCAGAGGTGGTTAGACTTACCTCATGCACAACACTTACTCTACACCTCAAACCTTTCATGGTTCTTCAAAGGTGCTCAGACCTTCCTCGTGCACATCACTTACTGTACACCTCAAACCTTTCATGGTTCTTATGAGGTGGTTAGACCTTCCTCATGCACAACACTTACTGTACACCTCAAACCTTTCATGCTTCTTAAGAGGTGGTTAGACCTACCTCATGCACAACGCTTACTGTACACCTCAAACCTTTCATGGTTATTCAGAGGTGCTTAGACCTTCCTCATGCACAACAGTTACTGTACACCTCAAACCTTTCATGGTTCTTCAGAGGTGGTTAGACTTTCATCGTGCACAACACTTACTGAACATCTCAAACCTTTCATGGTTCTTCAGAGGTTGTTAGACCTTCCTCATGAATAACACTTACTGTACACCTCAAACCTTTCATGGTTCTTCAGAGGTGGTTAGACTTACCTCATGCACAACACTTACTGTACACCTCAAACCTTTCATGGTTCTTCAAAGGTGCTCAGACCTTCCTCGTGCACATCACTTACTGTACACCTCAAACCTTTCATGGTTCTTATGAGGTGGTTAGACCTTCCTCATGCACAACACTTACTGTACACCTCAAACCTTTCATGGTTCTTCAGAAGTGGTTAGACCTTCTTACGCACAACGCTTACTATACACCTCAAACCTTTCATGGTTCTTCAGAGGTGCTTTGACCTTCCTCGTGCACAAAACTTACTGTACACCTAAAGACTGTCATGGCTCTTCAGAGGTGCTTGGACCTTCCTCGTGCACATCACTTACTATACACCTCAAACCTTTCATGGTTCTTCAGAGATGCTTAGACCTACCTCATGCAACAACACTTACTGTACACCTCAAACCTGTCATTGTTCTTGAGAGGTGCTTAGACCTTCCTCGTGCACATCACTTACTGTACACCTCAAACCTTTCAGGGTTCTTCAGGTGGTTAGACCTTCCTCGTGCACATCACTTACTGTACACCTCAAACTTTGCATGGTTCTTCAGAGGTGGTTAGTCATTCCTCATGCACAACACTTACTGTACACCTCAAACCTGTCATTGTTCTTCAGAGGTGGTTAGACCTTCCTCATGCACAACACTTACTATACACCTCAAACCTTTCATGGTTCTTCAGAGGTGCTTAGACCTTCCTCGTGCAACAACACTTACTGTACACCCCAAACCTTTCATTGTTCTTCAGAGGTGCTTAGACCTTCCTCGTGCACAACACTTCAGTACACCTCAAACCTTTCATGGCTCTTCAGAGGTGCTTAAGACCTACCTCATGCAACAACACTTACTTTACACCTCAAACCTTTCATTGTTCTTCAGAGGTGCTTAGACCTTCCTCGTGCACAACACTTCAGTACACCTCAAACCTTTCATGGCTCTTCAGAGGTGGTTAGACCTTCCTCATGCACATCACTTACTGAACACCTTAAACCTCTCATGGCTCCACAGAGGAGCTTAGGCTGGCCGGACTATGGTCGTTTCTGCACGTATGCTGACGATGTCTCACTATGATTTCCGGGAAGATAGTTAAACTCGTTTTTTATCTTCAGTAGACGGTCTCCTAAACAGCAATCGCAGGAGTGTCTCCTGATGTCTAGCTGATGATACAGCCGTGATACTGTTAAATTACTAAACTTATAAAAATAAGAAATAAAACTGTAATCTGCCATAACATTGAATTGTATTTTCAGAACCACATTTTTTTAAAACATAAACAAAAAAAACATCTGATAGATTAATTATAATAGGCAAAATTAATCAATTATATGTATCAATTCTCCCCCCCTAAACTTCACATTTCAATAGCTGGTCAACATGCCTCCTCCAAACATTCCATCGTCCATTTTAACTTTGTACAGTAGCGAACTTTCTTTTTCCATAAATTGTTCCAAAACTCCATTTGTATCTTGAGTTGGGTGTAATCTCGAGCCTGTACTCTGTCTCCCACCTGAAATTGTCTGCGTACGATTCGTGTAACTTCTTGTGCATTTTTTGCTATCTGGTAGTAATAGGCTCAAGTGAGTTCGAACACTTCTTCCAAACATTAAGTTGTATGAGTTTGAGCCCAGTTGTGTTTGGAGATTGTCGAAGTTGCATCAAAAGCCTGTATAATTTTAGCTCAATCTTTCCCCCCTCATCTTCCATTGCCCTCAGTGATTTTTTTTACTGTTTGGACATAACGCTCAGCTTGTCCATTAGACGAAGGATGGTAGGGAGCTGTAGTTTTGTGTACAACACCATTAGCAGATAAGAACTGGCGAAAATATTGTAGATGTAAATTGGCTTCCATTGTCTGAAACTAAGACCAAAGGAAGGCCGAATGTAGAAAACATTTTTCTTAGCTCCTTCATACACCATCTCTGCTGACGTGTTTTTAGTAGGGATTACTTCAACCCACTTGGTAAAGGCGTCCACAACAATGAAATACCACTGACCCTTGTATCGGGCCAGCAAAATCTATGTGTAATCTCTCCCATGGGTGTTTGAGGGGTCAGCCATGGATGATTCGGTTCTTTTGCAGGTTGATTTTGTTTTAGTCGACATTGTTTACATGTACGTACCATTTGCTCAATATCTCTGTCAATACTTTTCCACGTGCAAAAACTTCTAGCAAGGATTTTCATCTTCTCCATGCCTAGATGTCCAACATGTAGTTCATTTAACACTGAGTGTTGTAAAGCTTCTGGAATCAAATTATCCTGTAGCCCTTGAATATGCAACCCATTTTGTAGTGTTAGTTCGTTGTCGTGGAAACCAAAAGGTTCGACCGTCTCTCCTGTTTCAAGAGCATGTAGTACTGGTTGTAAATATTTATCTTGAGCAGTTGTTCTGGATATAAGCATACTGTCAATCTGCAATGAATCAAGTTGATTAAGTTGAAAAAAGGCTGCAATCGTCCACAAAGTTTGTAGTGCTATGTTCAGTAGGAAAACGAGACAAAAAGTCAACGTTGGCATGGTCAGAGGTTCTTCTATATTCAATTGAGTAGTCAAAACCTGATAAAAAGTGTGCATAATTGAACAGTCTTGTAGCAGATATTGTTGGAAGGGTTTTGGTGGGACTGAATATTGACACTAACGGTTTATGGTCAGTCACTAAAAATGAACTTTCGCCCGTAGCAGTAAGGGAAAAATTTCTTGAGTCCCCAGTAAATACCTGTTGCTTCCTTATCAATTTGACTGTATTTTTGTTCACATTTGGTCAAAGTGCGTGAGGCAAAACTAATTGGCCTCTCACTTCCATCGCTGTATCGATGTGAAAGACAGGCTCCAAGGGCCCACTGGAGACGCATCGGTTGCAAGCACTAATGGAGTTCTGGATTGTAGTGGACAAGTACATGTTACTGGTTATTTCCGACTTAACCTTCTGAAAGCTTTCTTCACATTTTGAAGGCCACACATAACGGTTTGCCTTTCTTCAGTAAATTATTGAGTGGGTGGAGGATTGTTGCTAAATCTTTGATGAACTTGTTGTAATAGTTTGCCAGACCGAGAAATGTTCTAAGTTCACTTATGTTTTCCGGTTCTTTTGCTGTTCATGATAGACAAGACTTTGTCTTTGGTTTTGTGAAGTCCTTGAGCATCAATGACATGCCCAAGATATTGGTGATACTCGTTTGAAAAAACTTGCATTTATCTCGGTTCATCTTTAAGTTATTGTTTCTTAATCGTTCTAGAACTTTACGTAATCTAGCCAATAATTCTTCAGCTGTTTTACCCTGAACGATAATATCGTCAAAGAAACATTGTACACCAGAAAGTCCCTGCAAGGTTTTGTCCATGAATTGTTGCCAGAGAGATGGTGCTACCTTCACCCCAAACATCAAACGATTTACTTTGTACATACCTTTATGGGTGCTGAGTGTCTGCATGTGTGCACTTTCTTCGTCCATTTTCATGTGGAGGTAAGCATTAGATATATCCAAGGTACAAAATAATTTTCCTCCGTTCATTTGAGAGAAGATTTCTTCAATCCTGGGTAATGGATGGTTTTCGTCTTTGATCACTTTGTTTAAAGTCACTTTATAGTCAGCACAAATCCGTGTTTGACACGTTCGGCTTGACAACAGGTACGATGGGTGTTCCCCAGTCTGAATGATCTACTTTTGTTATGTGATTCCACATTCTTCTAGTCTCGTAAGTTCATTTTCTACTTTACTTCTTAGGGAAAACGGTACTTGTCTTGGTTTTACAAATATTGGCGTCGCGCCATCAGTAAGTCTAAAATGTCCCAGATATTCAGGTATAACACCAATTTTTCCATCAAATAAGTCACTAAATTCACTTAACAAGCTTCCTAGATTTGAAGTCTGACTCGTTGTAAGACTTTTAATCTCACCCCAATCTAATTTAACTTCTCTCAACCAGTCCCTTCCGAATATGGCGTCAACGTTTTGATCAATTAGGTAAAGTTTTCCAACAAACTTCTGAGTCTTGTACGTGCATTTAACAAAATGTTACTCCTTTCGGTTTTATGGTTTCTCCTGTATAAGTTCGAAGTTCAATGTTAGTAGGAAAAATTTTTTCTGTGGGATGGCAAGCTTTTTAAACTCGTTGTAAGACATTGTACTAAGAGCTGCACCAGTGGATTGTCTAATTCCATGGGTAATGTCCTGCCTTCGATGTTGATGTTAACCATAAATTTGTCATTATTTCTGTCACTAATTACATTAATCTCATATTCATTCTCACTATTCAAGTCACTTTTGTTTTCAGTTTGATGTTGTCCAGGTTTCATTTGTAATTGAGATTTACTTTGCAAACAAACACTAGCTATGTGTCCAACTTTTCCACATTTTCGGACAAGTTGCATCTATGAATCTGCAGCTATTAGCACGATGGGAGGGTGAACCACAACGATAGCATTTTCCTTTGAGCTTTTCAATGGCTGAATTTGTTGAACGTGGACTAAGTAGAGGTTTTGGCCGAGTGAGACTCTCTTAGATGTGTTTTCTTCATTTTGAATGTCTTTGCTGAACCTGATTTAATTCAATGTGTTCAGTACGTGTTCGGCTAACAGTCATTACTTTCTGCTTTGGCAAAGCTCTATAGCCGAAGCTATGTTCACAATGTCCTGATAGGTGTGTTTCTCGCGGTCTTGGAGTAATTTTAGTCCGAATATCTATGTCTTTCAATCCACGAATAAACTGTAACTTGAGAAATAAGTCTGCAACTGATTTACCGCAACCACAATTGAAGTTACAGTTAATTGTCATCTTCTTGAGAGCCACCGAGAACTCACTAACTGATTCATGTTCTTGTTGAGTCCGTGAAAATAAATTTATGCTGCAAAGGCCCACTGGCTTGGTTGCGGGTCGATAAAATCCTTAAGAAGCTGTACTAACTCGTCGTAATCTTTATCTAACGGGTCGTTGGGAGCACAAATATCGTACAGTTGTTGGTGCAGTTGGGGAGTGAGAGCATGTAGCAATGTGTAAACTTTTAAGTTTTATCATCAGCTCTTTGATTCTTTAGTTGTAAAAACACCTCTAATCTTCTCACAAAATTTGAAATGGTTTCATCAGGGTGGTAGGGATTGAAATTTATATTCCTGAAGTGTAGTTTTGAAACCGTACAAACAGCTTCACTTGGAGATGAAGTAGATGTAATGTTTGTGTCTTTGAGATTGTGTACCATTTCTTGTAATTTTGTTGTAAGGTTTAAATACTCATCTCCACATTACATCTGTATTCTATTTCATGTTCTAAATAGTTTTCATCTGTCAAACAATCAATGCCATTCTGGAACCTGCTTGTAAACGTTCCCAGTATTCAGTCACAGCCTTGATTTTTATATTTAGTTCGGTTAATGTAGGGTTACCTTCAGCAAGTCTTTTGCCCTTTGAAAATTGGCCCTTAATAATAGATCGAGCTTTTTTAGTTTTTGTAACTCTTCTTCTTCATTAGTCATTTCTCCTTCTTTTTACCTCGTCGCCACTGTTAAATTACTAAACTTATAAAAAATAAGAAATAAACTGTAATCTGCCATAACATTGAATTGTATTTTCAGAACCACATTTTTAAAACATAAACAAAAAAACATCTGATAGATTAATTATAATAGGCAAAATTAAATCAATCATATGTATCAGATACGTTAACTACAGCCGGCTGTAAGTTGGTGGTGAGTACTTTTGGTATTACAAAACTGGTATCAGGCAACCAAAGTGAAGTTCATTTGTTAAGAGGTTACTGTAGTAAAAATATCATGATTTTGACGTCCAAGCACACCAAACTTGAATGTTTTTCTGAACAACCCATAAAAATATCGAAAAACTGTATTTGCGTACATATGGATTTTAGCCCCATATGAACAATCTTAAACCTCGTGTACTTTGATAGCCTTATTTTTAGTTGCAGAAATGGGAGATGTCTCATTTTAAAGACATTTTCATCGATAATTTCATTGTTCATTTTGAGATAAATAAAAAGCTTTTAGTACTTATCATTTAAACATTATCCTAACAAATTATATACGTATTCTTATAATATTATAAGAAAAATTAAAACGCGTATTAATAATATTTTCATAATTATACATCGCCCATATCGCTACGACCAAAAAATAAGGGGTTAAAGTGAGGTATAAGATTGTTTTATAGGAAGAAAATAAATACCGTTTTCACTATATCCTGCTCTTAAGAGGCATTTTTTTAATTTTTGTGTCTACACCTGTGGCCCTAGCATTTGTAGCATGTTTAAGGGACGAGTTTAAACCCTCTTTGAATAAGATGAATAGTGCCCTGTGTAGAATTGACGCCGTATTAATCTTAAGTCATTGACCCATGGAATGGTCAATTTCATTAATCAAGCTGGTACACACCACTGAGGCAAAGGTGTGACTGTACTAAGTTAGATTTAACAAAATACCTCTCTCACTCTTTATGAAGTCCGAATAAAATTCCCTAGCAACACAGAAACATTTGAAATCTCTTAACTGTGGCCAAACTGGCCGTGAAATTCATGTGGACATGTGTCAAGTTAGCACGGGATTATGCATGTTCAAACCTGGTCGCCTGAAATCATCTATCTGTTTAATCCTTCTTGCTGTAATCCTTCGAGGATTTGGATTACGGCGCTGCTCCAGTTGTTCTGACCGATTCAATTTGTACAAACCCCAATAGTAAATCTACGCTCGTAGGCCCATTAGACATTATTGCGAGAGTTGGATTATATTTACTTATGGATATCTTTTGGTAATACGCACTTCTATATCCTAACAACAAACTATTAAGGATTTTTCCGGACATATATCATAATTCAGTAATACTAAATATCAATAACACTACGTTTCGAGATCTGTAATCTGATATCTTTCTCAGGTGAATAGTTATAATAGTTATTCACCAGAGGAAATATCGAATTGCAGATCTCGAAACGTAGTTTTTTTTGTATTACATTGTTCGATGGAAAATATCCGGAAAATGGAACAACATTTTTCCGGATATTCACAATCTTCCATCGATAGAAACTTGAAACATGGAAAACAAATCAGTAATTAATTCATTTTATTATATTTTTAAACTGTGTTAACATGAATTTATATAAGTTTATACTTAATTCTGTATGAGCTAGCAACGTAGCCTACACCTACGTATAAACTAATAACATACAGTGAGTGACACGTAATCGTACGCCTGATTTTATTCTAAGCGATGAGGCTGTGCGCCCCCACTGTGCCCCCGTCCTGTTATCCCACATTCAGACACCTGTCTTGGCTACGTAAACCGTACTAACAAGTAGTTTGCGACTTAAAGGATTGGTTCTATGCGAGGCATTTTCTAAACTGTTCTCTTAACCTAAGTAAGGTTCATGACACAGACACTCATATCGTACTCGGTGACAAATATTTCATCATCATTTCAAAAGTAAGGCTCTCTACCACAAGCTTCCCTCAAGGTGGTGCAATCGAGTTGGTTGCTATAATATATTGTCCACTTTAAAGCCATAACCCTTTAATATAACCTTTCCTGCAGACTGAAAAAGTAGAAACAATTTTTATCATTCTACGAGGAATTAAAAACATTTAAGTAAGGAAATTTGGCCAATTTTGTGATTAAGCTCGAATATAAATGAATAAAGGGTAAACATTTTAAATTTTCGCAGTATTTACATAAATTTTAGCTAACAGAGAGGAATTTTTATTGATTTCAGAATATAATTTAAAAAATACATCTTTTTAACACATTATAAAGGAAATTGTTTTTCTTTTTATATACAAAAACTGCATTCCCTCCACCTATTCTTTATGTACATACTGGAAAAATGTCATATTCATATCTTCTTATATCCTCTTTTATTTGGGCCTAATTATAAGATGTTCGAAAATTCTGCTTCAAATCCCTATCACTTGTCGCGGAATAATATTTTTTCCTACTTGAAAATGATCTTAACGGGATGTGATTAATATTAGTTAAAAAGAATTCTAACCAAATACCGATTGCACTACCTTAACGTAGACCAGTATGTATCACGTAAACATGCACGAATACGTAAGACTTTGGGAGAGCGTAGACTGAGTGGCAACTTATTATCGATAAAAATAAATGAAAGTATTTAATATCGACTTTACAGTTAATTTAGGTTTCCCTTTTATATTTCTTCTCAAACTTGGCTCTGTATTAACAGGTGAAATCTCACTCAACAACTGAACTCTGAAGTTTGTGTTTTAATACAAATTTTTAACATGCACGATGTTGCTTGTTTTAACTTTTTGGGAGCATTGTGTACAGAATGTCTAAATATCTGTTGGATATAAAGCACGACATAATATCTTGGATTGCTGTTTTCTATTCAAGCACTAGAGAAGACACTCGCGTGTGCACATCCACCTAGAGAACTCTGATACATAATATATATATATATATATATATATATATATATATATATATATATATATATATATAAAACACATCTGCAGAAGCTATATTACAGTGGCAGACAACTAAGTCCTAAATAACTTGAATCCAAACTAAAGATTAAACTTCAAGTATGTCGATTTTCTCAGAGTAAACATGCAGATGTAGTATCTTACTATTTTTGTCGTTTAAGCCAAATGATTTATGGCTGAACCAACACTCTCATTCAACATAATTTCAATAAAAACAAAAAGGTATGTGAAGTTATTTTTTGAGTGTAATAACAGTATAAGTGTAATAAATGGTGTAATGAACCTCGTACCATGTTCATTTACTCCTTCAGATGGTTAAAGTTGAGGAATATGTTTACTGTCCAAATATAACTTTATTCTGTAATCCTGAAATTACACATAATAGAAAGAATTATTAAGTCGAATTTTAAAATTAGGTATACATTTATTCTTCTCGTATTTCAATAATAATAATAATAATAACGATTTAAATAAATATATTGGCAGTGATTAAAATGGTAGTTCTTAATCGAAAACATTGAGTATAATTATTTATTTTCTGTGTTTAACATACGCTATCTTTACAATATTTCCTTAAACTAGATCAATACGTAAATATTAATAATAAACGTCGCTGTATTTTATTCAGCAGTACCAAACTATGCATACCAACCATGTTCCCAGAACATTCCCACTATTTCTATAGTTTCTTACGTGCAAATGATTTGCATTTATAGTACTGCAAAGTGTGGTTATTACATAAAATGAAAATGACATTCTACTGTCATTTCAAATGAAATTGTCTACAACTCACCGCACTGTATCACAAAATTGCGTTCACACTTACCTGAAACAAATAAAATTTATAAGCTAAACAGAATGTATAAAATAACCAAATTCCAATTAAACGTAAGCTACAATTATTTTAGGCGCGAGTAAGTTCCGCCACTCCTTTTCAAAAATGGCGGCGAGATCCAACTAATACCAATTTAAATTTAATTAACTGAAGCGCACAAAAAAACACATTCCATTAAAATAGTTTGAGTTGCCAAAATTATTAGTTTTAGGATAGAGAATGTTAGAAACCAAGGACTATAGTACATCATATCATCTTATATAAACTTTTTAGTCTTTTTCCGTGTTTTGGTGATAGGTCAATAATTTTAAAGCCTATCATACACACTCCAATAACATGACAAATCCATAAAAGGAGTTAGTTTCAATCTATCGACCCATTTAAAGATATGTTTGTAGAGGTATTAATTCATACATTAAATCAACTGGAATTGAATTGGAATTAGGAGTGGTCTGTGGCCGTAGCACTTTTTATTAGTACCACTGACGTTATCTATTTTGTATAAAGATTATTCCCCTTCCTATCTGTCTGAACGCTTTTCTTTCATTTCTGAAACAAGCAATTGGAATACTCGACGTGGAGCCTCTCTGTTATCTATTCCTGTTCATAGATCCTCTATTTACAGTAAATCATTCACAGTCTCTGCTTGTCGACTTTGAAATAATCTCCCGGATCATATCAGAGGTATTCGTAGTCGGGAACGGTTTCGGGGGGTGCTTAGGGACCATCTGTTTTGGGCCTCGTCGGGTTGACGATATCGTGGCATAGGGTATGGGACGATGGCTTTGTATGAATGGTGATGGAGATGAATGTCTGTTAATTTCCTAGTAAGTTTTATTCTATTTATTTAATTTTAGTTTCATAGAGAACCTTTATTTCATTTTATTACTTTATATAAATAGAGATTATAATTTTTGATTGTAAAATAGTAATGTAAACTGTATTGTGGCTCTTGTTTTACAGTAATAGTAGAGTTTATTAATTTATGGTTAGGTGTAAGAGAGGACTTAATAGTCCTAACCTCGCCAATTGAATATGTTTTACGTTGTATTCAATAAAGACATTTTTCATTTCATTTTCATTTAATTTCATTTCACTGACCTTGAACTGTATCCAAAGAGACTTTCCTCTTTATTCTTTTTTAAAGATCCTTCGCACAAGCCCATGGCCCATGAGGACGGGGAGAGTAAGGCTTATGAGTACCCAGCAGGGATCACTTCTGGCTGGTTTATACCTTCCAGTTGAACCTACCACTGGGCACAGCAAAAACCGATGTGTCACTTAAATCTGAGCAACCCTATGGATGTCTAGGAGCGGCACATCACTAACCGCAATGTCAATATTCTGGGGTGCAAAGGCAATTCGATAGGTCTAGTCTACTGCGGGAGATGACTGTTGGAGTTTGTTCCCTAACTATCAGAGGTTCTTGCTAGCCTCAACAAGGATGTGCCACCCCCTGCCTGCTTTGACTAAGCTAGACTCCCCTGCTTCCGGGGGGACATGACTTTGAGATTAGTGCCCTAATTCTTCCTCATGTATCACGATAGGAGGCGGCCCCTACCCCCTAACCTTACCCATCTTGAATATCGTGACACTACGGAAGCAGCGCAAATGTTCTAAGAGGAATAAGTGCAATTTATAAGCCCTAAGAGAACAAAAGAATAAATAAATAAAAAACAAAAAGGTTTAAAGAGAATATGCATCTTAAAAAACTGCATTTCACACTCGACAGTGATATCTGGATCCAGTTCGAGTTGGACTGCGTTGATTGGATTTCCGATTATTCGCAATTACGGTGGACGCATCTCAAATCATGATGTGCTATATATATATATATATATATATATATATATATATATATATATATATATATATATATATATATATATATAGCATATATATAAAATATATGCTATATATAACACAGCTTAACCTCATGCTGTTTGGCCTGTTAACACCGGAGGTACAAGAGCTTTGTTTGTCATTTATGATTATATGGAAAAAGCGCACAGCGCACGGCGAACAAATATCCATATAAATATTTTCGAAGAACAAGGGCCAATATGATAGTTTAAGCTAAGGGTACGTTACAAGAAACTGAATACTAGGAACTGCTTGGAGGTGAGTCATCATTCAATACAATACTTCAGGTACATTTCTCCTGATCATTCAACCCAGTTCATAGCACCCTTGGGTGTAGTGTAATACACTAGCTAGGGTCATTTCTGATCAGTAATTCCCGACCTCAAATAATGCCTCACATCGTCCAAGGTCAGATTACGTTTAAGAAAGTGGGAAAAGTACCGATCGGAAATGCCCCTAGTCATTATTGCGGGATTCGGTCACCTGCAATTCTATCTGAAACAGAAAACATCTTTCGAGATAGTCCTCAATTTTAAGCTCAAATTACGCGAGCGCTCTGTGTGCGTAACGTTCCTTATTTATCAGAATGTAGGGGCTGGATTCCTTTTCCCCAAAAGGGTTAACTGAGTGCTTTCTTCGCAGTGCGCTTTTTCGTGACTCCGATACTTATGAGGGAACCGACGTCTGAAAAAGAGGCTACGACAACCTGTGGTCACTTACGTTCAATTGGAAATACAGTGACTACTCTTAGTGGTTTGCACGCTGCTCAGGATGCTTGAATATCGAATGTTGGGCTGAAAATGAATCAAGACTTGGATTCCATGAAGAAGCCATGTGAAGTTAGATTATGCAGTAAGACGACAGTCTGGATGGAGCGACTGAGAGGTTTCAGATGGTCCGCCCCCCTAACCCACATGTGGGAGAAGGGTGTGTTAAAAGAGTTTAGTATCGAGCGTACGTGTTCACTTCCATTAGTCCTGAAAGGAGAAGCCATTTTGTGTTGGACAAGAACACAACCTGCTTTCTTTTGAATTTGATAGGCGGATTCTCCATACGAAAGAAAATAAAATGTTTTCACATGTCAAAATTATTTTATTTTGACATACTTAAAACTAGCTGTCAGATTCATCGCAATAGTTATATCAACGCCAACCAATGAAATGAAGAAATAACATGAAACTCACACATAATCTCGTCCGTAAACTATTATTGTTAAGGACCCATAACGATAAAGTCACTTGTCTGTCAGTCTATGCGTTTATTTTTTATATACAGGTTCTAGAAACTTGAAACTTGGTGGATACGAGTAGATTTGGTTTGGCCAACAAACTATATTACATTTGGGGATAAAACATCAAAGGGTATCATATTTGCAATCTGATTTTAAAACTTTCGGTGATGAATGGAATAAAGTTACAGTAAGTTCGGTCAGACTTTCGTTACGGTCTGTCGGTTTCGTCTACATTCCGTTGTATTAGTTTACTATATTTGTGTCCATGGTATTATTAACTCTACCGCAACCATTCTATTTCGACCTCCTCCAAAACTAGCGCTAGAGATGAACAAGCCCTTTCTTACGGGACATTCATATATTGGTTTATAAAATATTTTGTTTTTATACAATGTCTGTTAATTTTCATATCCCGGACCACAGTATGGTAAAGATAAAAATACTTAAAAGGGGGAAGAGGGATAAATCAAGTATTATTTAACCAGATGAAGTTAGGGCTAATAACCTTCTGTAACACTTAACTTGGAGACCAACGACTTAAAGGTGACTTCCGAACCACCATCAATAACCGGGCAGGCGAGCTGCTTGCAAGGACAGGATCTATCAGCGGTCACCCATCCAAGCAGCAGCCACACTCGACGTTGCTTGATTCGTTTCAAATCAAATCAAATCAGTTTTATTGAAGCGAAAATAGTACATTGCATAGGATTTTAATCTAAAATGTCTTACATTCATATCACAAGATTCTCATTCACATATACAATTTTACAATTATGCACCTTTCATTCTTCGCCAATGTACAGTTCGAGGACTTGAGCTGTGCGCGTGACCTTGAGTGTGTGGTGATAAGCGGGAGGGGTGGCGGGGGTAGTACCATTATGCGCTGCGTCCCGAAAACATTTCCTGTGACACATAGGTAAAACCCTCCTTTCAGGAATCGTATTGGCCCAAATAACTCATCACACTCGCTAAAATCAGTCTGTTTTGTGACAGTGCTGATTGTGGTGGAATTAAAAAAATAAGAGAATACCAAATAATAGCAATAATCCTTGTTTTTCAGTTGTTATAGTGTTGTTTAATGTGTTTTTGAAAATAAAGTATTTGTCAATACTAATCTGCAAATCGAAATCGTGAGTTTAAAGTCGTTAAAGAGATTGTCGCGCCTTCATCTCAGCGGCTAGCACGTAAACGCAACCCGCCACACAGATAGCGTTTATTTGTTGAGAGGGTAGTTATTAGGGCCCTACGAGCACAGCTAAATTCCTCCAACTGTAACCCACTTTAAACAGCAGAATCAGTCGTGTAATTGGGCGTTCTCCCAGTTGTACTTATCCAGAAATCTTGTACGGCGATAACCACCGTACCTGCTTGCTACACTTCGCCATTTGCCACAACAATATAGTATTTCTTTTCGTATTGATGACTAGATATTTTATCATTTTCCCAACTCCGTTATATGCCCCCAACGCTTAAACTTTTTTTCAATGAACTTAGAACGTTATAAAACGATGTAGTTGAGTAACAGAACTAACATTCCATCAATCAACAAGCATTTCCAGGTATTGCGGTCGGTATTGTTGTTGCTGTTATCTTATCTTTCTCGAAAATCCCGATTACGGCAGGCCGCGAGACATCACATGATTATTTAAGATTTTTACACGGTACATAATTGCCTTTCCATTACAATTCAATTTATATTTCAGATCAGCCCCTCTAGAATTTGATATTTTACTGATAGGTACTATCTCAAGGGATGTTTTTCTTTCGTTGACATCAGCGCGGAGCAGCACCGAAGGCACTCGAATTCTGGGTGGCGGAGTGTGATCAAGAATAAAAACAAGTTTTGTGTGTTTTTTTCAATAAAGAGTTTAGTTTTTGTTTGGTAATGTTTGTTTTTGTTGAATTTTTGTATTTGGAGAAATGTAGGGGTGTGGTCGATATAATACGTAAGTACCCTTTTTTCTTAGCTGGTAACCAATTGTAATTTATTATAATCATCCGTAAATGAAAAATTAGCGTTGGGAGCATAATGTTAGTTCTGTTACTCAACTACATCGTTTTATAACGTTCTAAGTTCATTGAAAAAAGTTTAAGCGTTGGGGGCATATAACGGAATCTGGCCCCAACCACTTATGTATGTGCTGCACACTTACAAAATATTAATATTACTTGACACTTTAATCAAATGAGCTCGAATATATGGATCTAGAACTCTACAACTGTACAGAATGATCTGAGCGGCGACACTTCGAGTTAGTGCTGAGAGTAGTTTGGTGTGACCTTAGTTTATAGCAGTGTTCTCTAGAGTCTAGACCAGAGTGTAGGCCTACAACCTGACAACAGGCGGGTCCAGCTCGGGCGTGTTCAGTGCCTCATTGTAAACACACAAGAACGCTACGCCACGGTCGTTCACAGCGATACGCCCCCGCTACGCCGCCGCCGCGCCGCTTACCACAGGACACAGGATAGGATTACCCAATCATGTCATCTCCTTTATTGCCAACCACGGAAGAAACCATTACTACACCAACAAACTAAGAGCAACCACATTCGTTTTTTCTGACGTCTACTCCTTTTAGGATTATACGGACAACATTCAACATGCAGATTGTCTGTTAGGCAACTAACACTACTCAAATAATAACACATTGAATAGTTACAATTATTATTATTTCCTGTTGCATCTATAGAATTTACTCCAACAAAAAATGCTTGTTCGTTCCAACCAGCCCGAGTAACTATTATATTTTGAAAGGATAAATAGAATTTTGCCATCGTTACATGGTACAAAAAGGTATAACATTATGTTTTGAGCCGTGAAATCTACCCTCCTTTCCAGGCGTTAAAAAGACAATCAAAACTAAAATTGCGGATATGGGCTGTCCCTCAAGGTTAAAATGATTATTAAGTGACACCTCGTGAACTGTGTGAAGTCTAAACTGCAGATAATGAACCCAAGCGATTCCACTACGCTGGAGCGAAGAGCACAAACAAGTCACCCTTGAACTAAGAAAGGTGAGGCAAATCAAATATTACTGTTTTGTTGGAAAATATAAAATTTAACGACACGACAAAATGTCTTTTTTACTAACATGGATTTGCAGTAAAACAGTCTATTCAGAAGGAGAATAGTAGAAAATCAAAATGTCACTGAAGTCACATAAATGGAAACTTTTTCTTGAGTCGATAACAGGTATCTCTAGTTATAGCGTGCGTCCTGGACCTGGTGAAACGTCAGTCAAAAATGGGTGGCTCACTCAACCATGGTTCTAGAACATCTTCCAAAAACTGTGTCGTAAACATCTTCCCAAAAATGTATTGTAAAGCTTACTTAAAGTTAAGAGACAATTACAACACAATGGTGGATATTGAGAAGGATCTTTCATATGTTCCACATGAAGGATTACTGTGTAAAAAACGTATTGTCCAACAAGTTCTGTTTACTGGTCACGAAGATGATTTAAAGTTTTCCACGCGGTATGATACAGAAAAATTATATACATGTTAGTTAATAGTCGGTAAGTCTACGAATGAAAAACATCAGTACCAGTACTACTGTATGTGTTGGATGAGTGGGGGCAACTTACATATTCCTAAAATACTTCAACTTTTTCCTCTAAGACAACCGCCAAGTGGGGAACAACTCTCATCGTCATTAGATGGGTGTGGCAAAATATTAGTAAAGCATTCCAGTTTATCCAAAGGACGACCGTCAATGCAGGTAGCAACTGAAGTATAATCAACTTGTTATATGGATGGGCAAAAGCACAATCCCAGAGCATTACCAATTTATCCAAAGGTCAACTGCCATGTAGGCAGCAGTTTAATAATATGCTCTGAGTGATAGTTGGTGGGCAACGTGCACCACCCTAGAACAATGCCAGTTTGTTCACAGGACAATCGCCACGCAGACAACTCAGTGTCTGTCTGTACTATGTGATGGTTGAGTGAGCAACAAGCAAATGCGTGGAACATTGACACTTTCCCAAAAGGAAAACCTCCAAGCACACAGCAACTCAAGAGTGTCAGAGCAGTGCGTGGACAACATCAGATAAGGAGGCTTACACAAGGAGAGACGTCATTGGTGGCGGCTTTCTCTGGTATATCCGGGCCGGGCCAGGACAACCGCGACCTTCGCTATTGCCGCTCCGCTACCTACATACGCTTCCGGCGATATCGTCGGCCCTCACCATTCAATGTGTTCTCTCCAAGTAATTCGTGAATCGTTTACTTCAAAAACTGTTACCAAAACTTAGGAAGTGCTATCGTATACGTATATACTCATTTGCTCCCGTTGTTGCCAAACCGGAACTAGATTCATTGTAACTTTTGGTGTGGATAAAGGAATATAAATATTAATGAACCTTTAAAAATTTGAACATACCCTTATCAAGTACTCAAAAATGAAAGTATCAATGTTCTTTAGGGTTTACCGTTTAAATTACGAGCCAAATCGTCAAAAGCCGACGTTGTTTTTGGTTTCATATAATCGGTTTGACAGTCTTTGGGTGCACACACTTCTGTACTGTCAAACCTTTCCAGAGGTTTTGATTGTGTCTAGCATTTTCTTTCGTGAAAAGGCTGAAGTTTTGCGGCATTAAGAGGTGTAGCCAACGACTGGTTGGGTTTTTATCTATTCGACAGGAAACAGAGAGTAGGTAGTTTACACGGATAGCTCCAATACAAACCACATGTGATCTAGAATTATCAACAGTCAGGGTTATTCAGCGGGCCGTGTTGGGTCCAATTCTCTTCTATATCCTTCCTCCAGAGCATAATTATTTGCGGATGACACAACATTAACTACTTGACCAATGTTCTTTGGATGTTTGGGTAATACATTGGATACAACCTTTATTTAAGTCAATGATCTAATGTTTAATAAACACTAAAGAGTGGTAGTGGTTTAAGATTAGACTAAACACTCATTGACATTCTTAGTTCAAAGAAATTTCATATATGATTCATCGAAGATTCTGGCGTTCACAATAGGCTTATAATGTAAACTGTATCAGCTGTTGCAGGAAAACTGAGTTTTTTTATCTCATTTAAGCCTCAGCATCAGCTATGCCGGCTTCGAAGTGCACTGGTTTTTTATTAAAGTACAAAGTACATGATTGGACCTCCCCGGGATTTGAACCCGTGATCTCTCGGTTGGAGAGCCGAGACTATACCCATTAGTCTACGGAGGACAAAAAACTGAATTCTGCATGTTTTCCACTTTTTTTCTGTCCTTCTTTTTCTGTAACTCATTCCGAACACATTAAAAACTGTCTACTATGCTTAAGTATATTGGCATCGGATATGTGGGGTGGTGCTTTGGGGTAATTGAAGTTTGACTCGGAGTGTTTTTAAAATTTAGAAAAAACTAATACCGTAGTTAGAATCATGTTTCGGCTGAGCCCCAGACAGTACTGTAGGTAATTTTATTCTACAGAACTCTTAACACCCCAGCTATAAGACTATATTTTCTACTATAAGGCTAATTCAGAAAAAAAAATTTAACCAAGAACACCAACAGTATCTGTTGAGACATGACATTCTTGAATACCCAGTTCACAACTGACTATTTACAAACGAAAAGCTCAATATGCGTCATTAAGAGTTTATGTACTGAACACTATTCGGACATTGAAACAGTTCAGATTGTCCCAACCAAGTTAAGTATCACCACCAACCGTACTCTGTTGAGACATGACATTCTTGAATACCCAGTTCACAACTGACTATTTACAAACGAAAAGCTCAATATGCGTCATTAAGAGTTTATGTACTGAACACTATTCGGACATTGAAACAGTTCAGATTGTCCCAACCAAGTTAAGTATCACCACCAACCGTACTCTGTTGAGACATGACATTCTTGAATACCCAGTTCACAACTGACTATTTACAAGCTCAATATGCGTCATTAAGAGTTTATGTACTGAACACTATTCGGACATTGAAACAGTTCAGATTGTCCCAACCAAGTTAAGTATCACCACCAACCGTACTCTGTTGAGACATGACATTCTTGAATACCCAGTTCACAACTGACTATTTACAAGCTCAATATGCGTCATTAAGAGTTTATGTACTGAACACTATTCGGACATTGAAACAGTTCAGATTGTCCCAACCAAGTTAAGTATCACCACCAACCGTACTCTGTTGAGACATGACATTCTTGAATACCCAGTTCACAACTGACTATTTACAAGCTCAATATGCGTCATTAAGAGTTTATGTACTGAACACTATTCGGACATTGAAACAGTTCAGATTGTCCCAACCAAGTTAAGTATCACCACCAACCGTACTCTGTTGAGACATGACATTCTTGAATACCCAGTTCACAACTGACTATTTACAAGCTCAATATGCGTCATTAAGAGTTTATGTACTGAACACTATTCGGACATTGAAACAGTTCAGATTGTCCCAACCAAGTTAAGTATCACCACCAACCGTACTCTGTTGAGACATGACATTCTTGAATACCCATACCCAGTTCACAACTGACTATTTACAAGCTCAATATGCGTCATTAAGAGTTTATGTACTGAACACTATTCGGACATTGAAACAGTTCAGATTGTCCCAACCAAGTTAAGTATCACCACCAACCGTACTCTGTTGAGACATGACATTCTTGAATACCCAGTTCACAACTGACTATTTACAAGCTCGACATGCGTCATTAAGAGTTTATGTACTGAACACTATTCGGACATTGAAACAGTTCAGATTGTCCCAACCAAGTTAAGTATCACCACCAACCGTACTCTGTTGAGACATGACATTCTTGAATACCCAGTTCACAACTGACTGACTATTTACAAGCTCGAATATGCGTCATTAAGAGTTTATGTACTGAACACTATTCGGACATTGAAACAGTTCAGATTGTCCCAACCAAGTTAAGTATCACCACCAACCGTACTCTGTTGAGACATGACATTCTTGAATACCCAGTTCACAACTGACTATTTACAAGCTCAATATGCGTCATTAAGAGTTTATGTACTGAACACTATTCGGACATTGAAACAGTTCAGATTGTCCCAACCAAGTTAAGTATCACCACCAACCGTACTCTGTTGAGACATGACATTCTTGAATACCCAGTTCACAACTGACTATTTACAAGCTCAATATGCGTCATTAAGAGTTTATGTACTGAACACTATTCGGACATTGAAACAGTTCAGATTGTCCCAACCAAGTTAAGTATCACCACCAACCGTACTCTGTTGAGACATGACATTCTTGAATACCCAGTTCACAACTGACTATTTACAAGCTCAATATGCGTCATTAAGAGTTTATGTACTGAACACTATTCGGACATTGAAACAGTTCAGATTGTCCCAACCAAGTTAAGTATCACCACCAACCGTACTCTGTTGAGACATGACATTCTTGAATACCCAGTTCACAACTGACTATTTACAAGCTCAATATGCGTCATTAAGAGTTTATGTACTGAACACTATTCGGACATTGAAACAGTTCAGATTGTCCCAACCAAGTTAAGTATCACCACCAACCGTACTCTGTTGAGACATGACATTCTTGAATACCCAGTTCACAACTGACTATTTACAAGCTCAATATGCGTCATTAAGAGTTTATGTACTGAACACTATTCGGACATTGAAACAGTTCAGATTGTCCCAACCAAGTTAAGTATCACCACCAACCGTACTCTGTTGAGACATGACATTCTTGAATACCCAGTTCACAACTGACTATTTACAAGCTCAATATGCGTCATTAAGAGTTTATGTACTGAACACTATTCGGACATTGAAACAGTTCAGATTGTCCCAACCAAGTTAAGTATCACCAACCAACCGTACTACTCTGTTGAGACATGACATTCTTGAATACCCAGTTCACAACTGACTATTTACAAGCTCAATATGCGTCATTAAGAGTTTATGTACTGAACACTATTCGGACATTGAAACAGTTCAGATTGTCCCAACCAAGTTAAGTATCACCAACACCCGTACTACTCTGTTGAGACATGACATTCTTGAATACCCAGTTCACAACTGACTATTTACAAGCTCAATATGCGTCATTAAGAGTTTATGTACTGAACACTATTCGGACATTGAAACAGTTCAGATTGTCCCAACCAAGTTAAGTATCACCACCAACCGTACTCTGTTGAGACATGACATTCTTGAATACCCAGTTCACAACTGACTATTTACAAGCTCAATATGCGTCATTAAGAGTTTATGTACTGAACACTATTCGGACATTGAAACAGTTCAGATTGTCCCAACCAAGTTAAGTATCACCACCAACCGTACTCTGTTGAGACATGACATTCTTGAATACCCAGTTCACAACTGACTATTTACAAGCTCAATATGCGTCATTAAGAGTTTATGTACTGAACAACACATTGAAACAGTTCAGATTGTCCCAACCAAGTTAAGTATCACCACCAACCGTACTCTGTTGAGACATGACATTCTTGAATACCCAGTTCACAACTGACTATTTACAAGCTCAATATGCGTCATTAAGAGTTTATGTACTGAACACTATTCGGACATTGAAACAGTTCAGATTGTCCCAACCAAGTTAAGTATCACCACCAACCGTACTCTGTTGAGACATGACATTCTTGAATACCCAGTTCACAACTGACTATTTACAAGCTCAATATGCGTCATTAAGAGTTTATGTACTGAACACTATTCGGACATTGAAACAGTTCAGATTGTCCCAACCAAGTTAAGTATCACCACCAACCGTACTCTGTTGAGACATGACATTCTTGAATACCCAGTTCACAACTGACTATTTACAAGCTCAATATGCGTCATTAAGAGTTTATGTACTGAACACTATTCGGACATTGAAACAGTTCAGATTGTCCCAACCAAGTTAAGTATCACCACCAACCGTACTCTGTTGAGACATGACATTCTTGAATACCCAGTTCACAACTGACTATTTACGAAAAGCTCACATGCGTCATTAAGAGTTTATGTACTGAACACTATTCGGACATTGAAACAGTTCAGATTGTCCCAACCAAGTTAAGTATCACCACCAACCGTACTCTGTTGAGACATGACATTCTTGAATACCCAGTTCACAACTGACTATTTACAAGCTCAATATGCGTCATTAAGAGTTTATGTACTGAACACTATTCGGACATTGAAACAGTTCAGATTGTCCCAACCAAGTTAAGTATCACCACCAACCGTACTCTGTTGAGACATGACATTCTTGAATACCCAGTTCACAACTGACTATTTACAAGCTCAATATGCGTCATTAAGAGTTTATGTACTGAACACTATTCGGACATTGAAACAGTTCAGATTGTCCCAACCAAGTTAAGTATCACCACCAACCGTACTCTGTTGAGACATGACATTCTTGAATACCCAGTTCACAACTGACTATTTACAAGTCAAAGTATCACCAGCACTGAACACTATTCGGACATTGAAACAGTTCAGATTGTCAGTTAAGTACAGTACCTTGAGACATGACATTCTTGAATACCCAGTTCACAACTGACTATTTACAAGCTCAATATGCGTCATTAAGAGTTTATGTACTGAACACTATTCGGACATTGAAACAGTTCAGATTGTCCCAACCAAGTTAAGTATCACCACCAACCGTACTCTGTTGAGACATGACATTCTTGAATACCCAGTTCACAACTGACTATTTACAAGCTCAATATGCGTCATTAAGAGTTTATGCACTGAACACTATTCGGACATTGAAACAGTTCAGATTGTCCCAACCAAGTTAAGTATCACCACCAACCGTACTCTGTTGAGACATGACATTCTTGAATACCCAGTTCACAACTGACTATTTACAAGCTCAATATGCGTCATTAAGAGTTTATGTACTGAACACTATTCGGACATTGAAACAGTTCAGATTGTCCCAACCAAGTTAAGTATCACCACCAACCGTACTCTGTTGAGACATGACATTCTTGAATACCCAGTTCACAACTGACTATTTACAAGCTCAATATGCGTCATTAAGAGTTTATGTACTGAACACTATTCGGACATTGAAACAGTTCAGATTGTCCCAACCAAGTTAAGTATCACCACCAACCGTACTCTGTTGAGACATGACATTCTTGAATACCCAGTTCACAACTGACTATTTACAAGCTCAATATGCGTCATTAAGAGTTTATGTACTGAACACTATTCGGACATTGAAACAGTTCAGATTGTCCCAACCAAGTTAAGTATCACCACCAACCGTACTCTGTTGAGACATGACATTCTTGAATACCCAGTTCACAACTGACTATTTACAAGCTCAATATGCGTCATTAAGAGTTTATGTACTGAACACTATTCGGACATTGAAACAGTTCAGATTGTCCCAACCAAGTTAAGTATCACCACCAACCGTACTCTGTTGAGACATGACATTCTTGAATACCCAGTTCACAACTGACTATTTACAAGCTCAATATGCGTCATTAAGAGTTTATGTACTGAACACTATTCGGACATTGAAACAGTTCAGATTGTCCCAACCAAGTTAAGTATCACCACCAACCGTACTCTGTTGAGACATGACATTCTTGAATACCCAGTTCACAACTGACTATTTACAAGCTCAATATGCGTCATTAAGAGTTTATGCACTGAACACTATTCGGACATTGAAACAGTTCAGATTGTCCCAACCAAGTTAAGTATCACCACCAACCGTACTCTGTTAAGACATGACATTCTTGAATACCCAGTTCACAACTGACTATTTACAAGCTCAATGTGCGTCATTAAGAGTTTATGTACTGAACACTATTCGGACATTGAAACAGTTCAGATTGTCCCAACCAAGTTAAGTATCACCACCAACCGTACTACTCTGTTGGAGAATTTTTTGAATTTTTTTTAAATATTTGTTTATAAACTCAGATTTTGGGGTCATATAATACTTGTATTTCTTTATTAAAATTTAGTTTTTTTAATTAGTATGTTAATTTCAGAAATTATTTTTGACAAGTAATATATTCATTAGCTAAGCGTCATTTTTGTAAGAACATTCAAGAAATAAAAATAAATAAATAAAACGTGATTAAATTTGATGAGAGTAGTTATAATTAAGATCAACTGCTTCTTACTCTGATAGTCAATGGAATCTGCTCGGAACGCTCTTTTCATATATAACACTTAACTGCCACAATTACTCTTTTATTTCCATTGTTGCACCATATAACAGTGTACTTTATTACTGGCGTGTAAAGTATTTTGGTACGAGATCATGATTCGCCCGAAGGCAAATAAGTAGATTCGTCGCATGCTAAGAATTTTGGACGAGGATTGAACGATACTTTTCAAACATGCTACAAAATAGTTATTGAGAAGAACAATAAAAAATCAATTATATGCTTCACGCAATTAAACAGTAGTTTTTCATACTTATACTTCTACAGGGTAGAAATACGCCAAACCACGTGACGCATAAGAGGCTTCGCTAAGGCTGCATGTAAAAGTGGAAGTCTCGACTTCTCATTTCATTCGGCTCCATCTGTTATGTCTTATGTTCTTATTATTATTCCCAGTTTGTTTACAAATTTATTCACTTCTTGGCAATTCTTTGGGGTAAAGCCAGTAACTCCAACATCGAAATTCTCCAACGTTTTCAGTCTAAAGTCCTTCGGAACATCCTGGAAGCTCCGTGGTATATAACTAATCAATTAATACATCAAGACACCAAAATTCCCACAGTAAAAGAGGAAATAACTCGCTACAGCAAGAAGTACCAAGACAAGCTGTATTCTCATCCGAACTATCTTGCGATGAACCTGTTGGATAATAGTGCGTCAGTTACACGTCTGAAGAGACACTCAATCCTGGACTTACCTCTTAGGTTCTAATTTCAAACTTTCTTGTTTATTTGTGTTAGCTCTATCGCTGGATAGAGTCTAACTCGTGTTAATTTATTATTTTATCTAATTTACTTATTGTTCTAAGAATGTCTGAACAGATTGTAAATAAAATTGTAAAAAAAATTTCTCCTTGCCATTATGGTTCCCACGGAGTGATATACACCATTATCGAACTCGTTTTTCTTATATAAAAATGAAGCTTCGTCTAAAATTTCAATTTTATACATTAGTTCGCTCTCCAGATATTGTGGAACAAACAGACGGACAGACATACAGAAATTAATTTGTTCCTGCCTCACGTGTGACTGGCTTTGCTAACGCTCGGGAAAAGAAAAAAGCACAATATTAAAAACAATAGGCACATATGAAATACAGTCGGTTTCAATGCAGTTTGATGAAAATAATTATTTACCGAATCTTATTGTATTATTGCGATACGCCTTGATAAGACTAGCCAAACCATCTGTTTAATTAAACTTTTGCTATCACATATACAGTGTTCAATATAGGCTCTCTATATTGGATTCCAAAAATTTAGACTTCCAGATAAAGTTAATTAATACCTTAAAACTTTAAAAACTTTGTACCGAACAATTATGAGGTAGGTAAGCAAATGTTACAATGCTCGAAACATTCATTTTCAGACTGTATACAATTAAATTTCATCACTAAGAACATCAAATTTTGATTTTTTTTAAACAGATAATTGGGAATAATTAATTTCAAACCTCTTTTTAATTATTAAACCAAAATTAGTATCACAGTTTCTTTTTAGAAGCTATTTAACATCATGTATTACAGCTAGACAGTTATTGTACAGTCTAGTTTAAACCATTAACAATTATTATTTGTTTATATTTATGACCGTATATCTACTTTCGAAAGTTCAATAAAACTGTAAAATGTATTTTGAACACTACAATAAGTTTAAGGTTAATTATGAGACTGCCCTAATTTCGTCTTGCGAGATAAGACATTTTTTACCTTTTTTTTGAATAGTAAACATAATAACTATTAGTATATTTAATCACACCACGACCATATTCATACCATGGTTCAAAAAGGCTCGAGTTGAAGTTATTTAAATATACGAAAGATATTCTCTCTTTTCTGCCAAAAAGAAGAGCCATCAATATTCCAGCAGTAAGGACCCCATCGTGTTTTCCAGGCACGATCCCTTTCTCGATTTACTCTTTAACGGCCTCCATCCCCTTCCCGGGGAACAGTCGATTCTCACACTCCCGGGAGGCTGGGATTTACAACTCCCAAGCTAAATAAACGTCACACATTCCTCACTGTACTCTCAACTCGGATACCAACATCCTGCTCCGTAGGATCTTACCTTACACCAAGCTTGATCTTTTGTATAGTTTCTTGAATTAACGCATCATTTAATGAAGATGATTTCTAGATGTGTTCATCCGTTGTTACATTCGATTTCTGAACATCTCGGAAAAACTAAATGATTTTTCTCCTTAAACTAGTTTCCTTACCTACGATTAGAATCCCCTTAAAAACCTGAAACTCTAAATGGAAAAATGCAACTTCCCTTAACACACTCAAAGTAGGAATTGATATTCCTTAAATAAATCCAGTTTTGATATTGCACAAAAATTCATTTCCATTCAAAATGTTGATAACGTTGTTACATACGAGGTAAAAATACATGAATTATTCTTAAATTAGTAAACAATGTACAAGAAAATACTATATATTTCTCTTCCCAAAAATATTTTTAAGTGCTTCAAACCCATTAAATGTATCAATCTTTAAGTCCATTAAAATCTGACATTAACTGTAGAATAGGAGTAAGGAGATTCCCATGTCTCTTCCCCTCTGTTAATAAACATAATTAAAAACCCTGCTGCTCTCTAACCGAGAGGTCACTCGTTCAATTGCAGAGAGTCCAATAAAAATTTGCAAATGATTTGTTCAATTTTCCATTTCAAATCAATTGCCGCTGTAGTGCAATCAACTCGCCTTCGGCTCGCTGGGGGGCTACGCCCCCAGGTCCCTAAGTGAGGTGTCGCTAAATTCGGGGATAAGTGGAATTGGGTGACAGAGTAAGCCCGGACATTAGATTAGAGGTTAGGGAGTTTAAAGTAGACCTATTGAATTGAATTTTCCGGATTTAACCAACGTTTTGACTTTGAGGGCGTTTTGTGGCTGAACCGTTAGAGATAAGAGAAAAAGTGACCGGACCTTTCCTGTAGGAAATTTAAAATTGGAGGGTTATTCTGCTATCAGATTTAAGGTACTACCTCTGGTTTAGCCGGTACAGAGCTTGGGAGAAATGACTGCACTGGTCAGCTATTGTGAACCGTTTAGTCTAAATAAAAAAAAACCGACCAGCTTTCAAATATGTTCATGGTGTTTCACATTCTAAGCAAAAATTGCACCAAATTTTAAATTTCTAGCATAACAGGAAGTGGATTAGACTCTGTACTGAGTAAATCTTCCCACCAGAGCGTTATGAGACAAGCTGTTTTATTAGTCTTAGATGTTTCCTGCACCTATCATATTTTGGTCTGAACAGCGCCCTTATAAAGTCCCCTGTAAAGTATAATCTTATAAAAGCCCACTTTAAAGACTAATACATACACACTACACTGACTTCAATGACCCGACCACTTTTCTGTCCCCTAGTCCTACCTCACTCTTCGACCTACCCACTACGAACATGTGATCTCGATATGTCGGCACTATCGCGTCAATTAATGGGAAGGTTATTCGAGATTATCACCTTGTTAAGCATTCACCCAGGATATAATACGGGGCAGGATAGCCGATTGTCCGAAGATAGTGCGGCGAGGCCGGGGTCCCAGGGACAATGGGCGCTATTGAGCCCGTGACTTCTCCCATGCCACGCCGCTACCCTGTGGGTTTCGCCAACTTTCGATGTTCCAGATATTAGAAGAGCCTCGTTAAACTTGTATTATATGTATCCTAATTGCGGGAGAGAGTTATCCAGAACATTATAAACGATGCAGAACTGGCGGAGAAAACGTTTTTACACGCATTGGAAATTTTCACATATTACTGGTTACGAAAAAAATCAATAATGAAGTAAACATTTAGATTCTCTACGTTAAACCTACTCCTGTATAATTGAGAAGCATGCTAGACTCTGCGACAGGGGAAACCCCTGTGGCGGATATTTAAGGAATAACGTAGAGAGGAAAAATAACGGGTAGATTGGAGAAGAGAATGAAATAAAACTTCAGCGATAATACATAATCTTGTATATTTAAAAATAACTAAAAGCGATATAACTGGGTAGAGTACAAGATAAATCTCCTGCGACAAAATATAAACCTGTGACGGATATTTGGGGAAAAAAAAAAAAAAAAAAAAAAAGAGGAAACGTTCGTTTGGGGGCAGGTTCTGCGACAAGGTATATCCCTGTGGCGGATATTTTGGGATAACGAAAAGAGGAAACACACTGTTTAAAACAAAGGAAACACGAGAAGAATATAATAAAAAGACAATAATACTAAATAAATATGTCTGATAACCCAAAATTTACAACTGACAAACATTCTAGACGATTACAATATAGTTTTAAGTAGCTGTTAGGGTATCACTAACAGGGTATCAACTTATGTTAGTGATATCCTGCATTATTGCAGGATTGTAGTGAATTACATACGATCGTAATAACCTTGACGAGTACCGTTACGAACTTTATTGAGCGCGTGTTAGTTTTTTACATTATTTTATCTACGACAAATACCATATAGTACATTTAAAAAACTATTTATGTCCTATACATTCCAATACTACTATTTCTATGTTCAAGAATCTTACTGACATCACTATAGTAACAGCCGAAGTAAGTTGAACAATTGTGTATCTAACCAAAGTGTCAAGAAGAAAATGTTGTGTTCAGTACCGTAGTGTAGTTGAATATGTAATATCAACGACACTATGAAACAAGTGTTGGACGAATTCAATGCTATACATGCAGTTTGCTACGTTCTCTATAAAAAGTAAATACATAGCCCCATTGGAAAGGCTGATGAAAGCGCTATCCGACGGCCGTTTTAGTACTACTATTGGTGGGATCTATCGCAACACTCGCGAAATCTGTTGACTGGCCCCAGTAACTAATCTCAGTAAGACGTCTAGGTTAAGATTGTCTGGTTCCTATTACCCTCAAGGCGGTGGTAACCACAAACTGTGTATGAGTTCATCTACATTCTGAGAAACTGTTTAAAAGGCAATTTAATTTCAAAACATCCATAGATTTAAAAATATAGCACAGGGTTAAAATAGTCCAACACATGTCGCATAACAGGCTTTGCTGAATTTACCAAAGATTAATTTGTTCTCGATATCTCCTATGGATATTTAGACTTCACTAACGCTAGACCATGGAGGGACATGCACCATCTCCCAACTCTATAATGCCTTATGTATATAAATGAAGTTTCATTACTTAAAATGAATTAAATTCATTCTCGAGATACCTTATGACAGACAGAAGAGACAACGCCCTTGAGTGACAAAATATCGTGAAGATAGATAATTGAAATCGATATTGGCCTCATACATGAGAGGTTCAAACAAAATTTCAAACTTATATTTCAATACGTTCTCGAGATATTAGATGGAAAAGAAACTTCGTCAGCCCTCCGAGTGATAGGTTGGGCTGAGTTGGGTCAATCAACATCAATGTTTTTCAAACTTATATTTCAATACGTTCTCGAGATATTAGATGGAAAAGAAACTTCGTCAGTCCACCAAGTGATAGGTTGGGCTGAGTTGGGTAAATCAACAACGTTAGGTATCGAGAAAATATAGTGATAGTCTAATAGTTAGATTTAAGATCTTTGCAAACAAAGTTAATAAATTCAGCCAACGTGATGTGAGACGGGCCACACCCCGCCACCATTCTCGTGTAACAAAGGAGTCAGAAGGTGAGACAGGAAACATTCTTCATACCAGGACTCCAGGAGGTTCTCACATCACTCAGCGGGGCTCATAACATATTTCTGCTGGGAGTACAAGGTTATTCAAATATGGTTCCCGTGGAAATCACGAATATTTTTGCGAATTCGAAATTGAGCTTGATGATTCATTGATGTGATTTCTCCATCATCGTTCCTGAGGAAGATCCAAAAACCATCGATCCATCTTTACGCATGACTTTATGTACAGACAAATTGTCAGCGAAAGCTTTTTTCGAAAGCCAGAATAAAATAGTACAATAACTTGTGATCGCATCGGTTGAACTTACCTTGCTCTTCCGAGTCTTTGCGTTTCTAAAGAATACTGATATTGTTTTGGGAAAATATAGTTAAAACGATATCTGAGAAATATCCTTTTTTTTTTGGTACTGAAATTCACGGAAAGGTGTAATTATTGGACTTTTCAAACAGGGAGTTTTTTGGTTTGGAACATAAGGGAACATCATTTTTCATTTTGCACTGGATCAAACTTTTTAAGTGCTTTTGCGGTATTCATCGCTGCAAGACAAACCATTTAAAATTAATTACATCTTGACTGATGTTTACGTTTAATATTTTAGTATCTTTGTGAACCATCCTCCAATGAATGTGAAGAGTCACTAACTACCCTAAAAACTATTTCTTAGGTCCAGTACGCATTTAGAAAGTTTACTATTCCCAATTTGAGCCAAGAAAAAAATATTCACTCGTCTACAACAGAACATACATAGTGGCTTTTTGAAACTGTAAACCTGCGCCATGTATACAGGGTTTGAACCGTTTCATTTTGGATTTGCGACTCCGTATTCTCCTAATAGCCATTTAATTTGGTGTACTACCCGACCTATACTGTCAATAAGATTGATTGTCTTCTGACTCTTTGTAGGCCTTCTCCCTGATGTTACATACGAGTAAATCTGATATTAATTAATTCAAAAAGTAAATATTTGGTGTGGTAATATACCAATTGTTAGTCCTTTGTCTGTATCTTTTAGAAAATATTTGGTTAACTTTAAGAACACCCTGTATAACCCTGCACTGCTACGTTCGGACGCAATAACTTGATAATCCTACATATCCTATTTTAAAATCACGAGAATACGAAATTAAGTTACAGATTTTTCCCTATTTGGAACTCCATCAGTTTCCCTTCCGATGTTGACATGAATGCTGCATACCGCGAGTGTCCCGGCTCCTATAACCCTTTGCTGGGAGAAGGCCAACAAGGAGACAGATGAGATGGGAGGGTGAAGATGGAGAGCCGTTGATATTATTTATGTTTCGGGAAGGAGAAGGGTCTGGGGAGCCAACTCGTTGTTTGCCGTGTCTGGAACGGGGCGTGGGGTGGCGCTGTTTACACTGGTCGAGAGAGAGGGGGACACACACGTGTACGCTCACTAACACACTCGTACACGTCCCCCCGTATCATTGACACCGGCAATGGGGTGGTGTCTGGACCCGAACTCAATTGTCTAGACACGAGATCAAACTGAGATACCGCTATTGGCTTCCACGCGCATTCGTCGATGAACGGAAAATTACAGATCCAAAAGTATGGCCAAGTGGTTGAGGAAGTTGCAGGAATTACTAAGCTATACTGCCAACACCTTACTTAAGTGCCTTGAGTTAGTTAAACGTAATAGCCAGGTTATTATTGTCTATTTATTCTAATAGCACAAACATATTTCTCCAAAATGACAATGATACTGGAGTTATTACTCCAGTAATAACAACAATACTTTGTTAGCTCCGGTAACTATAAACCCTCTCTTAGAGAACTTTCTGGTATGGCCAAATAACCTCCAGCGTAAATTGAAATCCCTGATGAAATTATTCTGCTGATAAATTTTATTGATTTATATGAAGTAATCTGAAGGTAATAAAATAGCTCGTCATAACCCTCTGGACCTGTCATGGAATTCCGCTTATCCTCGGATTTGGAAATAACCCCAGTTAGGAGCCTGGGGGCGTAGCCCCAGCGAGCCGAAGGCGATTTACTAAGCTATAGCCTACTAATGCAATTAAATGCTGTTACACAAGGCCCTAAAAAACTAGTATTTCAACAGGACGTTTATAAACATAATTCTGAATGGAATAATCTTTAGAATTAATAGTATAAATAGAGCGATATATTAGAGAAACAAAGTGAATATGAGCTTTCAGGACAATTAAAAAAAACGAAATTATCATTTTTTTAAATATTTTTTAACCCTCCTCTTTCCAAAAAAACTGCTCATACATGTTACGCAATTTTAAAGGTTGCAAACTACAGGCATGTTTGTTGATTGTAAATTTGGAAAACTGATTTGACATTCCACACTTACACTTTATTTTAAAAATCATTTTTCATTGACTCAACACATTAACAATTGTTTACTCAAATGGTTTATTATTATTTGTTTAAGATTTATCGATTAAAATTTAAAATTTTAATAATTTTTTAAATTTAGAAAAGTGCAATTGCACCATACAAATATGTATATCAGTATAATAATATATTCTTTGTTTAAAGTTTGTTTTTGACGATGGAAGGATTGTGAAAGAAATAGAATGTTTCATAACTGAACGATGGCAAATGTCCGCAAAATTCCTGTTTCGTTCATAATGATATATCTAGCCTTGTGCACTCTTCTACTTACACTGCCTGATAAATGTATTACCCAAACCAATTGATTGAATTTGGCAAAATAAGGTTAAAGCGAGATCAGTTTCTTAAAAAAGAACATAATTGTATTATCAAAGAGTAAGCTAATCTGAAATGTTCAATCATTTTTCAAATAAACGTCCGCTAAACAAATCACGTTTAAATGTGTACATAAGGATTTTATCCTAATCATTTGTACAATGCTTCACATAAGCACTCGAACTAAAATGAAGTATAAATAACATAACTTGATACTAACATTAATTTGTATCACAATCTTAAGTAAGAAAAGAAAATGTGATGGAATAGTTTAGAGTAATCCGGACAAAAATGTGATGATTCGTCCCAAACAATGGCGGAAAACGGAACAGACGAATGCCTCAGTCGCAATGAGAACGCGAGACGATGAATGTTATCACTAAGTGTGACGTCTGTTTGTGTACAAATACAACCATGTGTCACTCCTCCGATAGTAAGTCGACTTGTCTCCCTGGTGGCCAAACGTCAAGTTCAGTATCTCATCTTTCAAGTTTATCCGTCAGCGCTTTAATTTCTTTCCGTGTTTTTGATACATGGATCATTCCTACTATTTTAAAAACTCTGTGTTATTAACTTTGTAACATATGCAAAACTGGAAATAATTTCAATCAAGACACATTCTGGCTAGTTATCTTGCACGATTGCCAGGTAGAATCAAACGTCTGTTACCATGTTATTTTAACAGTCCGGAAAAACCTATTTAAAATGATAAAAATTAGCAATTTAGTTATTAGTTTCTTTAGATGAAGAATGGTCGTATCCTAAGTGATATATTGAAAAAAAGGAAATACAATTTTTGTTTCATCGCTACGTTTTAATGTTTTATTTTGAATAGACAATATTTTATTGTCTCGCTTTTACGACTAGTTATCATGGTAATCATGTATTGTGAGGGAAGGTATCAATGATGGGTGATTTGTGTATTTAAATTATTCGAAGCAAAAATTTCTGATTCTTTCTTACTTGACTCGAATGATTTGAAGAACATTTCTGACTCTTTCTAACTGACGTAATATGTTGTAGCATTTTATTCTGAAAGGCAATGCAATAACGTATTATTCTCTTCGAACGCGCCAGACAACAAAACTCGTACACTGGTTTTACTCACAAGAATAATCATTTATAAAAGTTATCTACAAGACCTTTCCCAAAATTTCCTGAAGTATCCCAAAATAACCCATATCCTGTCACTTTTGAGTGACAATACTGAGAACGACTTGATTATCTGGGTGGCTATGTGCACAATACACTGGTCAAAACACATCGGGTCTATTCAACCATTTCACCCTTGTTTGGTAATTAAAGTCGAAAATGACGTTGATTTAACAGCCACATCTTTAATTTAATACAACAAATTTAGTTTTTTATATGTTTAGTCGATATATAATAAATTAGAACTATTCGATACATTAACAACATCTTATACTGTACAATTATAAATAAAATAGGGGGAAGAATAGATCCTTGAGGTAGTCCTCTTTCGAAATTTCATAAACGGTAAAACACGAAAAATATTTCCATTGATTTATAATAATTCCTGTATACAGATATAACAAAAGGTAATAAATCATGGTTCTAAACTTCATATTTTAGTTATTATTTTAGGAATAATATAAAATATTTATGATGAAATGTACCGCGTCACGAACATTATTTAATCACCGAACACATGGAGTATTTTTTTTTGTATATAAGGATAGATTTGGTAATATATAAAATTGTGTGCAGGTGTTAATAGGGAATCCAAACTTTTACACATATAGTATCTTACTACACTAAAACTCATGATATAATAGACAAAATGATTTTTGATAACTCGTGTGGCAATGCAATGACTGAAATTCTTAGAGGAATAAAGTTGCTCACCAATGTGAACTGACTGAATTTTGCTGATTTAACTTGTAAAATTAACACCCAAACTAAAACAATAATGATATATATACATTAATTATTTTCCCCCCGTAACATAAAAACTCAAACAAATGCAGTTGAAGCGACAGCGTGAGTTCGTTCCCACAGTGAGGTGCGATATTTAGAATGTTGGTCTAAACTGAGACTACACGTGCGTACTGCTTCGCTTATATAATCAAATTATGTCTGTTGCGCTCCTACATTAACGTCAACTATGCCTCTGTAGGGTCGAGATCAAACTTGGCTCTAAATACAATAATCAAAGTAGACGTTATAATTTGCGTTTTAAACGTGTGATTTTTCAGGCTTAACAAACCTTTATAAAGAGTGTATACGGAATGTGAATAAACGTTCGTAATTTTAAACAGATTCAAATAAAAACCAACATGGGTGTTCAAGAAGGAAATGACAAGTTTTACCCTTGGTACTTTAGATCCTGGTACATATTGAACCTCTCAAGTTACCTAGTAGTTATTAGATCTATAAGGCTTAGTTCATTGTTGAAGTTAATTGGAATCTACGTAAACGGAGCTCCATAGCCAACAGAAAGGGGGGATCAATACATAAAGTAGCCATGGCAGGAAGGGTTGATTCCTTGTGAATGTTGAGTCAAGCTCCAATTCACCTTCCTCTTAGTGCAGCATCTGGAATCTGACGCTGTTACAGTCTTGTTGACTCCTGAAATCTGAAGTCATTTTCCTGATGAAGTCAATTGTGAACCTAATGAGACGATGAGAATACCTCTTCATATTACACTATATCTTGTGGTCTAGGTGTCTCTGATGTCGAAACGATATAATAAGTTCATTTTGAGCTTCTTCGTCGCCAATTTTTTTATCTCTTCAGACGAACTTGACTCCAGATTTCAGAAGCTAAGTCTGTAACAGTGTCGGATTCACAATATTGGGATTCTTGTTTTATGGAAAATATGTTGACAGAGAATATGTTTTGAGTACCACTGTATACCTGGATATGCCAGGACCAAATCCATTTTTCTATAACTATTCTCTACGTCCAAAGTATCCATATATTTGGATCAAAATTAGTATACACTCTAGGAATGAACACGTTTTCACCAAACTACACTGCACATCTTAAGGATGCATGGATTTGAACAAAAATGTGTAAAAAGTCTATGGAGTATCTACGGAAAATAGTCCAACAGACACCATATAAATCCGTGCATTTTTATTATAAATTGCAAGAATTTTCCATAGACACAGAAAAGTTACTGAGTGCATTTAGGACAGAGCTCCAGATACGGTTCCACATAACTGTTCTACATGTATTATAAGTTTTCATCAAAATTGAAATTAATATTCGATAAATGGAAATAACGTCAAAATTGTTGGTGATTGAGCTGTCAAAGACGCGCAGGTTAAAGGTTTAAATCCGTTCCCCCCACAACCACTTTCGACATATTATAATGCATGGATTTTTCAGAAATTAGGACGAAATCGATGGAACAACAGTTTTTTAACGACGCTTACTGCCATATACACACTTTCCATCATAAATTGATTGGCATGATGTTTACAAATACATGTACTCGTATTTTACCCAAAGTTTGTATGTCTATTCTAGGGAAGCCTATTCTCCTAGAGCTTTCAGAGGCCGGAAGTTGTGTTTGCCCGGAAACTCAAAAATCATGTACAACCATAGGACAGACAACACATACAACACAAGTAATGAAGTCTAGATGCCACTAAGGACTAGATTATCCATGTACCTATTTTAAATAGTGTCATAATGAAACGACTCTAGTGGCCGAAATGTTGTATATGGCCAGGGCCTCCTGATATATGGCAAAGATTGACTTTCCCCAGAGCTAATAAATGAACACTTCAGGAGTAAGTTCGTTCAATGCCTGAAAGTTTCCTAAACGTTTTATTTGTGATCAACAAGAAGGAAAATATCAATACTGCGATCAGTGACCCCAAAGAACTGGTATTTACATTTATTGCCTATTTCGTACATCAACATTGAAATAGATACGGACGTGCGGTTTGCGGTTATTATTAGTGGAACATATTGTTAAAAATCCCATATTAAAGATGCGATATTTTTTAAATTTTCAAAACCTATTTAGTCATAGGAAAATTTATTTTCTTCATTAAAGTAAAAAAATACCGAATTTCCTGTTAGGTTCATACCCAAATATGAAGAAATAGATACGGACGTGCGGTTTATTATTAGTGGAACATTATTAAAAATCCCATATTAAAGATGCGATATTTTTGAAATTTTAAAAACAATATTTCTTCATGGTAAAATTTCATTTCTTCATTAAAGTAAAAAAAAAATAGTTAATTTTTTGTTGGGTCCTTACCCAAATATGAAGAAATAGATACGGACGTGCGGTTTGCGGTTATTATTAGTGGAACATATTATTAAAAATCCCATATTAAAGATGCGATTTTTTGAAATTTATAAAACCATATTTCGTCATAGGAAAATTCCATTTCTTCATTAAAGTAAAAAGAATAGTGAATTTTCTGTTGGCTCCTTACCCAAATATGATGAAATAGATACGGACGTGCGGTTTGCGGTTATTATTAGTGGAACATTATTAAAAATCCCATATTAAAGATGCGATATTTTTGAAATTTTAAAAACAATATTTCTTCATAGTAAAATTTCATTTCTTCATTAAAGTAAAAAAAAAATAGTTAATTTTCTGTTGGGTCCTTACCCAAATATGAAGAAATAGATACGGACGTGCGGTTTGCGGTTATTATTAGTGGAACATATTATTAAAAATTCCATATTAAAGATGCGATTTTTTGAAATTTATAAAACCATATTTCGTCATAGGAAAATTCCATTTCTTCATTAAAGTAAAAAAATAGTGAATTTTCTGTTGGCTCCTTACCCAAATATGATGAAATAGATACGGACGTGCGGTTTGCGGTTATTATTAGTGGAACATTATTAAAAATCCCATATTAAAGATGCGATATTTTTGAAATTTTAAAAACAATATTTCTTCATAGTAAAATTTCATTTCTTCATTAAAGTAAAAAAAAATAGTTAATTTTCTGTTGGGTCCTTACCCAAATATGAAGAAATAGATACGGACGTGCGGTTTGCGGTTATTATTAGTGGAACATATTATTAAAAATCCCATATTAAAGATGCGATTTTTTGAAATTTATAAAACCATATTTCGTCATAGGAAAATTCCATTTCTTCATTAAAGTAAAAAAAATAGTGAATTTTCTGTTGGCTCCTTACCCAAATATGATGAAATAGATACGGACGTGCGGTTTGCGGTTATTATTAGTGGAACATATTATTAAAATTCCCATATTAAAGATGCGATATTTTTGAAATTTTAAAAACCTATTTAGTCATAGAAAAATTCCATTTTTTCATTAAAGTAAAAAAATAGTGAATTTTCTGTTGGGTCCTTACCCAAATATGAAATTTTATTTAGAAAAATATGAAATCTATTTGTTCGTTTACTGCTCTGTAAAAATATAAAATATTGATAACAACTTCAAACTCTCTAGAACCTTGCTAAACAAAATAATATTATAATGACTTTTTTTAACTATTCTTACATGCTTTCATATCAAGCTGAATTATAACTTTAATCAAAATACCGATGGGTTTCACTAGCATGCTCTGCAAGCACGAACTTGGACTATTCTTCAATGTCGAAAAGATCTTTTATTACTCTCTCTAATTGTAGTTTGAAAAATAGAAGCTTCCTTCGTTCTAAAATCACGCAATGCGACTTGATATTCTATGGAATAAAATAAGAACGGTCTCTACAGACTTATCCTAAGAGTATTCTCCCACAAGACTGTGTCCGCGGTCGCAGGTGTTAAGCAAGAGCCGCTGATGGATCGCCCTCACCTAAGGAAGCGAGTAAAGCCTTGACTCCACAATGGACACTTACTTCACCTTATCAGATAGACAATACGGCGGTACGTATATCGTATACCAGCATTCCCTCTCAGGTGATTTTCCCAAGCGTCGCCGTCTCAGCGGCAGCTCAAGGTGCGAGTTTCATAATCACCGCGGTGATTGTGGACCTGAGGAGATTTATGGTCGTGGATAAGGTCTAGCTACGAGTGCGATAGAACCTTGCATTACTTAGCTAGCTTTGTTCTTAGTTATTCCATCTCCCATTTTCTATTTCCCCTGCTCTTGTCACATATCCTCAGTCATGCTCTAAATCAATAAGGATGCTTACAACGATAATAACATTATTCACTATAGTAACAATATTCACGATTTAAATTCACGATAGTGCCAATTTTCCGAAATTTTAGGCTCTATAATAAACCATATATAATTCCGGTCACTAAGATGTATAATATTCTTGTTCCAAATCAACAGTGGACACATTCAACATGTCCTCAAGAAAGATACATGAAACAAACTGTTTAGAACATAAACTATGAGGATTACAGACAACCATAAACAGACAAAAGAGATTTCCGTGATGTTTCACGTTAGTTGCTCAGGGGTTGTGATGAATTTAGCTACTAAAGATCAGTTGATGGGATTAAAGCTTATTTCTCACGGTAAGTTTACACCGTTTCTCGATAAGATACAGATCACAATGTAAATGATTAGAAATCTATATCAAACGAAGCATGTAAAGCAAATCTGATAACTGATATTTTTAGATTTGATTCTTTATGGAAAGTAGTCAAGCTTAGATCCTGTCACAGTACTACCAAAGTACTCACAGCCATTCTTTAAATCGTTCATCCTATGCTTACTCTACGGAATTCCCCATCAAAACAATTTTACAAATGATACCACTGACAATTGTACAAACACTTGCTCAATTTAATTAAAATAATACTAAGAAGCCGTAATTAATCAAACCTCTTTACGAGTAAAGCAAGGGAACCCGAGTCAGCTATGTCACCAGGTCCGTCTCCAATAAAGAATATTATTGCCAAGAGTAGTCCAAATCCCTGACAATGCTGTGTAGGCTCCGAAAATGCCACCTATTCCCTGGTGTCCGCCGCTTCGTTTAGCCTAACACACTGTCATTAGGGTTACAATGCTGGTAACCACACCAAAAATGTTTCCGCCGAGTAAGCCACGGAACCCGAGTAGCTATGTCAGCAGATGCGTCCTAACAAATAATATAATTTTTGCCAAGAGTAGTCCAAATCCCTGACACAAAAAATGCCGCCTAGTCCCTGGTGCCTGCCGCTCCGCCTAGCCTAACACACTGTCATTAGGGTTACAATGATTGTAACCACGCCAAAAATATTTCCGCTGAGTAAGCCACGGAACCCGAGTTAGCTATGTCAGCAGGTGCGTCCCAATAAAATTATCATTGTTGCCAAGAGTAGTCTGAATCCTGACAATGCTGTGTAGGCTCGACAATGGCGCCTAACCCTGGCGTCCGCTGCTTCGCCTAGTCTAACACACTGTCATTAAACCTACAATAATGGTAACCACACCATGACCATTTCCGCTGGATAAGCTACGGAAATATCCAAGCGTTTGCAGATTCGTCACTTCGCCAACAATCTTTTACTGAGATGATTTATCCAGCATTGCTTTATTCTAGTTTTATTTTTTCTGGTTATTTATCTATATTATTGATTAATTTCTTGCTTATTTTGTCCATATTCCGGTTTAACCCTATAAAACCACCGACGATGTAGCTTTGTTAGGTTAAAGCTTATCTGCTACAGTCTATATCGTCAGTTAGTCTCCAGAGGGTCAAAACCAATTTCAAATAAATTTTGAAGTAAAAAAAATATAATGATGTAGAAATATGTGTGTTATCACAACATGAATCCTTGTGGCACGCCACACACCCACATATCGCGTTAAAGCTACTAAAATTGTTGTCGAATTTAAATTCAACATGTTAATGAGTTTTACTTCCATCTATTTCAAAATAACTATTATATATATATATATATATATATATATATATATATATATATATATATTGCTATATATAAAACAATAATAGTATAACAATTATATATATATATGTAACAACAAATATATATAATTGTTATATACTATTTGTATGATTCAGTTTAGAGAAATCATTGTTTAATTTGAGAATGGTGTGAAATAAAGAATGAAGTGATACACACAGAGCTATTGATACACTTTAATCTTATAGAAAAAGCTGCAATAACGTTAATATTTTCTTTTCACTTTAGATAAAATGTAAAATAGAAGAAGACTATACACTTCGTTGTCAAGCAAGATTATAACTTTGTAAAATCAACGAAAACTACACAGTTATTGCTTCAATTATTTGAGAATAGTTTTTTAACCCATGCTTATAGACACAAATTAGGCTTACTGGACCGTTATTCTTTTTATATGGGGAATAAATTGCGAAAATGGCAACACTTGTTTTGGAAACAACCGGTATTGGGGTGTAAGTGAATTATGAATGAATGTTAACGTACGTAGGATCGAGTGTATAGTCCCGGTTTGATCACCCACCGTACAAGTACAACGGTACTAGTATAGTAACTCTCTGACACGTTATATACTCTCAAAATCACAAAGACGCAGGTACTGATAACATTATATATTCCCACAAGACTCAGGCTTCAAACTCACTGCAACTTATGAGATCCATACAAAAGTTCGTAACTCTCACCGGAAATCAAAACCGCCTCCTCCCGCATTAGTCTGGACAAGATATAATAATATATAGCCTACAGAGTGAGTTTTATGTCCTGGCACACCTGGATATAATTTAAACGGCACGAGATAGCTATGTGAAACCTTGATCCTAGATATTATAACATATTTTTTTAATTTTTCAAGTTGTTGAAAATTTTGCCCCCCTTTTCTAAAGGGGGGTAAAGGGGGGCAACTAAAAATTTTCAAATACAAACCCCTATCATGTGACCCCTCGTTTTAAAGGGAATAAAAAAAAAAGAAATCCAATAATGCAAACTAGAGGTCTCTACGTTTATTTTAACAGATTTTATGACAAATTTACAATTGAGTAAAGGGGGGAGGTAAAGAGGGGCAACTAAACATTTTTAAATACAAACCCCTATCATGTGACCCCTCATTTTAAAGGGAATAAAAAAATAAATCCAATAATCCAAACTAGAGGTCTCTACGTTTATTTGAACAGATTTTATGACAAATTTACAATAATAAAATCAGTAACTATCTTGTTTTGTTTATCGTAACATGAGTCAACACTAACGCAAATTCTAAAAACAGTTATTTGAAAATTGTTAGTTGCCCCCATTTACCCCCCTTTAGAAAAGGGGGGCAAAATTTTCAACAACTTGAAAAATTAAAAAAAACAAATGTTATAATAGGTAGGGTCAAGGTTTCACATAGATATCTCGGGCCGTTTAAATTATATCCAGGTGTGCCAGGACATAAAACTCACTCTGTATATACTCAAAATCACAAAGACACAGGTATAATACTGATAACACTACATATTTCCATAAGACTCTGGCCTCAAACTCGCTGCAACTTATGAGATCCATACAAAACTCTCACCGGAAATGAAAACCGCCTCCTCCCGCATTATAGTCTGGACAAGATATGTATACTCAAAATCACAAAGACAGGTATAATACTGATAACACTACATATTTCTATAAGACTCTGGCCTCAAACTCGCTGCAACTTATGAGATCCGTACAAAACTCTCACCGGAAATGAAAACCGCCTCCTCCCGCATTAGCCTGACAAACATGAAAGACTGCGACGTCACCGCACCGTCGTGTACATGTCCCCGGGGTGTGGGCGGCACGACGGCCTGACAAGGCGAGTTCGCCAGGTGAAGGATGCCCGTGGGCGTGAGCCAAGGACCGGGACAGGACACAGACACCGACTACACGCCGTATCCTCTCGCCTTGACATAGTCTCTTGTGCTGCATAATTCGGCACCTGGATAATCAACGCAGCCATGTGCCAGAAAATCAAAGAGAAAATCCTAACCTGTTACAAACATGGGATATCCTACAGAAATCCTATTTCAGTGTCCGGAGGAACACGTCGGGGCCGTTCCGATCTTCAGGAAATTACCTACAAGACAAAAGTCCTAACACTTATTCGATAGACCCCTGCATCTCGTAGCGTGCAATTTTGTGAGCAAAGTCTTTCCATACTAAAGCACCCACCTAGAAGATTTTTTAATCTTGAAAGGTCCCCCGCCCCACTAACCTATATAACTTACAACTACAAATGAATGGAGTTCAAAATGCCGTCACCGATTAGGATTTACAACTATTACCCTATTTCTACTTATTCCATATTCAACCATGCAACGCCAAGAGTATCCAAAATGATACGCAACAATACACAGAACCTTTTAAGGCAGGGAAAAAGGTAAAATTTACTTTTACTATCGGAGACCAAGGGAGTTTTAAGATAAATAAGACACTTATAAACACTAAATTGATTATTTTTAAATCATTGAAACAGTATTGGTGATCCGACAATTGTTCATGTCTAAGCAGTCTGTTTCAATCAGTAATTTTTGACGACGGGACGATGGATTATTTTTATCTATTGTGTAATTAGCAAGGTACAAGTGTTTTGATACATATAGGTCAAACTATAAACTAACGCGTGTATTAGAAATGATACACGTGTCCCAATTAGTAGCATGGTGTATGTATCAATTCTGAAACACGTGGCGCTGAACGCTAATATATAAAAAAGTAATGGCCTGTGGGGAATGGGTTACAGGTGATGGCAATTAATGTGTTAATACTGTGCTTGTGCTCCAAGTCAATAAAAACAACGACTGCGACGTGTTTAGTATAAATTTAAACTTGTCAATATCTTTCCTTTGGTACCTGAAACGCAGCGTTTTAAAAATTGCTAATACACAAGAATTTTGTATTGTACACCCAAATGGCGTCTGCGAAAAACTAAAAGGCAAACGCAATAAAACCAGCTCGTTTGGCAACTGCACTTGTAAAACTGAATTTCATAGAATTTAGCAATGTCATACATGATATGTTACACTGTGTTGCTCAACAGCTTTGTCCTATTGACCATGAAATTGCTGTAAACTCTGAAAATATTGATCCAAGTTCACATGTTTATTCTTGTTACATTCTATTCACTCACTAAAAGCTAGCATGATAAGAGATTCGGTCATGAAATTGCGGTATACTCTAAAAATATTGATCCAAGTTCACATGTCTATTCTTGGTACATTCTATTCACTCGCTAAAAGCTACCATGATAAGAGGATCGGTCATGAAATTGCGGTAATCTCTAAAAATATTGATCCAAGTTCACATGTCTATTCTTGGTACATTCTATTCACTCACTAAAAGCTACAATGATAAGACGTTCGGTCATAAAATTGCGGTAATCTCTAAAATATTGATCCAAGTTCACATGTCTATTCTTGGTACATTCTATTCACTCACTAAAAGCTACCATGATAAAAGGTTCGGTCATGAAATTGCTGTAATCTCTGAAAATATTGATCCAAATTTATTATGTTCTGTTTACATTCTATTCACTCGCTAAAAGCTACCATGATAAGAGGTTCGGTTATGAAATTGCTGTAATCTCTAAAAATATTGATCCAAGTTTCACATGTCTATTCTTGGTACATTCTATTCACTCACTAAAAGCTACCATGATAAGAGGTTCGGTCATGAAATTGATGTAATCTCTGAAAATATTGATCCAAGTTCACATGTTTATTCTTGTTACATTCTATTCACTCACTAAAAGCTACCATGATAAGAGGTTCGGTCATGAAATTGCGGTAATCTCTAAAAATATTGATCCAAGTTCACATGTCTATTCTTGGTACATTCTATTCACTCACTAAAAGCTACCATGATAAGAGGTTCGGTCATGAAATTGATGTAATCTCTGAAAATATTGATCCAAAATTTACGTGTTTATTCTTGTTACATTCTATCCACTCACTAAAAGCTACCATGATAGAGGTTCGTCGCAGTGACTTTAGAAGATTCAACAGCAACTTTTAAAATGTTTTAAACTACTCAGCCAAATGCCTTTGTTCCAAAGCGGATTGTTGACAAACCGGATCGATTGCCAGGTTGTGAGGCTTTCCGCCAATGGGCTTTAAATATAAGATCAACGATTTGGAAGTGGGTTGATTATAACCTCCAACGCACACCTGACGAATGCCTAGGATGCCATTTTAAAATGTTTCCGTGGACTGCGTAGAACCTTTGAAATATCAAGCTATAAAAATATGAAGTATCATATAAACTCGTACAGTAATTGTCGATTGCATCAATTCAAGAAATTTCATGGCGACCACAAATGGTTCTATTTCCGGTTACAAACCGAAGTAGGTTGTATAGCAGTTCTATACTCATATCCGACCAGATAACGAGATCGGTCGTCAAGGTCTTCAACTGAAACACAATGAGATTCTGAGCAATGGTCGTATAGTGACTGTCCATCTACAAATATCGGTGACTCAGCCTCACTATAGCGGTCACCTACCCGTTGGCCGTCACTTACTCACAGGTCGTAAACCTACGTCCATTCCAAAGATCCCTTATTCCGATTAACGATAGGTTCATTGGAACGGTGGACCAATGAGAATGCTATACTTGGATAGCCTTTATCTTAGAGGACTTTATCGGGGATCCCAAAACGTCTAGTGGTGTTCTCATTTGCAGTAATGGGACACAAAACGACAGATAGTTTGGAGTGGTAGTGGAAGTGAATAACGAATGCGGATAGAATTCTTTTGAGCAGTTCGTAGCCCCTGGATGATCTTTAAGTGAGATAACGAGCATAAGTTTGATTGCAAAATTTGAGAAAGCTGGTCAGTCAAAAACATGGTTGATACTCAATAAACGTTCCTTTGAGCCGAGAGTAATACACTACTGAGTAAATGACAATATGAGGGAATCAATTCATTAACGTAGTCACTATTCAGGTATTATCTCAGTGTAGTTGCCATTTGGCTAAAATAGACTACCGGGATATGACAAAGGTCCTTTGCCTCAAAAGGGGGTCTTTTAAGAAAACGTACTATATGGCGGGGCGGACACTTTACTGATGGAGACTAGAACAAAATTTGGTGATCGAAACTGTCCTGCAAGATCATGCCTCATTACGGCTTATTATTTGTAGTTACTGGCGTACTTGAATACCCACCAAACTGTTCAGAATTATCAAGAACAGAGGAGAAGATTCATTGTGTTGTTACTGAAGTTCGGTCGGCCACGTGTGAAAATGTGGTTGCCAATTTTGTCAGAAGAGCGAAGGATAACTGTGGATTTTGTTATTTAAATTCAAATGAGATTTTATTGGTACGCCTTTTATATTAGGAGCCCGGCAATTAATTACCAATTAAAACCGTAGGAATATGATCGAGCAAGCAAGAAGATTCTACGAAAAAGAGCTTGGAACTTGCGTTTTCAATGCCTTCATCATAATCCACGTAAAGGATTTGAAACGGTTTCGCCTCTGTTATCAATACAGGACTGTGGCCTGGTTGGGCCGCAGACGAGGTCACTGTCAGTGCCGTGCCTCGCGAACTGGCCGTGAAACTCGGTGTCACACATTACTGGAGGAGACCCGTGCTGTGATAAACCACCATAACTAACCTTGACAGCGAGGGGCTTGCTTCATGACTCCTCTGTTCCACTTTCTATCACTTTTTCATCACAAATTAAAATCATGTCCTGTTCGGGATTTGTGAGGGTCCATACAAGATGAGTAGACTCACATGGCAGTAAGTAAACCATGCCAAATGTTCAATTGTTGTGGTAGCCATGATGGTGACATAATTGGAATTAAATGTCCTTACAAAAATAGAAATGTATGCACGTTATTGGATTGTGTCAGTTTTAAATTCAGGATAGAATCATCTATGATGTGAAGAGACTATCTTACACCAACATTGTTGCTACTGCCACTACCATCCTCTGGAAGACTTTGTGAATCCTGCCGTGAGAGAGCTGAAGTGACGTCTGTACATACTGCAGTAGCTCCGGTGCCTCGGAGAGAGAATGAGAGAGAGTAAGTTATATTTAAAGAGATGACGGACAAGACAGGTTAGGCCTCGAGATGAAATGACGTGTCTCGGTCCCCACCTGACGGCCTTGGCATACAAGTGGAAGGGACAACACCACACCACTGTCCAAACCGCGAACTTTACAACTTTCTGCTTGCTTAAAACTTTATTCCTGGATATACAAAACTGTACACAGGGTTACATTTCAGGAATTGAAAGAGCTATAACAAAGTGCTTTCACGTTTTTTTTCTGATATCAAATATATACTAGGTAACTTGGCTAAAGAAGGAAAGTCAAATAAAATACCATTCACCGTTTTGCACTATTGGACTTGGAAAAAACTGTTGAATATAGGGACAACTTGCAACTCTTATAAAGTACTGAAGGCAAGTCATTTATTATTTACGAAATTACATACAATGCTCGCAACTAAAAATTTCTGTTTTCGCGCTAGTGTTCCTAAACTGCTATTTTACTTTGCAGAGAATTTTAGTGTGGATTCACCATGAAAACAAAGTCCAACTGTATAAATTATCCACAGATATTGATAGTTGTTGTTAGCAAAATACAACAATTAGGATAATTTAAAATATTTGGGGAAACGTTTCCATAAAACGTAAAAAAACTACATTCTAGTCACGTCAAACCAAGGCGTAATAATGACTACACCTTTCCCTGGCCTGCCTGAAGCTATGACACAAAGGCCAGAGAATTTTTGGAACATTATAGACACTAGGCAAAACATACATCAAACACGAACGAGACCAAGATTTTGTTCGCTCAAACCTAGAGCCAAATAACAAAGGAAAAGTGCATACAGTTAGTATGGTCAAAGTCTATTAGAGCAGCCTGCACCAATCTAGTTCGACATTTGAGGCAGTGTTGCTATATCTATCAGCTGCTCCCGGTAGGCCGTGGCTACGATCAAAATTACCTTTATTTGATTTACAAGTTGTTTGAAAAACAGACGAATGAAACAACATACGTACGTACATTTGTTTATGGCAACATTTAATGATGTTTGTTGCAACAGACGTTGAGACGTGTCAATAATGCTTCACACAGGTAAAACTGGCAACAGTGTTTAGCGCGGGTTGTAGGGAGGGGGGATTGAAACGCAACAGCCAACATCGGACTGTTTTTGTGCGGGCTCCTTTAGTGTCAAAAACGGTTTCGAGACCAAACGTAGTCCAATTATCGTTTTTTACAGATAAATTTAAAACCATTATATAATTTCTTGCACTATATGTGTAAATATAGAAACAATTTATTAAAAAAACCAATGTGTTGCAAACAAAGAGTTATATCTCAATACCTCTCGGATATAGTATGATATATATATAATATCCTAATAAAATCAAATAATTTATAAATTAAAACCGTACAACACAATGATACTGATCGAATTTTTAAGTAGTAAGAAGGAGGACCATGCTGTTGCTGCTGGGAGGGAGTACCACTAGCAACTACCAACTACCAACATCATTCGGAGTGGAAGTGCTGAAGTACTATTAAAAAGTATCATGATAATGATCCTCTTCCAGATGCGAGAGGAGTACCTGAAGTAGTTACATGAAAATCCCCTTAGCTGAAGTAACGCCAGAACCGGCCTACTTAGGTGGTTAGGAGAATATAGAAAAATATGTCATTATTCAGTAATACAAAATATCAGTAACACTACGTTTCGATAACTATAATCACATATTTTTATCGGGTGGTTAGATGGTAAACCCCCTTTTAAGGTGGTTAAATCAATTTTGAGCTTGAAAAATACGTTTTAATTTTATTTCATGTCTCTTTCATATAAGTAAGCTAAGCACAGAAAAAGAATACATTTTTACTACTCCACGTGAAATTTCAGGCATTTTAAGTAGGAAATTCAGGTTTAAATACAAAAACAGCTGAAGATAAGGATATGAAATTTTACAGCATGTGACTGAGTTAGATTCAGATATTTACATGTTTTTGAATATTTGTTTTTGAACGAAATTTTTTTCACAAGTAGAAATACGTCTATTCAATATGCTATAACTCGTACATGCTGTTAAAGTTCACAACTTTATCTTGAGCCTGAATTGGGCCTGATTACAAACTGCCTACATTTCCCAATTTAAATACATGTCATATCACGAGGAGTGGTAAACAAATCTTCCCTACTTTTTTGTAATGAGGGAGGTCATCTTAAAGAGCTATGAATTTAACTAAACAGTAGTTTCAAAACCCAAAATTGATTGCCACCTCATTAACCTCAATTGCAGTTTTATTGCAAATATCGAGCGTAGGTGCTCATCTTTTGTATCACTGAATAATGACAACTGTTCGAAAAATCCTTTTACATCCACAATTATTCCATCGTCAAAAACGAACTTTTACTAAAGAATTGGGAGCAATGCTTCAGCAGATGAGGATCCTTAATAGCCAGAAAGAGAAACAAGGAGTGTTCAAAATTCCATGACAGTTGACAGATTTTCTTCTTTACGAAAGAAAAAACGACGATGCACGAATTTGCTAAAAGTTATTATTTTATCTAAATCAAATTATAACCGATCAATTCGTGGTCAAGCTCTAACTCTATTAGAGATTGCCACCCACCTAGGATCGCACCGCGGCTGTCGTGTGACACAGGGACGGCGCAAGTCACCTTGAGCACATACGCCGTACGGTACTCTGTCTTCATCGCTTACTGGAATTCTCTACTTGTTTTTCTATAAAACCATTAACAACACGACAAACATCGGCTCTTTCCTCATTCTGTATTATTCTCATTTTCTATTTATCCTTCAGCCAATTAAGTGCTTGCACAAGAACATTATTTCATTTGTCGAAGCAATCAATGATCCTTGGTAGCTTACATTAAACATTAGGAGGTCATTTACTATATTTCTGGAATGATTCAATGACTTAATTCATAAAATTGTCCTACCAAATAGAGGGTTACAAATGAAATAGTGTACGACCTACAGGGATATGCCTAAAAGACATTCATTACCCATCTTATAGTTTTAAGGGATCTTTTTGGGAGGTTGTAATACAAAAATTTCCCATAAAAATTCATTTGGACGATTTTGTAAACTTCCATAAAACCCAAAATACTCGACGAAACAATAAAACATTTAGCATACATGTAGTTTTAAACGTTTATTTGTTACGTGTACAATTCAACAGTATCGAAAATGTTACTTCAATATGTGGGAGTCAATATTTACCTTGGTAACAATTTGTTTTGAAATTCTCGAAATACCTCAACGATGATCAACTGAAAAACAATAACTATATTGAATAATAATGTACGGTGGAATTATAAAAAACAACGTACCCAAGATCGGAAGGGAGCCAAAACTTATAGTTACAGCCCTGGAGTCAACCCCTTGAAAAGGTGAGTACGCTATAACCATGGGCGCCGCCATAAAATTTTATAGTGGGATTTTAAATACCGGGGGAAATATAAGGTTCTGTATTACGCTCCTGGGAAAGTTAGCGAAATCTACGTCTCAACAAGAATTTTACGTTATTAAAAGTTCTTAAAATATAATAGTTTATTACAACTCAGTGGACTTTGTATACTTGTGAAGAAGAGGGTGAGGTAAAATGCAGATTTTACAATTTACAAATCAAGCAATCAAGAAATGTTGACACCAGCCAAGGATAATGTTGAAGTTTGTGGATTTAACGAAAACAAAACTAAAGATTTGTGTAAAATCGTCCACATTTGCAATAATAAACAATGACTTACGAAAAGTAATATTTATTTTTTCATCGATTTCCCTGATGTTGATATAATTTAATAGTTCAAGAACCAGGAAGGGTGCACCCTCTTGCCGGCGTCCACGGATATAGCCAGGCACCACTGCAGGTGTCACCAGAGGAAAGAAGGCGGCCACCCCGGCGCGCTCCAGGTGTCATTTCACGCTCACTAGTCGCTGTGAAATCGCTTCTGGATTTATTCCATTTCATTAACCAAGTCCCTCGTCAATTTGACTTGTTAATATCCCCCCTCCCTCTCGCCCCGCCTGCCACTCTTGCTCTTTATTCCCAGTTCCGGCCTCCAGCAGCCACACCGCACTCGCCACTGCCCGCCAGCTGGTTCACGGCACGAGTCCTGCCTGGACCCTTCCTGACCTCTCCGAACTTCCTGTTCCAGTGGACGTGACACAACACTTCTGTTACTCATAGAGCATTACTTAACAAAATTACAGGTTCCGGTAATAATTAGGAGTAAATACGATTTATAATATTTTATTGGCTATGCGTTAGCGAAGCCTCGTGGAACTGGAAAAATTGCATTTCTATCAATCTATCTATCAGCCTGTCACACGATCTCAAAAACTAACTGACCTACAGTCTTGAAATTTTGCATGAAGCTTAATTTCCATAAATGCAACAGTGAGTTCCATTTTGGTGCAAGTCACTAAATGCGAACGGAGAGAAACGCCCTGCCTGACATCAAAATGGCCGTGTTAGTCTGGCACCTAGCGGCTACAGAGCAAACAAGCGTGATGCTTGTTCCGTGACGCGAAACAAAAAACTTACATCCATAGCCCGCCAAAAGAAGTAGTTACTTCCAAAATAAAACCATTACAAACCATTTTAGTCGTAAATTACGAATTAGCACGCAATCATGAAATGAAAATTCTATCTTATAAACGGGAATAGTGAATTTTCGACTACTTATTTTTGCACTGTAACAAGGCAAAGGTGGTAGTTATACGGTATAAACATACATATAATCTTGACCATACAGCGAATCAATACGGTTTTATACGGGCTCACATTTTCCTCAGTTATGATAGAATGGCTGTTATTTGTATATAAACATTTAGTTAATATATATTTTCCAAACATTACCATGATATCAAGTGTGTATCTAGAGATCAAAACTACAAATTATAAGTTTAAAATATTAGACAAGGAGTTGTAACATTGTAATGGAGAGGCGACAGTGTCCAAATACCCTTCAGCCATGTACTCACTACTACCTGCTGTTCCCTCCCTCCCCTACTTCCTGTGTGTGATAGTTGTTGCTACCCGATGCAGGGTTTTGTGGCACAGAACTGTTCCAGAGGCCTACCAGTGACACAGATACTATAAGACCTAGCTGAATAGAGGAGGGTTATAATTTAACCCAAAATAACACTAAGTAATCAAACTACAAAAAAATATATACATAGTACACACAGTTTATATAATTTATTTTCAAATATTTTTCAATATACTAAGATACATTATTAATGAAAGATTTATGATTTTTTTACTATTCATTAATTGTGATTTTGGATATCAAAGAGAAATTAAAAAAAAACACACCTGATTGTTTTTGTTTTTCATACCATTGTTAACTCCGATATTGGCCAAAATAACTGTGTAAATAGAGAAACCTCATTTCTGCTGCTGAGGATTAAATTGTTCCTAAAGTAAAGGTTAAGCACAATAACATAGTATCTTGTGTTACCTAATCTATTAAAACTATTCTACTCCTTTTCTTTGCCTATATCTTTCTACACAGTTTTTCCTCAATGTACATTTCATTCAATGTTATTTACACAATGAGTATTCGAAATTCACAAATTCTGGACGAATTTGAGAATTCACATATCAGTCATGGACAACAGAGCATTATAAATATTCAACAAGCTTATTACAAGTTAATACAATACTAAAACGTCTTTATTACGGATCATTTAGATTTAGAATCAAATTTGACCGCCTATGGGTGCGTGAAGAGAAAAGGAAAAGGCAGGAAGTCTTGTCTCGGTGAAACGGTATAGAACAAGGATTTCACGGCGGAATGCCTCCGCTCTCCGCACCCGGGCTGTGCTAATTGCTGGGGTCGTTACACGCGCAAGCTGGTACGAGTATATGGTATAACTACTGTGTCTCTCACTCCAGAACAATCGATAGTTTTACTGTATTTACCAATGTACATATATCGATTCTCACTGCCTAAGTCGATAGTTTTACTGTATTTACCAATGTACAAATATCGATTCTCACTGCCTAAGTCGATAGCTTTACTGTATTTACCAATGTACAAATATTGATTCTCACTGCCTAAGTCGATAGTTTTACTGTATTTACCAATGTACATATACCGATTCTCACTGCCTAAGTCGATAGCTTAACTGGATTTACCAATGTACAAATATCGATTCTCACTGCCTAAGTCGATAGCTTTACTTTTTTTACCAATGTACAATATTGATTCTCACTGCCTAAGTCGATAGTTTTACTGTATTTACCAATGTAAAAATATCGATCTCACTCCCTAAGTCAATAGCTTTGCTGTTTTTACCAATGTACAAATATCGATTGTCACTGCCTAAATCGATAGTTTTACTGTATTTACCAATGTACAAATATCGATTCTCACTGCCTAAGTCGATAGTTTTACTGTATTTACCAATGTACAAATATCGATCCTCACTGCCTAAGTGAGATCAAATGACTATCGCCCAGGATTTACATAAGGGCTATAGCCTAGAGTGGCAGAAGTTCCCAAATATATAAAATAAAATATATTATAAAGATCTTAAAACGCAGGGAAATAAAGAGCCAAAAGGGCAGGCTTGATTACTGTCGTATCGTTGCTACAATTAAAAAAATCAATATTCGATAGCCTAATAACTCTCTGCTAACAGATGTACATTGCAGTACAGTATATGTCGTCGAGCTACTGAAGACATATGAATTGGCTGACACTGGTTTGATGAAAATTTTATAGAGAAAGATTTTTCATTCATGTGTGACTGACTATTGTAACAGAGATGGATATCTGTACTACCTCTAAAATCTCTTAAATTCTAGGCGATTACCGCGCAGATATCGGAATTTGACTAAATATTTGTAACCATCGCTATGATGATCGCGTAGTGTAACCTCATATCCACCGTTGCTGTGTATCTACTATCGCAATAGCCTATTGGAAGCAAATTTTCAAATCCGCATCTACTTTCGCCTGAGAAAGGAACGAACTGTCACTTAAAGCCGCGAGTTTCCTTTTGAATTTCTGTGGTCTTTGGTCTTGAGAGATTTATTTGGTCTTAAGTCTTTGGAGGTGAATTGTTTACCATACGCCGAGGCATTCTTGGAAATAGGGCGCCCCTTAGCAGAAGAATGTATTTGGAAGTTGAAGATTTACTAGAAAAAGACAAACCCAGCTAGCTCTATTGCTTATTTAGTGTCACCCTAATAAACTAGAAGAAAGAAACACAATAAATAAAGAAATGAACAATAAATAGTTACGTTAGCATTGTGTTTTAAATTACAATAGGTGAAGCGATATTTGTTGAAAATTGTGACTCGAGTTCTTTCGACACCAGGAAGTCCCAACTCCAGCCTGTGCTCTCTTCGTTTTTTTCGTTGTTGTTTTTTTTTTTAAGGAGAAGCCGATTCCCTGTTATGCCTTATTCTGCCCGTCCTCGTGGGCCACTGGCCTGTGCGAGGATCTTATCAAACAGAATAAAGAGGAGAGTCGATACAGTACAAGGTCGATGGTACTGATAAAAAGTGCAAGGGTCACAGACAGGATTCAAACCTGCGCTATCTCTAACTCAGACTCAAAGTCCAACATCTTAGACCGCTCGGCCATCGGCACTCCTAATAGGTTTCGCTTTCCTTTTTGGGACCATCCTGTTATTTTTCAAGGTAGCAGAAGGATTCCCAACTGTCTTGTTTGTTGCCTAGCTTCTACGCCTCACCTGTTTTTCCCTCACTCCAGTTCATGATCTCCAAACGTGTGGTACAATAGCGTTTATACAGGAGTGTCTGTTAATTACTATATCAAACTTCACTACTTGGATTTTCATGTTAAGATAAGACAGACAGACTGTAAACTAAGTAAAATAGGACTATACTTAAATGACATTTCTTACTTATTCTAACCTAACAAATAAAATGGTGAAGTTTGATAGTGTAATTAATGGACACACCCTGTTTATCTGTGCGCCTCTGTTAAAAAGAGACAAATTAATTGTTACCGTAACCCATTACTGTATATTCAAGAGCCTATAAGATTTCGCTCGGAATACAGTAACAATCCACACAGTTTCTAATTTGTCAAAACGTTGACTATATATTTCTTAGTACATTAAGCTACGAATTTGTCTCGTCACCGCTGGAATTGAGCAACAATAAGCCGCCAGTATGAGTACTCAGCGGTGTTAAATGTTTGCTAATATAGAATTACGAAAAACTAAATGAATCATTTGGGAATAAACGTTTCCCTTTGAGTTATCAGACCCACTTATCGTGCCCGACGTGACCGCAGGCGAGATCCGCGAATGCATGAACAAACAGCGGACTGGTGCAATAAAACATGCCCGAGACGGAACAGAAGAGCTCGGCTAAGTGAGTCACAATGCTGGGCCCACCGCCTGGGCGCTGCCGCGGCCTACACGGCTCCAATTGCGTAAACCGTGCAGTTTATATCCTGGTACAGTCAATTATCGATTATCAGATTCAACTATCGATTGTCAGATTCAACATACACAACGGAATCAAGAAACGATTCTCCGCTAACACGCTCCCACTATACGAGTGCACGGTCACACTAACTTCGGTTGTCCATGGAAAGGCAACGACATGCCGAAACGATTAGGAAAAAAATGGCGAATAAAGTGCACATACAGATATTTGCGAAAAAAGCTCACAAGGGCCAATGTGACAGTTTAGGGTAGTGGTTACGTTACTAGGAAATTAATATTTCGAGCTGCTTGGAGGTTAGTCATCACACAATATAATACCTAGGGTACATTCCTTCTGACCATACACCACAGTTCAACCACCTTTCAGGTGTGTCATCACGTAATACAAAAGCCAGGGGCATTTCCGATTGGTACTTCCCGACCTCAGATCATGTCCCAGATCGTTCAAATTTTCCGACGTCAGATCACGTTTATGAAAGGGACTAAAGGACCGATCGGAAATGACCCCGGCAATCGGTGGCGCTTATCCCGGACTTCTGGCGAAAAGAGAGATAAACATCCGTGGTGATGGTACACTAACTAAAACTCAGATCACGTGGGTGCTTTGTGTGCATAACATTTATAAGAACATGGAGGCTGTATCCTTTTTGTTCAAAAAGGTTAACTTTTTCGCTTTCTTCGCAGTGCGCTTTTTTCGCGACACCACCGAACCTGCGGTTTTAGCGTCTCGCTCCTAAGGTCGACGTAAAGTCCGGCTCTTGCACCCCCTCATGGTGATGCAACTCCTTTGATTTTGTAAAGAATATAGTCAAATGTAAATACACTCGATGGCAGTTCAAAAACAGGCAAGTTAATTTAGACGAATTAAGAGCCGACTGTACTGGTAGCCATGTTGATTTTAACCTCATAAAACATTGTTAAAACCTCACACTGTTACGCCCTTGTTGGTTGTAAAATGATAAAATATGTATCATTTTAAAGATTTGATTCTATGCGTTGTGTATTTTTTGTTAAATGTCACACTTTCCGTAATCGTACTGCAAAATATTGGGTGTAAAAGTGGTTGGGGTGTCAAATCAAATTTGGACAAGTGGAGCTTACTCTACTGTGTCAGTTCAAGACGTGCAATCAAACTGGCTGTATGAATACTGAACATCAGGTATTGAATATTTCACTGACACTGTTCATCCAGCAGTAAAACTGACTCTTTTAATTCAAAATTACTTTTTATTTTGTTATAATACAAAAACATTAGTAAATTGATTAGAAGTCCTACGTAAATAAAGTTACTGTTTTTGTAGATTATAAAATTTTAATTTTCTTCGTGTTCGTTTATTTATATTTTAATCAAAAGAACCTATAACCTAAATAGGTAAGGATATTATGGCCATAGTTCAACAATGCAATGTTATAATCAGGTGATAAGAACAGCTGATTGTTGTGGCTCACAAGCAATGGTGTCACTCAATGACTCTTGATACGGTTTAATACATGGCCTTTTAAAATCAAATTATCTCACTTATTTCTCAAACAGATTTTCTTAAACTTGGTATCGCTGAATTTTTAATTAAATGGTGTAACTAAAATGTAACAACTGTGACTTTTTTATTATGCCGTTTTTAAGATATTAACGCTTTAAAGATTTAAGAAGCTGCCATTTTGAAAATAAAGCTTGTTAAAAATGTTATTTTTACTGTAATTAGGCCTTTACGTTATAAAGCTGTGTACAAAATTTCAACTTATTACAAGCCACTCTAAAATAAAAAATAAATAAGTGAAAACTACAAAGTGGCTGTACATTTAGGTAATTATAAAGTTTTGAAAGTTTGAATATGATATTTTGGTTTGTCTTTGGTCCAGGAATAATTAATACTTAAAAATATTGGTACAGAGTTCTGGGACACCCTGTACCAATGTATATTTGATCCCGGCTTGTGCAAGCATACCTTTAAAGTGATCAAAGTATAGTTAGAATTATTACAAAAATTGCAAAATACTTGTTTATACATTGACCGATATCGTTGACAAAAGTACCTTGGAAATTTGTGACACCCTTTTGTGAACACCATTTACATACAGGCTATAATATAATGTAGCTTGATGAAAAATTGATTTTATATGTATCTCAGGTAAGTTAGCTGACTACCTTGTTTCATTATGGCAGCCGTTTATACCTTAAAAATTGACAACTCCCTTAATTATGTAACTAGAGAAAAAAACTTATTCTGGAATGAACATGACATTTCAAAAACATTTTGTATTATACAACTTTTTTGTATCGAAAGGTTTTAAAGATATTGATTACATGTAAATTCTCTGAGAGTAAAGTAATAGTCTTATTTGTCACATAACCTAGCTACTTCTTCTGACTAATCCGGAGGGACTATTTACTTTTTCTTTAATATAAAAATCAATAATGTAAATAAAACTAAATGTATCTAACCTAATCAATAACACAATCATCATTTCAAATACACGTTTCCATCAAATCTTTTTATTAAAATACATATCCACATAAGAACAAATCCATTTGACAGCACATCAAAAATGGGAATGTGTCCTTCTGCAGTAGCTCAATAGAAGAAAACCTTACGGAGACAAAGGAGGAATATTATCCTGGAGTGTTGGACTCAGAGGGAACCACTGAAGGACAGAGCTCTTGAAGGGCCAAACAAGGGAGTGGGTTTGGGATTGAAGGTTCTATCTCTATTAGCCAAGATACCCCCGAGATGCACCTAAACATCAAAAACGAGTTTTTTTATGTTTAAAACTGAAACTAACAGATTTAATTATTTTTAAAATAATATTGCATTGCAGGATCCTTATGACAAATCTTCAATCAGAAATATAGGGCTATGTTACATACAATATTGAGTAAATAGAGAAACAATACAAAGTTATTATAATGTGTTTATAAACTGTACTAGTGTTTGTAGATTAAATTTTATCGAAATGAAAACATACAAAACTTTTTATTTAAAACAGCATTGTAAATCTCCTTTTGATTTGCAGCATGCTTTTATTACTGTGCCTGTTTTTCTCAAGTAATTTACTTTACTTTAATATCTGGCAATCGACATTGTAAAAGTTTAGTAAAACTATTTTTAAACAACATAAACCTCAGTAAAGTATTATATATTAAATTATGTCTATGTAAAATATATATTATAAAAAAGTTTATATTATAGCATATATTATTATAGGATCATTGTTATTTACAACCGTGACATGAACACCTTACGGCTTAGATACCTGATAGGGACCATCACAACTAAAGCCTATTTTATATACAAGTCCAACACACAATTTAGTGTTGCATTTTATTATACGTGTGCAAAACTCATTTACAAATTTTGATTGAAATCATAATTATAATGGGTTTAATATAAATTAAACATAGTAATCCCTCTGTTTTCTACTTAGCGTAAAAAACCCAATACAGAAAGTTTTCTAGGTTAAGATTGGGGAAATATACAGTTTCATAACAAAATCTGTACATATATTCCCAATACAGCCTTGAGGTGGAGAAATATATAAGATTTTGCCAATGTCTATGTTCATAAAATTTTGTTCTTATTAATGAGTAAGTGAGTCCTTTTAGGACTAAGTGCAGGATCTTAAAATCTCTTTCCCTCACTCACACAAAAAAACTGGAAACAAGAGAGAGAGAGAGAATTGAGCCAAAACTTGATTCAGTAAATTTTAGTATAAATTGAACTAAATTTAAATAACACATGGTTCATTTAAATATATTATGAACATTTTATTTTATAGAATGACATGTTTTGGAATCAAAGGTTACAAAAAAGTTTGTGCCAATAGGATAGTAGTGTTACATTAAATTTTCTAAATGTTTAATCAGAATCATAAACCAAGTCAATAACTGCACAATAGACGAAAAAAAGATGACACATTGAAGTTAGATTTAATGAGTTTTGTACAGAACAAGGTAAGTCTTTGAGGAGCATCTACTTCCATGAGTTACGTAATTATCTTAAACAAACAATAACTATTCTGAACTATTTACACAAAACTTTTGCAAACCAAACATTATAATCTATAAATCATTAAAAAAATATTTATTAGCATTCAGCAGATCATTACGTGATAACAATAAAATTTAATTTAACTTCTACCTGCATTAAAGCACCATTAAACACCATACATGTACAAACTACTGCTGCCATTATAGAAAAGGTAAATAGCACAAAAAGATTACTTAAATAAAAGAACATCCAACATCTTAGGCAAATCTTCTAGGTTCAATATAACAGACTCTCAGACCAAGTTAATCTTTAATGTACTGAGTTAAAACTTTAAAACTCATGCAGAATATAGGTAATAAGACTTACATTTGATAAGCTCAACAACTTCCGTGTGAGTGGAATGAGTTACATTAACTCCATTAACCTGAAATCAAGAACAGATAATAAGGTGATGGTCTACAATAACTTATTTTTATTCTATATACAAAAACACACACAACTTATGACTCATATATATATATATATATAACAATTTGATATAACTAATTAGTATTTTACAGTAAATATTACGCCTACTGAATGTAGCTATTCTAATGGGTTTTACTACTTGTTCAAATTTTTAGAAAATGTAATTCATCAAAAGCCCAATAATTCACTGCAACAAAAAGATTTGTAGGGTTTTATACTGAATTCAAAACCATGGGAATTCTGATCTTAACCAGCGTCCAATGCTGAACTTCAACTCTTCATTACAAGATGACTAGAATGGGGAATACCGGCCACCATAGGGTGACAGAGAACTGACTCAACAAGTAGCGGGTTTGAAGGACATCTACAGGTCTCATCAGTCATGTTTTTTTCATTGAGGTTTTGATTTAGGTAATTCATCTCTATATGCCTTACGACGAACCTATGCAACTAGCAACCTTGAATCCACTAAAATAGCGTACTATGCGCTATTTGAAAGTCATTTTGTTGTGCTTCCCCATGGAATAGAAGCATGGGGAAGCACAACAAAATTCAACCTTTCAAAAGTCCTTAAAAAAAAAAAAAAAAAAAAAAAAAAAAAAAAAAAAACAATACGTTTAATGGGCAACCTAGGACCTAGAGAAAGTTGTAGAGCTACGTTTAAAGAATTGAAAATACTTACGGTAACATCCCTTTACATAATAGAAACAATATAGTATTGCCTAACAAGAGACCTTCCTCGAAATGGTGACCTCCATGAGCATAATACAATACATGGTCAAGACTTCCCACTACCTCTTCACAGAACAGCCTTATTTGAGAAAAAACCTACCTATGCTGGGAAGAAACTATTTAATGCTCTGCCAGAAAAAAATCAAGAATAATCAAAATAATCTAAAGAAAATGAATACAGTAATGAAGAACTGGCTACTGCAGAGAACCATCTATACAATAGAGGGATTCTACTCTTGGAGGCAACTCAATCAAGACCACTAATACTTTTATAATAAGACTTAACTAATAACTATGTACATGTATATCTTATTTTCATTGATGCTACTTGTAATCTTAAAGATTATCAATAAAGAATCTCTGATTTCTGTAACATTCTACTTCAAAAGAATTAAAAGTGTTTAAAACTACAGTTATTTAAAGTATCACACTAAGCAGATAAAATTAATGAGTGAGGTTTTTCACAGTAATAATTAATTTAACTGTTATAAAAAGAATACTTTAGTCTTCTTAAAAATAATTGTATTAAATGCTGGTTATATTTTAAAAGTGCAAAAAAAAGCATTGATTCCTAGGCTAAAAGAATGTTGGAGAAAAACATTAAGTAAACTCAGTGCAATCAGGTGTAAAAACTATATGAAACTATTAATATATTTTCAAAACATTCACACGTTACAGTAGTAGTAGTAAGTGGTAACACTTCCATATTAGACATTATACAATACCAACCTTACAATTTTGGCTACAATAAAGTCTTCCAACCACTTAACAAACATACAAAGAGTTTTAAACAAAGGCAATATTGCAGAATAGTATTTTTCTAATCACACCTAAATATTATAGACAAAGCAACATCAGTACCAACAAGCTAAATTAATACTGAGTATTTTACTTATGAAACATCTTACTGCAAGCACAAGAATTCTACCACTGTCTATACAAAGGAAACTGGTCTTGGCAACACACCAGCTTCTTTATGCACAACAACAAAAATATAACAGACAAATATGTGGTCCATTAAGACTGTGCAATCAGGTTCTCTGAAGGCAGGAAAGTTTGCAAAGAAACAATTTTTCAAGGAATTATAAGCACTTTAAGTAGTAATTTGGGCTATCTAGAAATTGAACCCATGGAAAATTGATGACAATGGGGATGAATGGTATAGATTTTTGACAGTGTCTACATTGTAAAATACGACTGGAGGAATGACATATTTTTAATAAGTAACACATACTATCTTTATGTCATACTAGCAGTTACTCACAATTCAATTTTGAAAAACAGGGACACACAATGAGCATATTCACTAAAAATGGAATTCTAAACAATCCTGAGATAAGCGATAGTCACTGAAAGATATTCCAATCTCTTGATCCATTTCAGATTCAAGTTTAAAGATGGGGACCTTGAAGTCAGAGTTGCTCTGAAATTTTTGGACTTCTCTCCAATTATTCGTGATATATTATTAGGTAGCTCTTAACAATTTTAGTAACAATTGAAATAATTTAGACCATTATGGAGAAATCATAAGTCTAGAGGGAGACTAAAGTCAAAAGTCCTTAGTTTTTCTGATAACACACTTATGATGTAATAAATGATGGTATTTTAACTGTAGTTAATTCAAACAAACCCAGACAAAGGAAAGCTTCAGCACATAACATAATAAATTATAAAGAGTACGTGACTTTGACACATGAATAACAACAAACATTTACTATCAGCTGGTTAAATGTGTATGATTATTATACTTAGTATTCTTGACTTTGACACGTGATAATTGGACAACACTTACTTACACCCTTTTACAAGTATTTAAATGTATTTGTGCATTTGTGGGGTTACCATGCACAAGTTATTTTAACAACAGCCTAATTCACCATATACATAGCGGTCTGGTAGAAAAAGAAAACATTTTAAGAGATGATTGTGGACCTAAAAACAAGAGAAAAAGTTCATAACTTGATTAAAAAATTATTTGTAAAAATACAAGTTTTTACATTTGAGGCACTATAATCTCATTAAATGGCTAAACAAATGCGTAAAATCTATTTTAAAAAATTGTAGAGAATTTAATTCTGAGAAAATTTATGTAAATAGAATCAATACCAAACAAATTCTAAATTAATCAATTCAAATGTTATTGAAAGAAAAACACTAAAGCAAATACACTTTGACAGTCTGACACAATGCTGTGCGTCTGCAATACTGTGGATGAATTTGGAAAAGCATCATTGTATTGTTTCAAGAATACTTTTTACTGATGAAGCTACATTTACTCGTGATGGTGTTAACAACACCAGCAATTTCCATCAGTGGTCATATGAGAATCCTCATGACACAACGGACAATAAGTTTCAACACAGATTTTCAGTCAATGTGTGGTGTTGTGTTGTCGATGATAAATTAACTGGCACTTTCATATTAGAGAACAGACTTGAACATACATGGAACTTTTACGTAATTAACTGTTTACTTCTCTGGAAAATACACCATTTTTAACACAAATGATTATGTACTTACAACATAATGGTGCTCCTCCACATACTGCTCATCGTGTTAAGAAAATTTTTAAAATAACACTTGGCAGGCAAACTGATTGGTGCTGGAGAAGTTATTAACTGGCCTCCAGACCTTACACCACTGGGCTATTGTATATAGGGTTGGATGAAAAGTGAAGTTTACAAAGTAAAAGTTAGTACACAAGTTGAACTAATCACTCTGAAAAAATTTGATGCTGCTGCTCTTATAAAGGAAAAGAAAGCTGTTCTAGCAACAGTGATACAAAATATTCTGAAGCGTATTAAGTAGTGTACTGTAATGGTGGAAATTTTCAAACCTTATTTATAATGTAATGAAATTAGTTATGTTTTATTTAAAACAGAACTATGATGGTAAATTAAATTTGTAAAAGTTTAATTTTTTTAAGTTTATTATTAATAATACAGTATTGTTACATTTTTGCAGGGTAATACAAGTTACAATAAATTTGAATACATTAATTTAGAATTTGTTTGTTATTGACTTTATTTACATCAATTTTCTCCTAATTGAATTCTGTACAATTTTTGTACATGGAGTTTATGTATTTGTTAGCCATTTAATAAAATTATAGCACCTCAAAAGTAAAAAACATGTATTTGACAGTAAAGTTTTATTTTTTAAGCAAATTATTTTAAAACTGAGGGACAACTTACAGTCTTGGGACCTAATTTATTCAAATTTTTCAGTTTAAAATTCATATGAAACGATAAAATGTTTGTCTTAATTACTGTTCTAATGGTTTCAGTCCGGGGTTCATTGAATCCTTGAAGTGGAAATCTGGACAAAATCTTTCACTAGTCTTATCTCACTAACAAAGCATTTCCAGACATATGTTTATATAAACTTTTTTTTCTTCTTTTTAGGTCTAACATCACCTGTTAAAATGTTTTCCTTCCCTCCAGGACATCTCTGCATATGTGGTATATACTACTTTGAAAGTCTAACTCTTATAATTCCTTATAAAGTGGTAAAAAAAATATATTCCTCTTGTTTTTGAGAAGACTCATAAAAGGGCTATTATTGTGAAAAAAATATAAACTAATAATTAATTGCACTATCAGATTATAACAGACTATGGTTAGTAAAAAGTACAAATTTATCTCTACTTTATTTAACTACAGTCTGAAGTTTATCTGTTTTGAACATCATTCAGACGTGATGTCAGCAGACATAAAGATAGGCAGAAGACGAAGCAACAATATCTTGAACCTTCACAATGCATAATAAAGATAGCTCTGTTTTAGTTACAACACTTTTTGCAATTAAGGCCATTACGTATTGCAACTTAACCTTAGGTAAGTACTTCATAATTGTCCAGAATTCCAAGAGGAGCCATTATTTCATTTATAAATTTCAATATGAATATAAATAAATACCTAGTTTTGAAGAACTAAAAAAATTTAAAAATGAATATAGAATGGGTTGAATTTATATACAACCCACACAAATCTTTTACAGACTCTGTAGCTAGCCTCATTTATAAAATAACAAACAGTAACTTTCTTTGGCCCAAGACTCCACCCATGATTATTATCTCACTTAATACAGAAATTACTATACATACGTGATAAATTAACAAAAGTACAAAACTAAAATTACTTGAATAAAGATAAAATGTATTTCTCTCATTCAACAGATTATCAATCTAAGGATAAAGGTATACTTCATCCTTATTCATGATCTTGGTATGGTTTGTACGAATATAAAAAGACATAGTTACATTAAATGTACTTCTGGGTGATGATTTGTTATCTCATATAAAACCAAAATTATATATTCTTACCTTGATGATTTTATCTCCGTGGTGAAGACCTGCTCGCTCAGCCGCACCCCCTGTAACATTGGTTTAAAAGTAAAATAAAAAGATCCAAAATTAAGTACATATTTGTTTTTCTTTATATGTACTGGGCATCCCCCCCCCCACCCCCCCCCCCCCCCACCCCCCCCCCCCCCCACCCCCCCCCCCCCCCACCCCCCCCCCCCCCCACCCCCCCCCCCCCCCACCCCCCCCACTTGAAAAACTAGAGAGTAGATGACAATAATTCGTGTTTTAATCCCCCAGATGTCTGAGAGGTCACGCGCTCAAGCCTGGCGTTATTTAAGTGGGTGCCATGAGGGCTTACTGCAGTAGTGGCAGATTGGCGCAGATCTGTCCACAATGAGTTGATTGGAGGCGGTACAAGGCACCACTACTCGCTTCTCCACACTTCACTCAGTAGTTGTTGTTTTTCATCTCTTGTCATACTTTCACAACCTGGCAGGTTAATAGGGAAGTATGGTGGAAGTAGGAGAGGACATAACTGGCAGGTAGAGCTCGACTTCCTCATGTGAATGAACTATCCAACTCCACATATCCTCTTAGAGTCCAGGTAGTTTGTCTTGCTACCCGAGAGCAGGTACGTATGACTGTCTCTGAACCCACATCTCTCCAGTCTGATGTGTGTATGCCGCTGAGGTTCAGAACTACCAAGGACTTCAACCAAGATGTCGCGTAACAGGCTTTGCTAATTTTGCACGCAACATTTTAAATTTATATCGCTCATTCATTATCTAAATGTCATTCGGTTAGATAGACAGACATACAATTATACGAATAAGAAATATTTCCATTACTCCGGGAGGCAAAAGAGACATAAAATTGTTTCAGCTTACTGAGTGATAGGATTCAATGACACTCAGCCAACTTCCATGGTTGGACGTGCGCCATCATAAGATTCAATGGAGCTCAGCCAAATTCCATGGTTGGATGTGCACCATCATAAAATTCCATGGTGCTCAGCCAAATTCCATGGTTGGACGTGCAACATCATAACATTCAATGGACCTCAGCCAAATTGCATGGTTGGACGTGCACCATCATAACATTCAATGGCGCTCAGCCAAATTCCATGGTTGGACGTGCACCATCATAACATTCAATGGAGCTCAGCCAAATTGCATAGTTGGACGTGCACCATCATAAACATTCAATGGAGCTCAGTCAAATTGCATGGTTGGACGTGCACCATCATAACATTCAATGGCGCTCAGCCAAATTCCATGGTTGAACGTGCAACATCATAACATTCAATGGAGCTCAGTCAAATTCCATGGTTGGACGTGCAACCATCATAACATTCAATGGCGCTCAGCCAAATTCCATGGTTGGACGTGCACCATCATAGCATTCAATGGAGCTCAGCCAAATTCCATGGTTGAACGTGCAACATCATAAGATTCAATGGAGCTCAGCCAAATTCCATGGTTGGACGTGCAACATCATAAAATTCCAATGGAGCTCAGCCAAATTCCATGGTTGGACATGCAACATCATAACATTCAATGGACCTCAGCCAAATTCCATGGTTGGACGTGCACCATCATAGCATTCAATGGAGCTCAGCCAAATTCCATGGTTGGACGTGCACCATCATAACATTCAATGGCGCTCAGCCAAATTCCATGGTTGGACGTGCAACATCATAACATTCAATGGCGCTCAGCCAAATTCCATGGTTGGACGTGCACCATCATAACATTCAATGGCGCTCAGCCAAATTCCATGGTTGGACGTGCAACATCATAACATTCAATGGAGCTCAGCCAAATTCCATGGTTGGACGTGCACCATCATAACATTCAATGGCGCTCAGCCAAATTCCATGGTTGGACGTGCAACATCATAACATTCAATGGCGCTCAGCCAAATTCCATGGTTGGACGTGCAACCATCATAACATTCAATGGCGCTCAGCCAAATTCCATGGTTGGACGTGCAACATCATAACATTCAATGGAGCTCAGCCAAATTCCATGGTTGGACGTGCAACATCATAAGATTCAATGGAGCTCAGCCAAATTCCATGGTTGGACGTGCAACATCATAACATTCAATGGACCTCAGCCAAATTCCATGGTTGGACGTGCAACATCATAACATTCAATGGAGCTCAGCCAAATTGCATGGTTGGACGTGCACCATCATAACATTCAATGGAGCTCAGCCAAATTCCATGGTTGGACGTGCAACATCATAACATTCAATGGCGCTCAGCCAAATTCCATGGTTGGACGTGCACCATCATAACATTCAATGGCGCTCAGCCAAATTCCATGGTTGGACGTGCAACATCATAACATTCAATGGAGCTCAGCCAAATTCCATGGTTGGACGTGCACCATCATAACATTCAATGGCGCTCAGCCAAATTCCATGGTTGGACGTGCAACATCATAACATTCAATGGACCTCAGCCAAATTCCATGGTTGGACGTGCGCCATCATAACATTCAATGGCGCTCAGCCAAATTCCATGGTTGGACGTGCGCCATCATAACATTCAATGGCGCTCAGCCAAATTCCATGGTTGGACGTGCAACCATCATAACATTCAATGGCGCTCAGCCAAATTCCATGGTTGGACGTGCAACATCATAACATTCAATGGACCTCAGCCAAATTCCATGGTTGGACGTGCGCCATCATAACATTCAATGGCGCTCAGCCAAATTCCATGGTTGGACGTGCAACATCATAAGATTCAATGGCGCTCAGCCAAATTCCATGGTTGGACGTGCAACATCAAAACATTCAATGGAGCTCAGCCAAATTGCATGGTTTGGACGTGCACCATCATAGCATTCAATGGAGCTCAGTCAAATTCCATGGTTGGACGTGCAACATTATAACATTCAATGGAGCTCAGTCAAATTGCATGGTTGGACGTGCACCATCATAACATTCAATGGCGCTAAGCGGAATTCCGTAAGTACAATTGTCACTTGTTAAGAAGTCATATGATTGTACTCTGTATGTTTGCAAGAGGAATGTATTCCAGAAATGTTTGGCCAAACGTATTTGCTCACGTTCAACCAATTTCTATGAGGTGACAGGTGTCATCATCTAACTCTGTGTCGCTAATTTAGAAGTTAAGTTTTTTAGAAAATCTTGTCCACAGTCAATTTATTTCCGAGATATTGTGTGAACAGACGGATATACACACAGACAGACTAAAATGAAATTTTTCTAGCGCCTGGGGTGATACCAATAACGCTTTAAGTGAGGAAACTACGTGATTGAACTCGGTATTGTACTTATAAATATAAACTAGCTCAAGGTACTTGAAGTGACATGAGTCGGATTATGTCTACATCGGTGTTTTGGCACATATCCATACAATGATTCAGGATATTGCCGGTGTAATGATCACTTTACTCGCACTTTTACACTTCACTCTGTGGTTGTTGTTAACACAAACCACTAACTGTCTGCCGGTGTTAAAGGTGTCATGGGTGGGCGATGTTATGTCTACATCTGTATATTGACATGGATCTCCACAATGACTCAGGATATTGCCGGTGTAATGATCACTTTACTCGCACTTCTACACTACACTCTGTGGTTGTTGTTAACACAAACCACTAACTGTCTGCCGGTGTTCAAGGTGACATGGGTGGGCGATGTTATGTCTACATCTGTATATTGACATGGATCTCCACAATGACTCAGGATATTGCCGGTGTAATGATCACTTTACTCGCACTTTTACACTACACTCTGTGGTTGTTGTTAACACAAACCACTAACTGTCTGCCGGTGTTCAAGGTGACATGGGTGGGCGATGTTATGTCTACATCTGTATATTGACATGGATCTCCACAATGACTCAGGATATTGCCGGTGTAATGATCACTTTACTCGCACTTCTACACTTCACTCTGTGGTTGTTGTTAACACAAACCACTAACTGTCTGCCGGTGTTCAAGGTGACATGGGTGGGCGATGTTATGTCTACATCTGTATATTGACATGGATCTCCACAATGACTCAGGATATTGCCGGTGTAATGATCACTTTACTCGCACTTCTACACTTCACTCTGTGGTTGTTGTTAACACAAACCACTAACTGTCTGCCGGTGTTCAAGGTGACATGGGTGGGCGATGTTATGTCTACATCTGTATATTGACATGGATCTCCACAATGATTCAGGATATTGCCGGTGTAATGATCACTTTACTCGCACTTCTACACTTCACTCTGTGCTTGTTGTTAACACAAACCACTAACTGTCTGCCGGTGTTCAAGGTGACATGGGTGGGCGATGTTATGTCTACATCTGTATATTGACATGGATCTCCACAATGATTCAGGATATTGCCGGTGTAATGATCACTTTACTCGCACTTCTACACTTCACTCTGTGCTTGTTGTTAACACAAACCACTAACTGTCTGCCGGTGTTCAAGGTGACATGGGTGGGCGATGTTATGTCTACATCTGTATATTGACATGGATCTCCACAATGATTCAGGATATTGCCGGTGTAATGATCACTTTACTCGCACTTCTACACTTCACTCTGTGCTTGTTGTTAACACAAACCACTAACTGTCTGCCGGTGTTCAAGGTGACATGGGTGGGCGATGTTATGTCTACATCTGTATATTGACATGGATCTCCACAATGATTCAGGATATTGCCGGTGTAATGATCACTTTACTCGCACTTCTACACTTCACTCTGTGCTTGTTGTTAACACAAACCACTAACTGTCTGCCGGTGTTCAAGGTGACATGGGTGGGCGATGTTATGTCTACATCTGTATATTGACATGGATCTCCACAATGATTCAGGATATTGCCGGTGTAATGATCACTTTACTCGCACTTCTTCACTTCACTCTGTGCTTCTTGTTAACACAAACCACTAACTGTCTGCCGGTGTTCAAGGTGACATGGGTGGGCGATGTTATGTCTACATCTGTATATTGACATGGATCTCCACAATGATTCAGGATATTGCCGGTGTAATGATCACTTTACTCGCACTTTTACACTTCACTCTGTGCTTGTTGTTAACACAAACCACTAACTGTCTGCCGGTGTTCAAGGTGACATGGGTGGGCGATGTTATGTCTACATCTGTATATTGACATGGATCTCCACAATGATTCAGGATATTGCCGGTGTAATGATCACTTTACTCGCACTTCTACACTACACTCTGTGCTTGTTGTTAACACAAACCACTAACTGTCTGCCGGTGTTCAAGGTGACATGGGTGGGCGATGTTATGTCTACATCTGTATATTGACATGGATCTCCACAATGATTCAGGATATTGCCGGTGTAATGATCACTTTACTCGCACTTCTACACTTCACTCTGTGCTTGTTGTTAACACAAACCACTAACTGTCTGCCGGTGTTCAAGGTGACATGGGTGGGCGATGTTATGTCTACATCTGTATATTGACATGGATCTCCACAATGATTCAGGATATTGCCGGTGTAATGATCACTTTACTCGCACTTCTACACTTCACTCTGTGGTTGTTGTTATCAGAGACCGCTTAACACGTTTTCGAGTGTTATAAGTAACAGTATTCAGCAAGATTATAGCAACATTGTACCTGTATTTGGTTGCAGTATCTGTTGTTGGTGGTGCAGGGAAAACAAATTTGCCTCACTTCTACGCTCAACTTAAAAACGGATTTTCGTCTAATTGTGTCTCTTATTTTTCGGCTCGTTAAGCTCCTCTCAGACTTTATATCGGTTATTGACAATACTGTTATCATTCTTCTGGTCACCGTTGTGAGTTATTTGTTCAATGTCATATAGTACGTTTTTTCAATAGCAGCTTTGTTGCTCGACAAGACTAAAGTGAATGGTAAATTTGTTCCATCTCTTCTTTATAAAACATAGTTTGATAAGTACTCAAATTGGCGGTGTGACGTATGTATTATTTTGTGTATATATTGGTTTTTAGAGTGATGCCACCACTACAATATGCTTCTTGTGGTGCATATTATGACGTGTGATTAAAAATACGTCTAAATCTTTTCAAATGAGAAATAATAATAATATTCTTGATTGCAGGAAACAATTAACAATAATTGTATTGCAAGCGTCATATAAAAATAAAAGTCCTAATCTAATAACTAACATAATTTTAATTATAAGTAAAAATAATAGATAAATAAATATAGAATTAAAATTACTTTTTGGGTACGTGACACCTGTCGCCGTTTCCTCAATAGTGGCTGAATTTTCTTGGATATCAGAAGGGGAGTTAGAAATTTTTTTATGTAAGTGAAGATTATCCCAGCGATCTATCGCAAACTCGCCAACTGAATAAAATGACCTAAAAGAAGTGTTTTAATCGAGATTTAAATTGTTTGTGGTTATCGACGCGTTTGATCTCTTCATTAGCCTTACACCAACCTGAGATGGCAAGCATTCAAAAACAGTAGTTCTGTGCTGTGCCATACGAAAGTTGTCCCGGCCTCTAGTTCCCTATTGGTGTACGTCGCTACCCCGAAGTGAGACGCGAATTTACACGACTCTCTTTGATTTAATTTGTAAATGATTCTGACAGCTTTCTTTTGCATTCTAAACACTATTTAATTTGTATCTAGAACAGCCAACCCTTAATCTCAGACCATAAGCTAAATGTGGATGTATTAGACCAAAGTAAGCTGTCTTCAGAATGTCCAATAAACAGAATTTTGCCAAATTGCGTAAGACATAAATGCTTGAAGCAACCTTTGAACAGACACTATCAATGTGATCGGTCCATTTCAGCCCTCGATCAAGGTGCATCCCAAGAAACTTGGTGGATTCTTCTTCTTCTAGTATGGTTTCATCCACCATCACAATTGGTCGGATTTCGTTTTCATGTTGCCGAAAACAGAAATTGATTACGCTTGTTTTTGAACAATTTGTTTTCAAATTGATTTTGGAAAAAAGATCAATGCATGAGTTGAGTTCTTCAAAGGCTTTCATTTCAAGATCTGGTTTGGTTTTTATCTAATGCAGCGAGTCGTATCGTCAGCATACTGAGTCATCTTTCCATTATGGATGGATGAACTCAATCTGTTGACGTAGACGAGAAATAGGACTGGCCCTAGAATCGATCCCTGTGGGACTCCATAGGGCATTTTAACTTTGCCTGAAAGGGTATTCGCAACGTGCACACATTGTTCTCTATCATTTAGGTATGAGAGCCATTTGTGAGGCAAACCACGAACACCGCTTGACCATAACTGGTGCAACAGTGTTTCATGATGCACACAGTCAAAGGCCTTTGAGAGGTCAAGAAATATGCTAAGCACATGTTCCCGCTTCTCTAAACCATCTACAACAGAATCAATGAGACTCGTGACAGCATCAGTAGTCGATTAGTTTTTTTATAAATCCAAATTGTTCAAACGTCTTCAAAACTTAGTTGAAATAATGCCTGTGGATAACTCTGCTACGAGGACGCAGTCTGGCGGTCAGATAAAGATTGTAAATATGTACTACGTGTAAAAATAACGGAAATAGGCAAGTAGTGTGGGGGCCACTACGTCCAGCACTGCCAGTAGATACGCGGTATCGGTATCGTATCACGCGGTTTGTTTGTGTCAGGATTAGTTGATGGTTTGTTGTGTTGTGAGTGGGAGAGGGAGCGCGGGGCTGCACCAAAATAATCAGCTGATCGCCACGCAGGGCCAGATGGTCCAGCGGCCCGGCAGGTTGGCCCCACTGCGTCTAGCAACAACACTTGGGTGTGGGATAGTTACACAATCATTCTTACCATTACCATTACATTCGTACCAAACACACAGAAAAAGGTGAGAAAAGAAAGGAATTTTGTAAAACCTGATTGAGTTTATCACTCTGGGACATTTAAAGACCTTGAGTCGAATAAGTAACTAATATTGAGTTGCGCGGAATTGTGAAGCAGATTATGTTTCACCTCCCTCAGCGGTTTGGTTCTGCTGTTGGTACAGTTGTAAAACATCCGTTTATTCCGCCAAGCTGACTGCTCAGAGCTTGCAGATAGCAGTGTCAGAGTTCTCACAATTAGAATCAGCTGACTAATCGTTAAATATCTGTTATGGGAAGAACAATGTGTTATAACCATTATCGATTGTGGATTTTAAGAGCCGGCTGTAGTAACAAGACCTTGAGTAATATTTCTAGATTCTTTCACGCTTATAATTTCTTTAACGCACAATCCTTGTCAGTTTTTTAAAAATCGTATCAATGAGTGGCTATTGCAATTAGGCGTATCAGAGGCGGAGATCATTATCACTGCCGGGTACAGGGGACCTGACCCTTGACCATGACGTTGTTACTATTACTAACCGAACACACACACACACACACACACACACACACACACACACACACACACACACACACACACACACACACACACACACACCTATCTCTCTCTCTTTCTCTCTCTCTCTCATCTCACTTCTCCATAAATTGATTATTTGAGTTTAGCAGCACATAAACCATTTTTATTTTGTTTCCACCGCTTGATTAAAAACAGTCACTTACACAGTAAAATTCAAGTAGCAATAGACATATATCCCCCTTTATCTTTTTTACCTTATTTTTACTCTACTACTAACATTCCAGCGTTTTATTTAAATTTTATGTTGGCGGCTAGATGCAACTAGGCCTACGCACAGGCAGATTGCCCATGTAGGCTTTCCAGTATTGTTATTTTCATTGTGCTATTCGTTACATTTTCTTACATTTCTTCTACATATATGAGCTGCTGTATATATAATAATAGCTATTTCATTTAAGAACCATTGTATATATGTTACATATAAACTGCTGGAATAAACGTTATTCATTCATTCATTCATTCATAAGAGCAATATTAGACGTCATACAGTTTTACGTCATATGTTTTATCGTAGCGTCAGCTTTTTTTCTGTAAAGTGTATATTTTTTTTAATACTTAAACAATTGAGTACAACAAAGTTTGAGATTCTTTTATGAATAACCCATAACAGTAGAAAAAACGAAACGCGTTTGGATGCGTATTAACTGGATTCATTTAAAATTAGACATTCTCCATAACTGTACGACTACTAAAGAGGGCTTTAAAGAGCACATGGTTTAACATTGTTCTTGTGGGGAAAAACTCAAGGTCATTTTATTACAACCGGATCTTCAAAATAAGGTTTCATTTGAATGATCAGGAGGAACAGAGCTAATTTTATCTTTATCAGAACAACTACACTTTTCGTGAAACTAATAAAGGAATTTCCTTAACGCAACGAATTGATAGTCAACCGCGTATATTGTAACATGATAAAAATGTTTACAGGTTTTTTTTTACGTTGATACATTTAAAAAAAATCAGCAATTAATGACGTAAATAATAGTTATATCGATGGAAGCCAACAAGTTAAAAGGATTTAGTGAAGTAAATAAGAATTATATCAGTGTGAGCCAATTAAATAAAGGATTTAGTGACGTAAATAATAGTTATATCAATGTGAGCCAACTAGTTAAAAGGATTTAGTGACGTAAATAATAGTTATATCAGTGTGAGCCAACTAGATAAAAGGATTTAGTGACGTAAATAATAGTTATATCAATGTGAGCCAACTAGATATAAGGATTTAGTGACGTAAATAATAGTTATATCAATGTGAGCCAACTAAATAAAGGATTTAGTGACGTAAATAATAGTTATATCAACGTGAGCCAACTAGATATAAGGATTTAGTGACGTAAATAATAGTTATATTAACGTGAGCCAACTAGATATAAGGATTTAGTGACGTAAATAATAGTTATATCAATGTGAGCCAACTAAATGGAAGGTTTTTAGTGACGTAAATAATAGTTATATCAATGTGAGCCAACTAAATATAAGGATTTAGTGACGTAAATAATAGTTATATCAGTGTGAGCCAACTAAATATAAGGATTTAGTGACGTAAATAATAGTTATATCAATGTGAGCCAACTAGATATAAGGATTTAGTGACGTAAATAATAGTTATATCAATGTGAGCCAACTAAATGGAAGGATTTAGTGACGTAAATAATAGTTATATCAGTGTGAGCCAACTAGACATAAGGATTTAGTGACGTAAATAATAGTTATATCAATGTGAGCCAACTAGATATAAGGATTTAGAGACGTAAATAATAGTTATATCAATGTGAGCCAACTAAATGGAAGGGTTTAGTGACGTAAATAATAGTTATATCAATGTGAGCCAACTAAATGGAAGGATTTAGTGACGTAAATAATAGTTATATCAATGTGAGCCAACTAGATATAAGGATTTAGAGACGTAAATAATAGTTATATCAACGTGAGTGAGCCAACTAAATGGAAGGATTTAGTGACGTAAATAATAGTTATATCAATGTGAGCCAACTAAATGGAAGGATTTAGTGACGTAAATAATAGTTATATCAATGTGAGCCAACTAGATATAAGGATTTAGTGACGTAAATAATAGTTATATCAATGTGAGCCAACTAGATATAAGGATTTAGTGACGTAAATAATAGTTATATCAATGTGAGCCAACTAAATATAAGGATTTAGTGACGTAAATAATAGTTATATCAATGTGAGCCAACTAAATGGAAGGGTTTAGTGACGTAAATAATAGTTATATCAATGTGAGCCAACTAGATATAAGGATTTAGTGACGTAAATAATAGTTATATCAACGTGAGCTGAGCCAACTAGATATAAGGATTTAGAGACGTAAATAATAGTTATATCAATGTGAGCCAACTAAATAAAGGATTTAGTGACGTAAATAATAGTTATATCAATGTGAGCCAACTAAATGGAAGGGTTTAGAGACGTAAATAATAGTTATATCAATGTGAGCCAACTAAATGGAAGGATTTAGAGACGTAAATAATAGTTATATCAACGTGTGAGCCAACTAGATATAAGGATTTAGTGACGTAAATAATAGTTATATCAATGTGAGCCAACTAGATATAAGGATTTAGTGACGTAAATAATAGTTATATCAATGTGAGCCAACTAAATATAAGGATTTAGAGACGTAAATAATAGTTATATCAATGTGAGCCAACTAAATGGAAGGATTTAGAGACGTAAATAATAGTTATATCAATGTGAGCCAACTAGATATAAGGATTTAGTGACGTAAATAATAGTTATATCAACGTGAGCTGAGCCAACTAGATATAAGGATTTAGAGACGTAAATAATAGTTATATCAATGTGAGCCAACTAGATATAAGGATTTAGAGACGTAAATAATAGTTATATCAACGTGAGCCAACTAGATATAAGGATTTAGAGACGTAAATAATAGTTATATCAATGTGAGCCAACTAGATATAAGGATTTAGTGACGTAAATAATAGTTATATCAATGTGAGCCAACTAAATGGAAGGGTTTAGTGACGTAAATAATAGTTATATCAATGTGAGCCAACTAAATGGAAGGGTTTAGTGACGTAAATAATAGTTATATCAATGTGAGCCAACTAAATGGAAGGATTTAGTGACGTAAACAATAGTTACATCAGTGTGAGCCAACTAGATAAAGAGATTGAAAATGGTTATTTTCATTGTCTTGTAGGTTGACGCTAATAATGTTTACGTGTCTGATTGTTGGTGTTTGAAGCTAATACAATAGGATATGTGAAAAAAATGAATCATTTGGTATTTTAACACTTTCTACATCTATTCTCCATCACGATCCGTAAAAAGGACTAATGATTAATTACCATCTTTAGAAGAAATACCCATATCGAATTTTACGAAAAACTAGGTTGTATTGTCGGTCTACAGTGCAAGTTGATTTTGCCTCCTGTAATCTTGACTTTCAACTATTTTATTTACAAGGGGTTTTCGACATTTTTTAAAAGGCCATGCAACATTTGTTTCAAATATTGTGTTCCTTAATATTCGTTATCTATTAACAGCTTTTTGTAAATTTGCGATATTTAAATATATATTGATATAAATTTAGATATATGTAGAAAATAAAAATATGCTCCATAGAAAGTACCGATTTACTGCCTATAATAAAACAATAGAGAGGGTCTGTGACGAGGAAATAAATACCGTTACAAGAAATTTGATATATGCTTGATATGTCAGGTAAGCTATATATACTTACCTGACATATAAAAAATTTCAAGATTTTAAATAGTAACCCTCTCAGCTTTTTAATATCCATACACTCCTATCAGGAGAGGATTTAAACAAAAACCGATGCAGACGAACAGCTTGCAGCACTCCAGTGAAATCAAGATGAGGTCGACATCATAAAGTCCGTATGACAATTGAGGGAATGGAAGGGGTCAATAAGAGGGGACGGGTGGGGATTCGCCGCCGGAGATACTGGCTCATCATGATGGTGGTGGTACCGATACTCGACTACGATACCAGCTGTTTCAGAACTGGCATTCCTTGACGAGATCTAGGCGCATGAATGAGCGTGCGCAGCGTGAGAACTCGTTTACCGTACGAGAAAATAATGTGTTATTTTTGTATGAAGGGAGAAGTGTCACTTTGTGCTACAAAAAGTTAGCTGAACAATTGCGAGGTTTAAGCCTATACTTGGTGTATCACAGGGATTTGTACTTGGACCTTCATTATTTACTTAGATTATAATTATCTAAGTTTTAAACGGATAATCCTTTTACGTTAATTTTTGTACTGATAATTTTTTAATCTAAGTTTTTGTGTAAAGTTTATAATTTGAATGCAGTTGTTAATGTTATCATTATTAATAAATTGAACAATTAGTAAAGTTGACTGAAAAGTATGGAGTTAGATTTGACTAGTACCGTCAAGGTTATCTATCATATTGGTTCCTCTTGGCCAATTAATTATGTGTATTGTCTAACAAATGTGTATAGTGTTACGAACTAATTATACCCAAACTGCACCTTAGGAACTTGATACAAGTGATTAACTAAGCAGTGGACTGGGCAGTTAATGTAGAAGCTGATCGTAAAAAGTTTTTTTTTACTTAATTTTAAGCAATAGAAATGGGTTTTAACATCCGTATTAAATTTTTAGTTGCAAAAAACTAGTAATTCTGAATTCGAATAATTATGACTGTGTGATTAATAACTGATTGTAGTTTTAGGAAACACATTTGAAGAAGTCAAATGTTTGCATCAGAAGCGGATGTTTGTTTGGTTTGCGAAAGCATAATAATATTGCCACGGGCCACTTTCGCGTATCGATGTTGAAATGTGCTTATTTAAGAATAATTTTGAATACATTAATGTTGTAAAAGAAACTTGTCAGCTATTTTAAATATGTTGGTGGAGATTGAGTGCAAGATAATGCGTACCTAACTACGAACTCCTGATAATAACTTTTCGATAAACCATAAAATGGCACCACAGCAATGAAGTCGAGCATGGAGTTCCCCTCTAGACTACATCAAATAATTACTGTAATTGAAACCCATGTCCAATTTAAAGCGGCTTTAAAACATTTCTGTGGACGAATATAGAATTCAAATAAAAAATTAAATAAATAAAATATCCTTATTGTAACAATAACCATGTTCTTTTTGTTATTGTAATTATTTTTAGTTGTTTATTTAAATTATATTAAGTAACCGTTAGTTTTAACAGCTCCTTTATTGGCTTAATGTATTATTCTATATAAATCATAATCAGTCCAATTAAGATTTTAAAGTTGGATATAGGACGAAGTGTAATTTAATTCTATAAGTAATGTGGAAATAAAAAAATTGTAATAAGTCACTCGGGCCATAAATAACTAGCCGGTTATGTTTTTATAATTTACATTATTTATTTTATTTTTTAATAACATCATTTGCCTTGGCACATAACAGCATATAATTGGCCACTACATGGTTCTTGTTGATTTTAATTTGTAATAGGCTACTTTTAAGGCGACGTGTTTGACAGTATAGAAACGATATACATATATATATATATATATATATATATATATATATATATATGTGTACATATAATTAATTGTATTATATTTAATTGTATATACATGAATTAAATGTTTATAAATGGCAATCGTTGAATTTAATTTCAATAAACAATGAATCACAAAAAGTTGCTCCGCAGGAACTCGAACCCGCCAAGAGATCCGGGTTCGAGTCCCGGCGGAGCAAGTACTGTTTGTCATTCTATGTCTATTGAAATTATATATCAAAATTCAAATATTTTCTGCCCGTGTACAGAAGTATATTGGTATGACGGTAAGCATTTTAAAAAGCCCAGTTTGTTTTTATGTTTATTTGGATCAATTATAAACATTAGTACCACAGCGTTAGTTTGTAAAAAATAAAACACGGCAAATTAGAAAGTAAAAAAATCTTGAACTTGAAAATATTTGGGCAACAACCCAAAACTAAAAGGCAAAAGATTATTTTTATATTTATATATAGAATCGTTTGACAGGTATTTGGTCTTCCGATCATATGTTAGTTTAGTTATTTAAACGCATGTGACAGATACGGCCAAATACAATATAATTTAATTATATATATATATAATATATATATATATATATATATATTATACAATAAATATAAATTATATTATACATAATATATTATATATATTTATAATATATATATATATATATATATATATATATATATATATATAATTGGGTTGTTGCCCAAATATTTTCAAGTTCAAGATTTTTTTACTTTCTAATCTGCCGTGTTTTATTTTTACAAACTAATGTTGTGGTACTAATGTTTATAATTTATTAAAATAAACGTAAAAAAACTGGGCTTTTTAAAATGCTTATCGTCATACCAATATACTGTACACGGGCAGAAAATATTTGAATTTGGTTATAACTGTAGCGTATGCTTTACGTTAGGTTAATGATATACGGTAAATTAAAACTGAGCCGCCAATAAAAGGCCGGCTGTGGTTCGGTTTAAACTTTTTTAACGCTTATTATATGAGAATGCTCAGTCTATTTCTTTCTCTGTTCTGTGATAGGAGGAGAAGTGGATGGGTAGGAAAAGCACTAGCTGGTAGATATGTTACAGACGGTGCCAGAAACAAAATATGTTCCCAAAATTCCTGAGGAGACATTGAGGGATCCTGAAGAAGCACGATATCTTACTGTTTGTACAATAATTTTATGTGGTGTCTCTAGGGCGAGAAGAAGCGGCAAGTGGAGTTCGAGAGAGTTCACACGCTACAGCTGATGTTGGAGAAGGAGCAGAGGTTCGTAGAGTGTCTGCGGAGCGAATTGGCCAAAAGCAACGACGTCAAGAAACAAGAGCAGCTCGTAGGAGCTGAGCGAAGAGTGCAGACCCTGCAGCAGCAGCTGCTAAATCTGTCCTCGCACTACGAGCAAGAGGTTAGAATTCGAGGATCGGACATTTTGAGTTTTGCTTGTATGATTTTATCTGATGTGTTGTTATGAATGAAATGTTCGTATTCGATGTTAGTTAGTCATCTTGAAAGTAGATGTCAATAGTTAATATTTTCAGTAGATTAATAATTATTGTAGAGTTATTTTTATTTTCGGTAACTGCTTTTATACAGGGTGTTAATTTGAAAACTTCAAATTCGTATTAAAAGACATAGACCAAGTATAAAAATTCTGTAAACGGGAGTGTATAGTACTAATTGGGGGGAAAAAATTATCAAAATGGGGGTGCTCATCCCCATGCCTCCCCGTACCCAAAGCCAAAATTTTGAAATGGCAACTAATACCTTGTGACACCTCAAATTGAAGCTCATAAAAATGCTGTATTTTGGTAAACAAATTGAAACTGGCCAAGCCGTTTGGTACCAGCAGCCAATAATGTAATTTCTTGCACAACAATTTTTAGTCTACAAAGTACTGTACTGCTGCTAATAACAACAAAATTACTCACTGAATACTGTTGTAAATTCTTTGTATACTCCAAATCAAATGTTCAAATCGGTAGCCATTGTTGTTTAAGCAAAAAACAATCTATTTTCTATAATAATTCTTGCATAACCTTTCTAAAAGTTTCTCTGCTTAAGCTTCTGCACTCAGCAGTGATCCTGTTTTTCAAGTCTCGGGACACCGTAATAGGTTTTATTTTCAACAAGATTATTTTCCATTCTATTCTTGTCAAGTGAGTTGTTTCTTTTCGCACAATATCGTAAATATTTTATTGAGTTTTTGTGTAGAAATTGGTCGGTGGCATGTCCACACTACATTTTAATAAAGGACAGCTAACACTATGGTTTGTGAAACACGGGAATGGTGATGAGACAGGGAAATTGGCCGGTAATGCCTCGCCACATATTGGGATTAACTTTTGGTTAGCGCTACCGTCCATTAAGTGAAAGCCTTCCTTATCTGCACGGACCACGGCGACGCATCGTCGGCATTAGCTGATTACCTCAAAATCATTAACAAAATGATGGATGAGGCTGTGTTTACCCCTGTCATGCAAATTGCCCCACGCAATAGATGCGTCGTTACTTTCATTTTGTTTTCATATAATCGTAGACTGCACAATTCACGCTGATTAGAACTAACACGTTATATGTAGCTGATCATTCTGTTAGTACACTTTTTATTGACCAACAAACTTACTAAGTCGAATTTTTCTTCGCCAACAGTCGATCAAAGTGATCGTTGTTGTCGGCTATTTTATCAAACTAAGACTGAAAAGTATTGGAAAACTTTCGTTTAAGTATTGGTTTATTGGTCGTTGAATAAACATACACATAATTAATGGTATGAAATTGATTGAAGCGGTATGGATCATTTTAAATCTTAAAAATTAAGCCCTGTTTCGGAACTTACATTATGATCAAAGGCACTAATGTATAATACTATACAATAGGCGCAGCGAATAGTGGAATTGCACTTCTTTGTGCAAACACTCGAATCGAAAGACATGAGCATGTTTATATGTGCCGCGCGTGGTTTATGTGCAGCATTCAAGTCTGAATTGTCTGGAATGCAGTATAATGTCGTTGGATCACATTCAAAATGCAGTACACATTCAACGATGGCGATACACACCGAACATCGCAGGAGGGCTTGTAGTGGGTGTGCGGTCGGGCGGATAGCGACGGACACGCCCCCATATAACTCATAGAGGATTTAACTGCCAGGTGCGTGAGTGTGCGTGTGTCCGTGCTGCCATATAGGACACAATCCGACGCTGCACGCACCGACAGTCGCGGGTAGTATGGAGCTGTGTACAAAGCGGAGTGTGACCTTTAGCGTGAAAGGTCGCGGGGCACCACTTTGGGCCCGGTTCCAAGTTGCAAATCCACGTAAATCCTTACAAACAAACACACCCACCTAAACACACTAATGAATAATCATGATCAACATTACCAAGTACACGGCACGTTACGAAATGTCACTGGTACTTGATCAAACGTGCCGATGTCGCTCAATACCCGGTGGTAATCACTCTGCCCTGACAGCTGCTCGGCGAGTGCATGTAAACACACTCTACTCTCGGGCCCGACATGACGTTATCTTCTGAGAAAAGTGACTTCATAAGGTCTATCTTGATGTGTTTCAAACAGCAATTTTGCCCCTTATCTCTTAACAGCCGCATAACGTTATCAGAACTAGCACTAGACGGATGATTTGTCTCAGTCTCACAATTCACCTTGTACCCACTTTGTAGTTGCACTTGCTGTGTGCTTGTGGACATAAAAGTGCTTTCTCCGACACTCACTTTGTTTCTTTATTACTTTTTAATGGCCTAAGAAAATATAACCGAACAATTAAAATGAAAAATCTTAAGGGCAAACGAACAATCATATCCAATTTGTTAGCAAAATTAAAATAATTTCTAAATTGGGGAATTCATAATAGTTACATTGTACCGAAATAGCGAAAAAGAGAAAATATACGTGACGTAATTAATCGGCAACGACAAGACCAACTACCAAATCTAGATTACCCTTTGGCACGATGACGTCACGCTTGCGAACATTCCCACATTCAGTGTTCCATCAATCTTCATTTGAGGACCTCCAGACTCAGAACTGCTGCAATTTTAAACGTTTTATATGATTCAAGTCCTTTAATTTCTATGCAGAGTTTAGTTTTCTTTTTGGGGAATTTAATCTGTTTGTAATGTACTTTTTGACATAAAAATATTTTAATCTAAATTCTAAAATGGGACTCAAATCGCAATTTCAAAGTTATTGCTATGAATCATTTGGTTCTCAAATTGGCCGACAAATTATTGATGACAGTTATTTTTGTATGCACATAATTTCAATAAACAATGAATCACAAAAAGTACTTGCTTCGCCGAGACTCGAACTCGGATCTCTCACTAGCCGGTGAATGTGCTACCATTACACCACAAAGCCCTTACTTTTTACGATTCAATTATTTTGTATTTGGCCGTATCTGTCACATATGCGTTTTAAATAACCAAACTAATATATGATCGGAAGACCAAATACCTGTCAAACCAAACAAATTGTATTTACATTAATTAAATTTGTATGACTGGCAATAGCTGAATTGAATTTAAATAAACATGGAATCGCATTATGTATTTATATATGTATATATATATATATATATATATATATATATATATATATATATACATAAATACATCAAGTGAGAGATCCGGGTTCGACTCCCCGCGGAGCAAGTACTTTTTGTGATTCAATGTTTATTGAAATTATATATATATATCTTATATATATAAAAATCTTGAGTCACGATGTATGTTGCCAATAAACTCCAAAACGACTGAACCAATTTTAATCAAATTTCACATGTATCCGTAATTTAGTCTAACTTAGAAGATAGGATAGTTATTATCTGAATTATTCGCTTATGTCGTGAATATAAACGAATAAAATGAAGAAAAGTTTTCAAAGCGCCTGCACATTACAACCTGCAATTACGAGATAGATACGTATATTAAACAGTGAAACACTATTTGAAGGCGCTAAGTTATGATGTATAATTGTCTAAACTAAATTTTTGGTTTGAACTTAAAGGTTGAGTGGTAGACCACTTTGTAATAAAATACATTATGCATGTACAATACATTTTTTGACATATTTTCTTGATCGTGACATCAAGGTAAAATCTACATCGGGGTTGGAAATATAATTTACTTCAACCAGAAATGCTCATACGCGGGCAAAACTTACGAAAAGCGTGCGAAGCCGCGGGAAACAGCTAGTATATATATATATATATATATATATATATATATATATATATATATATATATATATATACATATATATATATATAATAGTGAACGTTTTTATTTTTATAAATGCATAGCCAGGCATTGATCCATTCCGAGATTTTATTTTAACAGTAACATTTCTTCATTCCAAACAGGGGTTGTATTTTATCAGAAACAGTTTCATGATAACCGCCAGTCTACGCTATCAGCTACGATATTTCGTTTTATCAAGCATTAACTGTCCTCTAAAATAGTTGCAATCAACTATAGTGTTTCGTGGACGAAATTTGTATTACTTGTATTTGTAAAAATGTCCCACTGTGTTTGTGTAGTCATTAATATTCACTCTAAATTCGTTCAAAATATTTACTATTTTATTTTACTATGGTATTTTAGTAAATACTATAATATAACCGAAGTTTTTATTTGCCATCAAAGTAAATTGAAACTGCCGGTTTACAAATGAAACAACCAAAATTATTGGTATTTTTGAAAATTTTCAGAAGAATTCATTTTTTCTTCAAAGTGAAAATGTCTCGCCATATAATAATAGCACTGGATTAAAGAACCTTTTCTATGTAATCGAAAATTTCAATAAAGTTGATTTTGGAGTACTCGGAAAACGTAATTTTGAAAACAATAGTTGTCGAATCTTCTGTTTTGTTGTTAGCATTATTATAGTAGTAAAGTCCAGCTGTTAATTATTGTAAACGTAAACGGAATTAATTTGGAATCTGGGAAAAGTTTAGGTGGTTGTAGTTGTGGGTGATTATAAATAAAATAACGATGTCTAAGGCAGCACGGTACGTGACATGTGCAAAAACAGCGAATTAGCCTTCGTCTCCGTGGAGAGGCGATTACGTTGGTGACCGACTACTACAGAACTGCGCGGAACGGCCGTCTTGAATACCCCAGTCCGCGATCGCGCGGTCCAGTGCTTGGTGGTCCGCAAGGTCCGTGCGATGTTTACATTTCGTAATTAGTTTTGTGGCAACCAGGCCGCCGATCGGAGCTTGCTGGTGTGTGCAGTTACGCGTCTCCGCCATGGACGACGACAGTTGGCGCCATTATGTCCACTGCCCTCCCCAGGTACGGTACACTATCAGTGCACGACACTATTTACCCCACTGACACACATGATACAGCTATCGGAGATGTTAACCCTGCACTTGACCCCGGTCAGTGTTTATTGCTATATTATCGTGCGGTTTCTTCTTTGATTCCAAAGCGCTTCTTCCCTGCTTCACATTCCTATAGATTCAGAAACTATTGACAATTCATCTGTAAGCCTTTAAACACCGAGATATTGATTCAGATTTCAATGATTCAGTGTATAAAATTACATACTGTAGTTTGATTGTCAATGAATTTATTATTTTGTCCACATGAGCGATATATAGAAGAGACAATTAATTAGATATTTTAAAAAGAATTACACACACACACTTCATTGGTATCCAATCATTTAAAATATATAGATTGCAAATTTAGGTTTGATGAAGAATTGTCAACCATAATAATTATTGATAGTCTGTGTGTGTGTGTATCTGTAGCATAATTGAATATAATAGGATAGTAATATTCTAAACCTTTAATTGTATTTTAACAGTCCTTTGGAATTAGGAACTCCACTGGGTTATCCATACAACAATAAAAAAGTTTTATTTGGTTAAGCAGCTAATTACAAAATTTAAAGGTTTTTAACGTTATACATATTTTTTGTGGAAACTTGTTTAATGTCCCTGTTGTTTCTATTCCAAGCTCTGTGTAGTACTTTTTAAAGTTTGTGGAAATCCCAATTGGTTATAATTAAAAGCCTATGTTTTTAAGGTTTACACGTTAGATAAAAGTTATTTAAAATTCTTTGTGATCTAATCGGGGGAGGATTTATGTACAAAAACTGAACTTTCCACGAGTTGTTGACATGTCCTTAATTTTCTCATGATTAAAACAGACCAGTGACTCACGGCAGTTAATAGTTCAGCAAATTTATTGTTCTTCTGTTTCAACAAAACAATAACTCAGAACTCTGATCCTGATTTAAACTTGTTTCTCAATTTAAATTGTGGTGTAGTATATTAAATCAATTTTAAAATTCAGCAAACATGTTTATGAGTTGGTGGACTGGACTAAAATTCATCTAAAAGTTAAAAGGATTGCCATTATTAATTTGGGCCTCTTAAATGAATACCAAACTAACAAATGTTCCATCTAAAATTCAGCATTCTTTGTGTGGAAACATTATTAATTTGATTGTAACCAGAATTCATTTCAGTGAGAGGGGAGGGCAGTATATAGGAGTACTTACTTTTTAAACAGTATGTATTATCAGTTAAAAATTCTCTACCAAATTATGTTGAGTTGTAAACATCAAAATTCAAACTCAATATTATTATTAATCTAGATTTTTAATTCGTTTTCTGCTCAATAAAGTTAGCTTTGTTTTATTTTGTCAATGAGATCTTCTAACTAGCAAAAAGAGAGGTTCTGATTAGGTGCGAAAAAACTTTGTATAATTCATGAGAACTTGGGATGGTGTTAACCAATTGAGAGTCAATATTAAGAATTGTTTATTGTTGCTATTCTAAAGATGCCGAGGTCTAGTGTGAGAGGAGAGAGAGATATGGGACAGGACCACCAAGGCAGTGCTAATTGTGGGACATTGAGTGGGACAGGGAGTAGTCACTAGTCAGTACCAGTAGTCAGTAAATGTCAATATGTAGGTCATTACAGCCAACGTCACTCACACTCATCATTGCATAACAGCTTCAATAACTGCTCTGGTTATGCATCATATTGTGCATCTTGATATCACAGCTCAGGCTCAGTTCCACTATCCACTGTCGTTTTCAACTGTTAACAATATTACTGTGACTATTTGTAATACATTTATATTTGCACATTTTAAATTTTCTTGCACCAACTGAACAATATTTTTACTTTGTTCAAAAAAAGATAAACAAAATATAGAAATCAACATAACTGTAATTTTGTGTGTGTTATTTTCTGAAATTTAATAGAATCTGTATGCCGTTATATTTTATTTGTACAATACATGAGTATGAAAACGAAAACAATTAAATTAAAAATGCTTTTATGAAAGAGGTGGAGTTAGGACTATCAAGCCCTCTCTACCACTCAACCTCATATCTTATACAGTAATTTTACAATAGTTTGATACAGATATGTTACATTAAATTATTTACTTGCTTAACTTATACAAAACTAAATTAACTAAAAGTAAAAATCTATATATTGAAATGAATAAATTATAAAAACTTAAAATGCCAAAAATTCCAAAAATGTACATATATATGTAATAAATACAAGAAAATTTCAACGTGCAGAACGAGAAGTAAAGACGCATTCAACTGCTCTAAGACATCAGTTGCTAGATGAACACAAGCAGCAACACACGTCACCCCCACAGGCTCCTAGGCCATTTAAAAAAAATTTGTATCAATATTTTGAAAGTTGGTGTGTCATATTGTGCAAACAAAAATATTTGTCAATATGAACATGTAAAAAAAACCAATATAATAACACTTTTTATCTAAAATTGTAACTTAATTGACTAGTAATAAAAATTATTGTTTTCGCTCGTGTTTTGCAAGCCAACTTTTACTTTTTATCAGGAACCACATTTATTACCACAAAGTGAAGCTATTCTATTTTATATGAAATGAAATGAAAAATGCCTTTATTTACAGAGGCGAAGTTAGGACTTAAAAGTCCTCTCTACCACTTAACCAAGCAAGGAGTAAAAATTATAATAGTCAGCAACAAAAACATTTTTTTTATATAGTGTTTACATTTCTGTTTCTCAATCATTTACAAAACCTTTCCTATTTCACTTCATATAAATCTCAGGAGGTAATTCTTAAAGACACTGGATTATTTTCTTTAAATTAGAAAATCAAGAATTTTTGTTTGCGCCTTGTACTTGCTTGGTTAAGAAATACAACAATAATAAAATTTAGGATAATGCACTGCAAAAAAAAAATAAATGTTGCTCCAACTGACTTTTAATACACTAGAAAAAGGAAGCTAAAAACAGTAACTTTATAGACCAAGTCGATGTATTTAAATAAGATTTTTTTGCAATAAGGTAAAAATTGTTTGTTGAGAAAGCACAATTGTACGAGCTTTTAATAACTTTGAAATTTTGTAGTGTTTAACCTGTGAGGTTATTTAATCCACTGGCTGACACCATCAAAGCCATATTTGGCACATCATCTAGACACTTAGTGCAAGTTTTTATATTCTTTATTTTTTTTAAATGTAGTCGTTGAGTTAAACAATGTGTAATAATAATAATAATAATAAACATTTACTCAGAGGAATAAGCAGCGAATATAATAAAAAATTTGATTTACTCAAATAATGGTAGATGTTGTTGATCAGAAGTCCAAACTTTATTTTAAAAACTATTTTTGTTTTATATTACTCAAAGGAAACACAAATATTTGTCTTGGTTTTTAAAGAAATAAACTTGATGCATTTCAATCATACCAGGAGACTAGAATATGTACAATTTTATTTAAAATCTTCCTTTTTTTATAATGAGAGAGAGACAGCTTGTTAAATATTGGTTGATTTAAATATTACTGTTTTGTTTGCAACAGCTTAATAAGCTAATGGATTAAGCCGCAGAAATTATACTAATTCAAGGTTTAATAGACAATTTTATTATTGGAACTAGAATATGTTTTTTCTACAGTAATTGTAAATTAAAATGTATAGAAATAATAATTAAAGAGTATGTTTCTAGTTATAAAAAGTATAATGCAAACTACTTAGTATAGGTGCAGTTTAATAATTATGTAAGATTTAACTTAGAAATGATATAAGACACAGTATTCCCTTTGAATTCACATGACGTTTTCTAGCCTTTGCACAAAACTTATTCTTGTTTCTCAAACCTTTTGGGATGAGTCTATTGTATAGAAACAGTTTGATATATAAACACATTTATTTTAGATATTAGTGTTTCTAAAGCTCACACTGGATAAACATTGTTCGTCAAACATTTTATCGTTTGGCGACGAATTTTTGTTTTCGATTAGTGTGGACGCCTTGACAAACATCTTGGGGTTAGTATCCCATAATTTTTTTCAGTCAAAATTTTCACCCTGAGCGAACTGTTGTTGGGTTTGGTGAAGAAGCCCTTTGTGGTACATCCATTGCAGTCCGTTTCTTACCGAAATTTTGTTTCTAGTGAAATTTTATGTTATATGTACACCGTACTATAATAGTAGTAACCATATAAAGAACAGTATTTGGACATTTAAAAACTCTTCTTTAAATTATTAAATTATGTGAAGTTAATTTACTTAGTTTACTTAGGGAATTCATGAAATAATTTAGTGAAGAATAGACATAACAACAGTTTAAAATAATTGCTACAGAAACTGGTACAGACGTTAATTCAGTGAAAAAGAAAATTTAGTTTATTAGGACATTACAGAATTCCCATGAATGGGAATGGAGGAAAAGAAGAAAATCCCAGTGGAGTTTAAAATATTTCACATTTTTTAGTGATCCATTAAGGCCCACCTTGTCTAGCCTTACAGTACAATTTCAAGAGGAAGGAATAAAATATAGCGATGATATGTATGATGATATCGAAACAAGATGTCAAAAACCATTTAATATTATGAACAATTTTTATAACAAATTAAAATAAAAGTTGACAAGAGGAAAAAAGCTGTCTATTTTTGTAATTTTGTATTCTGCTTTGAACTTTCAGCAAGCATTTTAATTTTCTTTGCAATTTAAAAACAACATTCCGGTAAATTTGGAGAAGTAGGAACTATATGTCAAGTCCACTCTGATGTCTTCACTACTATATTCATATTGTCTGTTTAATAATTGTCTCTCCAGTTTCTCCCACCACTGGCGATGCCGTTGAAGGCAAATATTTGCAGCAGTAACAACAGTTCAAGAAAGTAAATTGCTACTGCGCACCAAAGTTTATTTTCATTGACAAAACAAACACTGAATTTACAGTGAACACCATAATTTGTGAGAAACAATTTTGGTAATAAATGTTTAGTTTAGTTTAACAAACAATATTATGTTTGGCAAAAACATGTTCTTTGTGAATGTTTGCCTAGTGTCGACGCATATTTATGGAATGATTTAGATTTAGTTGTTTCATTTGCACTGTGTTTCTTATACTTATTTATTTGTTTATTTTTCAACTTTTTAGTTTTTATCCATTATGTTGTAGTTTGTATTGTATGAAATTTTAATTTTTTGAATGATTTTCTGGTCCTTGAATGGTTGATGGCTAACAGCGTATAACATTAGTTCAAACACTGATAGTACCGAAATAAAGTCTAAAACAACTGATTGAAGTAAGTAACCAAACAAATGTACATAATCCATTTACAAGTATTATAATTATTATAATGCTGGTGAAAGTTTTGTTAATCATATTTGCCAATTACTTTTATTTAACCTTTCGGCTTCTTAAACTCATTTTACCCTTTCAATTTTAATCAGAAGGCAATTTTTTATCATGGTTCACTAACATAACTGATTAATATAAAACTTTAATTTGTTTCTTAACTGTATATTTGAATAAATATGTTTGTTTTGCATGAAAAAATAATGCTAAAGAAGCAGTAAAGTATCATTTTAAGGCGAAGTGTGAGCTTCACGCTCATAAATATTAATCTCTTAACAACAATAACAATAATATGGTGTGACAGAAGAGATTTCTAGTACTCCAGGTTGTCTGCTATTAGCGGAGATCAAGGGTTAAATGAGTTATACGTTTATAATATGAGAATATTGAATGGCACTAAAGTGGAAGACATGAGATTTCTCATGGGCTCCTATGTTGTCAATCATTCAAGGCTCCATGGTCGGTAGATAGTTGCTTGTGTGTGGCTTGTACTAATGGCTCTGATGGTTGTCTGCAGCCTCTGCCTACTCGACATGTGGACCCCGACACTCCCCCACCTTTACCTAGTCGTAACCCGCCTCAACCCTCACCGTCTCCTCAGACCCCACCACCACTCCCACCCCGCCAGTATCTCCTCGCTCACTCAGAGTCTGTCCCGGTGCCCGCCAACACTAACTCACCCGTAAGTAACATCTAACAGTGCATTTAATAGTTAGTAAATACGCATAACTACGTTGTGCTACAAGTACAGTTCTTTAGTAAAGTTGTTTAGATTCTCTAGCCAGAAACCCTCAAACAAAGTATTTTTGTAGGAGCCATGTGTGAAATGGTTCAGGTACTCTTAAAAGAAATCATAGCACTTAATTTAAACTGTTACGTTAAATAGAATTAATATTGGTTTAAACAAAGGTTTTATGTGATGGTAACTTTATTAAGGAGTATAAAACTACTGTCCCGTAACCACCTAAAATGTTTGAAAACTAAGACATCACCTGTAAGTTATTTATTATAATGCTCTATTGTCAAGTGACTTATATTGTCAGTTTTCTAACAGTTCATATAAGAAGTTTAAATCCTGTTTACAAGAGAAAGCCATATAAACTAATTAATTGTATTATTGTCAGTCTGCAAGAATATAGTAAGGAAAAGAGAATAAGAATTATTCAATGATGCATTCTGCAAGTGTTCAAACGCAGTTTGAAATAAAATTCCAAAAGTATTCGTCAATCTCAAATAGTAATTCATATAGTTTGGTTTTGTTCAAAATAATTTTTAGTTACTCAATGATTGATGGGAAATACACTTGTTTAGAGGGTAAACATTATTACAATTACTGCTCTAGAAAAAATATGAAGGAACAGAAGGATTAGTATTGTACTTGACTTACTATGCTTATTATCCTATATAACATGTATTCACATGTTACAGAGCCCCAGTGGTCATCATCGCACCAAATCTAACCCAGACACTATGTCGGCTCACAATCTATCACTAGCTGAGGGTAAGTTATATTGTTAGCAAGTAAAACTGATTGTATAGACATTTGCCATTGTTATGTTTTTCAAATCATCAAAATGTGTGAGGTTTTGAGAACTTCTGTCTCAATAATATTTCATTGAGCGTCAGTGGTCTGCACGAAAAGTATCCGGCCTGCGTTTATATCTTTGCATTGGTACTATTCCACGCCATCTGGGCTGTGCCGTCCTTCAAAGTAGTCCCAATTTGATCGAACCACATTCTCCCAGCGGTACTTCCATATCTTAAAGCAGTCCTTTAACGTCGATTTTGGAATGGCCTCTCAATGTCGTGAAACCGCTTTTCTTTGGGAACATCCAAAAGTCGAATAGAATTATATCGGGACTGTGCAGAGACTGGTAAAGAAAGTTGTGCAATTTTGTGTTTAACTAAAAATTGCTGCACAAGATTCGATAAATGCGCTAGCGCATTAGCGTGGTGAAGAAGCAAGTCACCGATTGACCAGAAACACTTTTGTTTTCTTCTCACACAGGAATCACACAGTCTTTATAAGACTGCAATGTATTATTCTTTGTTGATCATCTGACCTTTTGGAATAAATTTGTAGTGCACAACAACCTCAAAATTGAAAAAAATCAGCATTGAAATGACATGGCTCCAACTTTGATATTCTTTTTTTCCGTGGCTCGCTTAGATTCTTCCATTGTGAAAATTGTTGTTTAGTTTCAGGATCATAACCATAAACCCCATGACTCATCACAAGTAATAATCTTCTTAAGGAAATTATCATCATCACTGACCATTTTCAAGTTGTCTATACTGATTTCACAAACAAAGTTTTTCTACTCGGTTGTGAGCAATTTTTGAATGAATTTCACATGCATTCGAGTCATTCCAAAAATCTTATTCAAAATATCCCAAACAATAGTTTTTGGAATGCCAAGATCGTTTTCTAATTCACGAACAGCCAATAAAAGATCACCTTTAATCGTAAGTCAAACATGCTTAATGTTTTCAGTTAGTTTGTCACCGATCAAAGGAATGTCATTACCTCCTAGACTTTGTATTTAATCACCAAAGGTCTTGGAAAAGTTTTCTGGAAGTGCTGTGGAAGAATGCTATATTTATAGAACAATCCATTATTATTATTTTTTTTTTCATTTTCAAAATGGTTTGTCTTAATAGTTTTTATTTTTATAATTTAATTCTCCAATGTTCTTGGTTTTCCATTTGAAATTCTTTCTGCTTCAATTTTTATCATCATAAACTGAGGGTGCTACCAGGTCTATTGATTTATAGCTGTAACTTTATCCAGTTTTTAATGAAAAATCCGGAGCATATGTAGTTTTTTATTATTTTACTTGATTAATCTTTGAAGTGAAGTAAACAGTTATAAAATAAAAAAGCAAACAAATTTGTGTCATACAAAGTGGAACAAATTTATTGTGACACATGTTGTTGTGGCGGCACAAAGATCTGTACCAGCAATATCTAAGCAGGGTGACATTCAACCCGCCATGAAATATGTTTTGTAAGTTAAATGGAATTTTATTCTCAACGGTTCTCACTCTGAGTTTGTCGAATAAAACATTGAACACTAAGTATAAAATATGTAATTCCTTTTCTTCAATACTTTGACTGGTTTTTTTGTTTATTGCGGCAAGGATTGGATGTGGATTTCAACTCCAAACCAGTTGAGAATGAGAGTCGTAAGTACTGATGAAAGCTGTTATTGTTACTGGTCTGTTAAAATCCTATTTACTTAAATACAACCAAGTGAAAAACTGAAGGTGCTCATTAGATAGGACATATTGGATTGAAGTAGATTGGGAATCTCACCCGAAATAGATTGGGAACAATGTTTTCTTTGAAACAGCTAAATACACTTTTAACAAATTGCAATGAGGATGGACTTTAACCCTCCGGCTGGCAACGTCGTAAATTACCACTCATTTTTTCCCGCCGTGAACTGGCAGAGTCGTAATATACGACTCATTAAACATCGTCTACTAATTACGTCATAGTTCCGATAATTACCGCTCGAATCGCATAAAAGTTATATCACTTTAATCACAAGATCCCAAGCCTTCTAATAATGTATTCACTTATATATATATATATATATATATATATATATATATATATATATGAATATTTGTTATTTTACTGGCCGCTAAAAGCTCCCGACTACTTCCGCGTGATGCGACTCGGCAACTGTTAGTGCTTGTATATAGTTTTGTTTTTTTCAATTCTAATTTCATTTATAAATAAAAGTGTTTATAACTATGTATTTTCTTTTTGTGCATAAGTAAGTGAACATTATGCATATTTTAGATTTTTAAATAAAATTAATTTTAAGTTTTTTTTAATGGCTTAATATAAAAAAGTGTTTTTTTGAAAAAAAAGTTTTGAGTTCTGACCATCAAACATCCACCATTATTTAGGCAAGTCAAATTATAATTATGTTTATATTGTACAACATATTCTGCAGAGTAATTTGATGTATAACACTTTTGTGTTTTCTCCAATAATTAATTGTACAGGATAAAAAATTAAAAACTCTGCACAAAGCTTCAAAAGAGGGTGCCAGTCAAGGCTCAAATGCGCGCCAGCCGGAGGGAATGGTAGGGACAGAAAACTGTCACTTAGTTGTTTATGCTTATCAGATGAAACTGCAAGACCCCAGAAAAGACATATCAGACACATAGATTTGACATTAATGTGATGGAGAAACTTTTCTATTCGATCTTGATTCTCCCATCCAAGGAATTGCATTCTTTTAATGTTGATAAGTTCTGATGAGTTTTTGTCAAAATCAAAGATTCAGCCGTTGTGCCTTATTTGACTTTTATCTTCAAAAACTTAATTTGAACTCCTTGGTAGTAATTTTTTTAACAGCTGACTGTAGTTTTAACTGTACTCACAAATAGTAATACTTGGTCTCTTAAATGTTGCAGCATCAAAGCGGCTGATTGCATCAGAATCGATGTCTGAGTTGCGGAAAGCTAGAGGTGGAGTGGCGTGGGATGTGGACTCACCCCGTGTGACACCCCCCGGCACTCCTCCTCCTCCATATGGAGGTGGTACCACTTCGGCGGTCGAAGATTTGGTGGACCAGCCACTCGATGAGAATGATACTACACGCGGCGAGGTAACAGTTTACTCCTAATGACCTAATATGATGAATTCCTGGGTTCTACTAAAAGGAATAGAAGTAGTAACAAATCTTAACATTCTTGTTAACGTTTGTATAATTGTAACTGTTAAATAGTTGTAAAACTGCAAATAATGGACTAGTCCAACAATGTGAGTGTTAACAATGTGTGCTATTTAACTCTTGCAACTGGCTTAACAATATGTGTGTATTGTATTACAAAAATGTTTCATCAAAAATTGTTAAATAACATAAAAAAAATTCACTCTAGCATAGTTAAAATAATCTTAATAATTGATGTCATGTGAGGATGCATTAATTGTTTTAATGATTGAATGTTAAAAAGTTGTTCCTATGACATACCTGTATATTACTAGCATGTGACTACGTTATTTTGAAAATGTTGAAACTCTAGTGGTCTGAAACATTGCAAATATCTACATACTTGTAAGCACATATAAGTAGTTTCTAAAATCTTATTTTTTTTAAACAATATTTTTACACTATATAAGATAAAAACCTCGATGAAAATGTTCTGTGAAAGTAAAAACCATACCTTAGCCTACTCTTAGCTAGCAAACTCTTTGTGTATATTGTCTTGACACAAAAATACATTGCTTCAATTTAATCACTTTTTATTACTCGATCAAGCTGAAATGTTGCATGTAGACTCAAATACCGTGTCACGTTATTCTTTTTTAATTTAGAAAGATTAAATTACCTGCCCTCTACCCTATTGGCTTCTAAAGTTAAAGAAATCCATTGGTGAATAAATATTTTGAATTTTAGTCATATGTTCAAAGTAAACTTATGAGCTGATGTAAAGCTCTGTGTATATTATTGTTAATTGATTTCACCATTCTGTTTTAAATGTATAAAACACGAGGGAAGTTTGCAAATTAAATAGAAGAGAAGAAGCATTTACGATTACATAAAATAAAATGCGCTTATTTAACGAATCACAAGAAGAATGCAAAGCGTGATTAAATGCTTATGCTCTACTTTAACCCTAGAACCAGCATGCATTATAGCCTTAACTGGCCCAGTTTTTGACTCCTTGCACAGAGGTAAAAGAAAGGAAATAACTTCAAAATTAGTCACTTAGCAAAACAAAAATTGTTATATATATAATTTAATTCAGAATAAATACTGTATTGTAAGAGAAGTAAACATTGGGTTTACCTTCACATTAATGAATGTAAAGAATAGTTTTTACGCCTTACAGTCCAATTCTACTCTGTTTAAGCTGGTCCTCAGCGTGCAACCCCATTGAAATAAAAAATACAGGTTCCGTTTAGCCTTTTTCTTATATCCTACTATAAGATTTTTCCCGTACCTGTATTATTTTGGTTTTTTCAAGCCAAGACTCTCATTGAGTACTTTTTTTACACAAATCTCTTGAATTTCTATTTATGGGTCCATTAGTGAAAGGTATTTTACCCAACAACTCCTGGACAAGTGGAATTTCGGTATAGAAATTATCAGTACAAATATTGACCTTTGTCCAATAAGTGACAGAGTTAGTTGGTCCATACCTACTTTGTGTGCATAGGGCTCTTCACTTTTTTATAAAAAGTTCCTTCCATTGTAAACAGCAACATGAAGTATGTAACTAGTCTTACTATAACTTGTTTCAAAATTTTTACCAAATATTTTGTGCTTTTTGTTTGGCATATACTATAAATGTTCTAATAAATGTGCTGTGATTTTTTCCTAGTAAGACTTTTGTCTCTTGAAATATTCTGCTCTGCAATAAATTATCTTTTGAATAATTCATTCATGCTGTACAAAAGCTTGCGTACTTTGGACCAAGGATCATACCCAGCCATACCACAATTGACATTTTGGTAATGAGCTTATATGGAACATAGAACGTATTAACTGAAACTGTTTAAAAAGTTTTTCCATATGTCATATGGAAGTAGTTTTTCAAAAAAATTAGTCTTCAAAAAATTTTTTATGAATTAAGCCCATTTTTATTACTAGAAAAATAAATGACTTTATTTTTTTGACATTTCATATCAACCCATTTTTTGCAGTGGAGTGCAAACTTAACATTTTCTGTGGATTTCCCTATGTGCATGAAAATTAGTTTGAATAACCAGCAAATTCCAGGTTGCATTTGTAAAAAACACAAAAAGTATTTTATAGGTTTACTATTTTCTGGAGTGCCAGGTTTCCTTACTTACAAGTCTGTAGTTACAACTATTTCAGGCTTAGGAGGGGAAACACAAAGCCAAATATGTTGTTGGTCTTCTACAGGGTCTGTATAATAAGTAACCGGACTGAGCCTGCCACGCTCCGTCAAAGCGTCTGCTAACCGGTATCTGGTGCTGTAGTGGTGGTGGGGGGTCTAGTGAAAGGGAACCGGGCTGCAGCAGTTGCCTCCAAGCGCTTGGAGAGTTAGTATCGAGCGAGAGCGGAGTGCATGTTCAGTTACCCCGTCGGAGTGAAAATGGAGAGTACGATCGAGCAACGTTTTAGCATTAAATTTTGTGTCAAACTCAAGAAAACGGCCACAGAAACTCTTCAAATGATTCAAGAGGCTTACGGTGAGGATGTTCTTGTCCAGAACTCAGGTGTTTCAGTGGCACAAAAATTTCCGGGAGGGCCGCGATGACGCGGTCCTCCATCAACGAGTCACACGGACACAAATGTGCAAAAAGTGCGTGATGTGTTGAACAGTGATCGTTGTCTGAGCATTCGGGCTATCGCAGATGAGGTCGGAATTGATAAGATGACCGTTCAAAACATTATTAAGAACGATCTGGGCATGAGGAAGATCTGCGCGAAGCTGGTACCCAAACACCTGACTGATGAGCAAAAGAAGTGTCATGTTGCTGTTGCTTCGGAAATCCTTGATCGACTGCAAACCGAACCAGAGTTTTTCAACCACGTTATTACAGGAGACGAGACGTGGGTTTTTGAATACGATCCTGAGACGAAGCAGCAGAGTTCGGAGTGGCACACACCGGCGTCACCACGACCGAAAAAAGCACGCATGAGCAAATCGAAGGTGAAGTCGATGCTCATTGCTTTCTTTGACGTGAAAGGCATTGTTCACAAAGAGTTTGTGCCACCCGGTCAAACTGTAAACGGCCAGTACTACAGAGAGGTGCTCCGTCGACTAACCGCCCGGGTTCACCGAGTCCGTCTGGAGATTGCCGATTCGTGGATTCTCCATCACGACAATGCACCGTCGCACACCTGCCTGCTCGTCACCGAACAGTTGGCAAAACAGTCGAGGGCAACGTTGCCACAGCCTCTGTACAGCCCGGATATGGCACCACCGGACTTCTTTCTGTTCCCCAAGATCAAGAGACACCTTAAGGGGATGCGGTTCGGGACTCTGGAAAACGTTCAACGTGCTACGACGGGGGCTCTAGACAACATCGAGGTTGCCGACTTCCAGGGAGCGTTCAGGGATTGGAAAATACGGTATCAGCGTGTTATCGACTCCAATGGGGACTACTTTGAAGATTTCTAAAGAAAAATTGTACATATTTTGCCAATAAAAAATTTCCTGAAGTCAGTCCGGTTACTTATTATACAGACCCTGTAGGCATATCTCAGTTCTTCTTGTAGTATTTTCTTGGTCACGAACTTGTACAGGATTCGTAATATCGTTTTCAATATCACTGGATGATAATTCCTGACTGTAAGGAATATAATAATCATTAACATGCAAAATATCTTTTAATGAAAGTTCAGGAGGGAAATTTTAAGCAGAAACATTATTTTCATTATTAGAAATAATACTACCATTGACTAATAAACCGCATATGTCACTGGAAAGTAAATCAAAATCCATTTTCAATTCGTATAGTAAGAAAAAAAAAATATAAATAAACAGAACAAAATGCAAAACTATACAAAATAGAGTGATTCAAATCTGAATCAATCAAATCAAATAGAAAGCTGATTCAAACAACAAGAGTTGTCTAGATTGCACAGCACATCCGGCATCATTAGCTTTTAGCGGTCATTAACAATACAAAGAAACGTTTTATGTATAAAAGTGAATACATAAAAAGAATGTACAGAGTCTGAAAATTACAATGATGTCTTTTATTTGAACCAAAATTGTTTGAAAAATGACGAAGTAGATGATGTGTAATGCTTTTCAAATCAAGACTTAGCCAGTTCCAGGGTTGTAATTGATAAAAAAAGTTATGTTACTTGTTAAACAATTACTTTAAAGAGTCTGTATTTTCAAATTATTACACAAATGTTCATAACTGGCAATAGAGCTTATTTACTGAATTTTATTTTGAATGGATGGCATGGAGTCACTTGCAGAGGCAAGGTTTTTTTAACATATTGTTCTCTCAAAATAAATTTGTGATAAATAATAAAATTAAGCCAAATTAATTATAAAATATAATAATACAAAAGATTAATTGTTATCTTTTATAGCCACCTCCAGGAGAGATACCCCCTAACCCTGGACTCCCAGGAAGTCCTCAGCCTCCGATAATCTCAATGGAGGATGATGAAATGTCTGATCAGGAAATGGTGAGTTGTCACAAATAAAATTGTAACTGGTAGTTTTAAAAGTTCAAATTTACCTACCTGGTTTATGAAAAGTACCAAAAATATTTTATTATTAAACGTTTGCCTCTTACAAAATTAATGATTGGTAATGATTCTGGTGGTTTGCATGTAAAAAACGAATTCCTGTTCCTGCCGTTCGCAATAAATTAACAAAACCTGCTCAATTAAATCTATGTTATAAATTAAACATTTTAGATAGTGATTCAAAAGGTTACATGCTCGAGATAATGGCCTTAAGACTTCCATAATGTAACCATAATAAATCTGTTAACTTAACCTTTATACCATCTTGATTTTAAATAAAAGTTAAGATGGTAATTTACTTACAATTTTTTTCATATAGTTCTAAAATTACATACTTAAAAACAGTGCACATGATTACAAATTCTTCCTTATAAATTTGGTCTAAATTAGATAACAAATTTCGGAGTGATGAATTTTCTAAGTTTCAGTTTGGTTGAAAAGCACAAACAAACCTTTATTTTTTTATTATTATCGATATAATAAATGAGTGTTGTTGTTTGTAAATTATTTACTTTGTATGTCTAAATACAGAAATAGACATGGTAAATTTTAATGTAACTTCTGTTATTGTAGCTTTACTAGTTAAATTGTGGTTTACGTTCAAACTCGGGTATCTATACTATTGATCTGAGAATAATCACACATTTAGAAGATTTATATAATTATTTATGCCTTTTTTTAAACTTTAATATTTATAATGAATGATTTAAAAGAATAATAGGATTGGATAACTTTCCCGAAGTTACGTGTTACAACAGACACGCAAGTGTTTGATAATTGTAATTTAGTGTAGAATAAATAATTTTATTAAAACGGCTTGTCTGGATCCCATATGTCAAAAAATGTATGATAAATTTTATTACACCAAGTACAGAAACTCTGTGCCTTAACTAAACTATAAATTTAATCTCTTCTCCACCTTTACAACCATAAAATAACTGGTATCGTTCTGTGGTACACAGTCTTTTTCACTACACTTTTAAGTATATATAACTGTGAAAAAGAATTTGCGAACTATAAAACACACTGCCACAGAAAGTGGTGGTAAAAACAATATTATGAACAGATTTAATTTGAAAATGTATAACAAGACAAGCTTGAAACGTAATGCAGACTGGGCAGAAATTGCTAACACAAATAAAAAAGTGTATAACCCAGTTGAGTATGATCCAAACATTATGTCTTGTGTTTGAAAAAAATACTTCATAACCGTATCATACAATTGGCTTATAAAACAATTAACAATTTTCATAACTTTTAGATCCCGTGGAATTGACAAAAGGTTGCCCTTGGCTTGTATAACACTTTACAGCGGTTTGAATGATATGCACATTGGGCTGATTTGTCAGAATTCGTTTAAGGTTAATATCGAGTTGGAATTCAACCTATTATCAAAATGTTTGTTAATGTCAGAGCCAGCAAGAAGACCATGGGCCCTTCAAGAGCCTGTCTCGCTTGTGGAACCACCACGCCCACCTCGCTGTCTTCATGAACTACGTCATCTCCAACAGTGAACCCTCCAGTCTGGTAAGTTAACACCCAGCCATGACAACACTGCTTGCTCATAGGCTGACAGTGTCACATGAAAAAATTTGAAGAATTAATTACAAGTCACAATGTCCAATATTTAGATACAGTCAATGGGTTAATTTATGGGAGAAATAACAGCATGAAACCAAAGTATACAAAGACTAAGGGTAGTTGTATAACATTCAGTATTACTTCCATTGTTTAATTGTGTAAAGCTGGTCCATTTGGGTCTAAAAAGTAAGTATCATTTGTAATACAAAACACAGAAAAGTTAATGTGCCACCATTGTTCAGGCACTTGTCATCGTGGTTATCCACCTATCAAATCCTCTTGCAAAGAAACGTCCTGCTATTGAAAACTAAAAATCTCAAATCTAAAATAATGGGAATCTAATTTTGTTGAGATACGTATAATTTTAGTTTCGTTAATCGTCTTGTCTATTGCGATACACACACAGTTAATACCCTCCTCTCCTTTTACCACTTTGAAAAATATTCAATATACTCAAAAGTTAGTTTGAATAGTTGTATGATTTACAAAGCTTTATATAGGTATTAGGGGTCCCTAAATCATTATTCATGATATCTAAATACATATTTGTTTATTTGATATCAATTTAATTTTTATTTTAGCTATATTTCACCTTTTGCTCAGTGCAGCGATTGAATTCTGACACTGTCACAGACTTGACGTGTGATGGAGTGTACGTCCACCTGAAGAAGTCATAAAAATGTCGGTGACATAGACATTCTAAACAAACTCTACATATTTTTCTACATAATTCTTTTATAATTTATTAGTTTTTGGTCTTTACAGTTAGTTTTAAATTTTATTCTATTTTATCATATGTTTATTCTATTTTACACATATGTTTTTTCTGTAAACAATATCAAACTGATGATGCCTTAACCGGCGAAAGCGCTTTTTAAATAAATTTAATGTGGAAGTATAAAAAATGTCTTTTCCATTAAAACCTACTCACTTCCACCAAGAATACAAAGCAGAAAAAGCTTTAGTGTATTGGATACCATTTAAATACATATTGATTTTGTAATAATGAACCAACATAATCTAATTTTTACTTTTACAGCAATTTTATTCTAATTCATTTGTTGTGTTTCTTTGTGCTGAAAATAACAAAAATGGTTTGAAAATAAGTACTGTAACAAATACTTTTGTTCTGTTTCTGAAGAAATTGAAGGGTCGACAACTATTTTCTTATTTTTCATATCAATGTTCAATAGTATTGTTTAGTATTATTTTATATTGCTTGTCATACATGTTCTACTTTTTTCTGTTCCAGTTGTTTTACTTGGTAACAGACCTCTACAAGGTAGGGAATGCGAAGGAAATGAAGAAGTGGGCTTATGAAATACATTCAAGCTTCCTCGTACCTGGTGCAGTAAGTGAAATATGAATTGTTATTAGAATTAGTTTTCATTTAATTTGTTTAAAATTGTTTTAAATTTGAAAATGGTCACAAATAAGACTTAGTCTAACATCAGTGAAACATTGGAAACATACAAAAGGATATTTGATCCTTTCTCAAGGGCAATTATAGCAAGTCAACTTTGCTCTAATAATCGAAATACATACATGAGTCCATGTTCAGATATTTTTACTCTTTCGGATTTGGTGGGGTGAAGGAAATGTGTTTTCCGTTAAATTTTGTCTATAGTACATCAACATTTTGGGTTGCAATTGTAATTTTTTTATGCAAGATATTTTTGTTTAGAAAATCTGGGCATAGTAGCATATTTTCTTTTTATTGTTTTGCTGTAGCTGCAGTTCCAAAAAAGACAGATTCTTTTAAAATTGTTACATGATTTGGATTTATATGTTGTGGGTTGCATTTGTACTGTCTTCAAATATTCAATATTTTTACCTAATGGTAATCCAGAAAGTAACCACCATTTATGGATAGCATGAGAAGTATGGATAAAAAGGTCATGTTGACATCAGTGTGTACATTGGTCTGTATGCTTCTTACTGTGTAAGGCGTAGCATTGTATTTCACTCACGTTATTCAGTTAAAACCTCAAAATACGAGTGCCGTAATAAAAAATCCTACCAAGTGTGATGTGTGTGGTGTAAAAATATTATTCTTTGGCCAACATATCACTTAAAACCTGAGTTTCATAGTTAATTGTGTGTGGTTCATGGCCAAAATATTATAAGTGAAGATGTATTTCATAAAAAGATGCAATCTCGTAAAAATATAAGAACAACACTCACAGTGTTAACCCATTGCGGATCGTATTGTTTTGGCGCGCGGGCACGAATTAATTTACGGTTAGCGGCTGAACGAACAGCAATGGTGCGCCACATTGTATCGCTCGCTATTGTATACTAGAAAATTCAGCTGTGAAGGTATTCGTTCAGATGGGACATGGGTCTGCTGGGGTATCCGTGATGTAGGAACGATAATATGCAAGCAAGGTTCTGGGGTGGCAGGGATGATTTCTGAATCATAGTCTAAATAAAGCGGCTCGGGCGAAGCGATTACAACATCCGGGCCATTGTCTAGACTAATCCCGCCAACATGTACTTCTGCGGCGTTTAGTTCTGTGTCACTAACCTCAAAAATATTATAAGAACAACTGTGGAAAACACCCAATCAGAAGCGCTAAAAAGCAGATAGTAAACTCATATAAATGATTTTTCAACTTCGACATACAACTGCGATCTGTAGGATATTTATAAAACTTTTGAAAACTCTAAACGTAGACCGTTGTTAAACACTCTTAGTTGACTAGTGAAGACGATCGTCCGATCTATCAGACATTACTAGAACTATTTGGAGGGAAACTTAAAAGCAGACCTCTTTTGCAACCTGAGCTCGTCATCCCGTTATCGTTAGGCCCGGCCGCTGCGTGACGTGGGTTAAGAAAGGAGTGGTAGGTCTTCTCATTAACCTATTGAACAAAGTGAAATGAAAAGTTTGTGAGAACCTCAGTGAACAATTTCCAATAATTTTTCTGAAATTCTCGGAGCCTTTTTCATGAGTTAGTGAGAGAAAAACTAGGCTACCTCAAGTTTTGATCTCGTTGGGTAACAAAACTCTTTACCAACAACCACAAAACAAAAAGAATGAGTTCTACTGTAGACTTTCTTTTTTCTTTAATATTTCATGATCCCCAAATAGCCTGGATTTTGTGCTAATTGTTATATTAGGAGAAATAGTTGCTATATGGAAATTATTGTTAAATTGCATAAAGTATGATTATTTTTATAATCCAGATGTTTGGATTATGTGTTTAATTACAAAATATCCAAAACCCATGAATAATATGCTCTGCAAATGTAATACTACATTCATCAACTGTTATACGAGTACATAAAATCATCTTACAGTGATACCTGTGCTTTAATATAAAATGATATTGTACCTTACATCAAAGCACTAAAGATCTATATTTACTATAATTACCATGTTATATGTAATTAGCTTTTACAATTTATTGAGTTATATTGAAGGATAATAATGATATGAATTGGTTTTACAATGGGCTTTAATGGCTTAGGGGGTTTATTATTTTCTCAGTGACTATAGTGTTTTGACAAATTCTCATATTCCTTTTAATAATTTAAAATTTTGTTGTAAAAGAGGTACATATTTTTTTAAATGTTTGATTTGTTTCATCTCACTAAACTCTAAATATCATTTGGGAAAATATATTAAAAAATAGAGTAATATTTGCAATTGCATTCAAGTAATATTTTTAGTTTTAAAACATTGAATTTTTTAGGTGAAAACAAATAAAATTGGAATAGACAGTACTTTTCTCAGTAATGAGTAAATTATATATAAAGTGTTTATTGATTGATTCAGTATGTATTTTTTCAGCCTCTACGTCTTACCAATGTAGATGAAAACATTGCCAGGGAAGTTGACGATGTCTTGCTTAATGAGTCCGGCAAAGAAGAGATTCTTAGGAAGGTGAGTAACCTGGAATAGAACATAAACCTTTCCAGATTCAACCCATAATAACTTTATGACAATAATATTGTCTTGTTACTAAAAATAATTTATTGATAAATAAATAATCAATTACCAATTTGGAACTTGTACACAGACAAGTGAATATTTTTAGTTGAATATGTACAAAGGGAAATCTTGATCACAAACGTAATGGGGCGAATGAGATGTTGTCTTGTAGTTAGTCATGGGGAAGAAGGGTACAACTGGGTACTATATTATCCTATCTCTCTAACAAGTTCTGCATTCTACATGAAAATATGTGAACCAAGTAGCATCTGCAGTGTAATGACATATTATTCTAGTATTTATGTATTTCATAATATTTCGTCAAAATTGTCTGGTAGCATCGTAAATTGGAGAGATGATAAAGCAGATCAAGGTGATTTGGGGCAACTGGCTGGGAAAGGGGTAATGCAAATTATACAATAAAAATAATCAAAACTTCTGTTTTCTCTCTTTCATTGACAATAGCCCAGAGTGTTAAATCATCTTGGAGTCCACAAAATCTAGACAAAGACTGCCAGTAAAAGAGTTTATGATTATATGTTACTAATAATATTGTTCTATTACAATTGTGTAACTATATCTGATACATTTATTTCGTTAGATATTTTAAACAGCAGAGAATAAGTAGTCACATATATTTATTTTATTGGTTTAGAATTAAAATTAATTACAATGTTTTAGTTAATAAATACTTTTTAACACCAAGCCAAAACCATGGGCCTTGTGTTTCCTATAATAGTCGGTGCAGAAATAAAATATTTTATTCTCGCAATTTACAATTGTTAATTGGTTATCATAGACTAATTATATATGTTAGGTATTATACACAAATTAATTTCTCATAAAAGTATTCTCACACTATATTTACTTTTACGCTCTGTACCTACGCTATGGAAAGGTCATTTAATTATATACACTTTCTTTGTATGAGACAAATATTTTCAGACCGTGATTAGTTAATCTGGTTTTCACTGTATTGACTGTACATTTAATCCACAATTAATTTGATTTAGTGCTCATATATTACAGGATTATTATTTTTTAACAAATCACTAACAATAATAATTTTAATACTATTAACATGTTAAATTTGCTTTATTTATCTTGAGATTTCTGGTTCTCTCAAATATCATTAGTGCGAAGGGAATTTTAGCTTAGAGTAGCCCATTGTACAGCACATGTACTATTTTCTATTCACTATGCACTTATCATGCAAAACAGAATCAGATGTGGTGCTTAAAATAATATAAATTGTTCACTATAAAGGTGTATTGAGTCATTTTTCAGTTTTTGTTTTAATGCTTTACAATAAATATATCAAGGCTTTAGGTGTATGACTACATCATATCTTAATGCTGAAAGTCGAATATGAAATCAGAAACCTAGTATTTCACAACGAACCCTAGAATATTCTGATCACTTGTTAAACATTTTGCAATGTGTAGAAAATTTCTTTTGCAACAATATCTACAAAGCATGTTCATAAATTAAGTTTACTTCATTTTCCTAAGATGTTACAAGCCATAATCTCAAATAGATATACACTGTTTTGTGAAGGACAAGAAACCGGAATCGGAGTGTATCATTTGATTGCAGTTTAGGCTCTGATAAACATAGCAGCAGACGGATGGATGTTTTGGTCAATAGACAAAAGGCAATTCCTTATTGGTATATTCATAGAGAGCAGTAATGCGTCAGTTACAACTGCTTTTATTGAAGCTAGATCGAGTAGAACGGTCCGTCCAGGAGCAGTGTTGTCAGTTGCTTCTTTAAGTGTCTGGGTTGTTCTCTCTTGAGGTGCTCTGGTAGGTTGTTGAAGTGGAGAGCACCTTTACAGGATAATTTCCGCTCAAACAGACTAATGTGGTGTTGTGGAAGTGTAAAATTGGTGAAGTTTCTGGTGTTGTACTGATGATTATCTCTGTGTCTTGGCTGGGTTTTTGTGGTGGTGTGGATGATGAATTCTCTTATGTAAAGTAAAGCTCTTGTGAGGAATTTTAGGTTCTTGAAAGATTCTCAGCAGCTGTCCCTGTAGTTTAGATTGGCCAGGCATCCAACTGCTCTTTTTTGCTGTATAAGTACGTTTTATAAGTTTGTTTTCGATGTTCCTCCCCACATTGCAATGCCGTATCTAGGACTCAAGTAAAGCAATGCTGGCCACTTCTGAACTGCTTACTTGCTTGATGCTACATGTGACGTAGAGGCTTGAGCATAGTTTCTTGCTGAGTTTGTCTATGTGAGGTTTCCAGGATATCTTGGAGTCAACTATGGTGCCTATGTATTTTGTGTTTGTGGTGCGTTACATGGCCAACGCATACTGCAGCAAAAATATTTTGGGTCAGATCTGTCATTTTTTGGCATAATGTTTTGCTATTAGATCGTAAACGAGCACCCTATGCAAAACATTTGGGTCGTACAATTGACAAATTATCTCCCAAGGAATCAACATGTAGAGTATTGTGATCAAAACTCGGTAAAGCACTTTTTGTTTGATAGAGACTCAAACTTATTAGCACTCTAGAAGTTACCAGAATAGCTTACTTTGCACTATTTAAGACTCATCTTCGCTGTGGAATAGTTCTTTGGGGTGAGAGGTCATCCATCACCAACTACAGTGAGTGCTAATTTTGCAAAAGAGTGCAGTGCAAATGAATCATGGCTAGCTTAAATTTTGAAGACAGTTTTAGAGAGGCTTTTAAGAATTATATGTTATGTTAGTTATTTACCTAAAGAAGAGGTCAGATTGCAGATCTCGAAACGTTGTGTTACTGATTTTTTGTATAACAGAACAACGGCAAATGTCCAGAAAAGTCCTGTTTTCTTCACAATCCTTCCTTCATCAAAAACAAACTTTAAACAAAGAGCTTTTAAGAACTTAAGTGTAATCACAGTGGTTTCTATTTACATCACTGTGGCAGTTCAGCAGGCTTTAAAAGGAAATCTTTTGAGAAACAATCATATCCATAATCAAGACAATAACGATGATTTTAAATTGCTCTATTTTTAAAATAACCGTTTTATGCAAGTGCCAGGCTCTACAACAGGTTACCAAGAGAACTCAAGAACCTTGGCCCTCTGGTTTTTAAGAAGAAAATGTTCAAGTGGATAATGGACAGAGCTGTTTACATTCTGAAGAGTTTAAAACCATCATTATCAATGACTAATAGAAGTTTCTCTGAATGCTTGTAATTGTAAATAATATATCGATACTATCTCTGCTCTTAATGAATTTAAGATTATTTTTTATTGTCTTAGTTCAGAATCCAAACTGCTTCGCTGATTGTCACAGTAATCATGAGATGGCGTCAAATGTAAAGTGTGATGGGAATTCTTCAAAAAGTATTCCATGGGTCAATGATTTAAGTGATGTAGTTAAAGAGTTTCATAAAGAAAAAAATGTATACTTGTAAAAAGTTTTTTTTAATTGTGATTACTATTTTAGAGTATTGTAATTGATAGAAGCTATAATAATAGCAAAAATTCCAAATTACAAAAACCTGAGTAAATTATGCAAAAAATGATAATGAAGATCTTACACCGAGATTACACATTGGGGTGTGAAATAAAGTTGATGGTATAAATTTATTAGATAATCTGTTTAATTAAAATTTACCTAATAAAATTATAAATTAAACCAAACTGCCAAGATGGAGTTTAGCACATAAACTAGACAAAATATCTGTTTACGTATATTCTAAAAATCCCCCCTGATATTTTCAAAACATATACATATAGACAGATGGATTTGTGTGATTGGCACATCTGGTAATCTGTGGAGCATCCGTGTGCTGCCGTGTGCACCAGCCTTTATACTAGAACTTTGATTTACTTTGTCATGACAGTACTGATGTCAGCTGAAACAGGTCTACCACAGTAAAATATGTAGATAAATATTAGAGACATATAGATTTTTGAGGTGAACTACCTCACCTCACAATTGAAGGTAATGAGGGGTTTATTTGCCCTTGGTAATAAATAGTGATATTTTAAATCAATGATTATCTGCCAACTATCAACCAGAAAGAGTCCTATTGATGGTTAACTAAATTGACTGATTGATGTGGTGGTGGTCTGATAGGTATTCTGGAAAGCGAGGGTACGAGCGAAGGAGGACCTGACAGAACAACTAGCAGACTTCCAGCAGAAGCGTACAGCAGGCCTGGGCACGTTGTTCGGGCCCCCAGACACTGTCCTGGATGAGAGTATTCATGACAAAGGCAAGGAGATCAAAATTGTGGAGAGCATCTTATTGCCCAAGCTGGAGCCTTTTATGTGAGTCTTGTTTCAATTTTAAATAACTCCAAATTTAGATTAGCAAGATTGTTTTTGCACCAATTTGGTTTAATAACAATTTGGAAACTGCCTGAATTCTGTATATTTTATTTTTCAACTATTGCCTTTTGTATTTTCCAATTTTACTTAGTACAATTTTACTAAGATCACACCAGGCAAAAAAATAGATTTATAAATTAAAAATGGTTTAAATTTATCATCACAGGCAGGTGTCGTATTAGTAAATGAATTTTTGTACAATATACACTCTCATGTTTCATTTGGAATAAGTCTGTATGTATCAACAGAAAAAGAAAATCTTGATAAAAGTGTTAATCAACAAAAAATAGCAATTGGAATCATAAAAAACAACTACCCTGAAAAAATCTGGTAGGGAATATCTTAGATTTCTAAATATCTTAATAGTTAATACCCAACATGTTGTTGTGAATTTCTGTAGCAGCTCTACACTGGATTTCCTAATACATCCATAAAATACCAGAAAAAACTAAAAATCGTACCCAGTCACCATTTACATAAAACATAAAGTAGAAAGCACAGCTGTGAAAATTCAAATAAACATATCACAGCATTCTTTTATTTATGGAACCATATTGACTCCATGAATAAATTAATACTTTGCTTTGTAATTATTCTGCTTCTAGTATAGATAAAAGGTAAAATAGATAAATAAAAATTTTGTATTAAATTAGATACAGATAATAATCATATATACATTGAACCATAAATAAGTGAATAAATGTTAACTTTAACTTTTTTCAAGGTAGGCCTATTAGTAATAATTAGTAAACTACAAAATATTAAAAATGGTTTATTAGATATATTACAAATTATTTTATTTAAATGTGTATTAAACTGTTTGACAACTTTATTCACCAAGTGTATGTATATTGTATACATTTTTAAAATTTATACTGTGAGATATAGACAGAAAAAACTATTTTTATGAGGCTTATTCAGAAAGTAAGTACCGTTTTATTCTACTGCCGCCGTAGTGCTGCAATTGGTGTTCCGCGCATGAGCACTAGTCGTCCTTGTTCACTGGCTATTGATTCAAACCATTTTAGTTGTTCTACGTTGTGTTTTCAGTTTTCTTTGAATGTTTAAGACTATTAGTGATCCCGCTAAATATATATATTGTCTGAGCTTTGCAGTAGCTGACACTCCAGTTGTTCCAGGGAGGAGCTGGAGAAGGATGTGGTGGATGATCGCAAATTCACTACAGGAGCAGCTCTAGGTACTGTCATGGGCAAGGTGTTTGGGGTCCGAAGTCAAGCCTTCACCACAATGCTAGACCGTTGTCCCACATATGTCTCCAAAGACAAAAGTCTCAAGGCTAAGCTCCTTACCGGCAAAACACGAAAGGTAAGTTGTCATGATCTGTTCAAAGTGCTCCATTCTGTAATTTTTCCTTTCCTTTTAAATTTTTATTGTCTCCCCTACAAGCAGTGTGACTTTGGAATTACTACCCACTACCCTTACTTGTAACATGTGATTATGGCAGGATTCCCAACCTTGCAATTACTGAATATCCTGTTATTGCTGCAAAGAGACCCTTATAGGACTAAGTACAATGAGGTTTCTTCAGCTTCTTGTCCTGAGTACAAATACCTTGCAAGAAAAATTTCGGTATCGGACAGCACAGTTATTTACTCCAGGGTAGCAACCTGCTCGGAAATGTGGTGCACTGGGAATGTAACACATCGGGAATAAGCTGGGAATCTCCCTGTAGGACTGGGAAATACGATCTTTCGTCTCCAAGAACTTATGAAATCAAGAAATAATTTAAAAGCTCATTGAATCACAGATTCATTAATCCCAAACATTGTATTTCACACAATGTGATCCTTAAACCTGTAAATGAAGATGTGTGGGTGCTTATATTGCTGAGGTTAATTCAAGGTTGCCTCCACTAGTGTAGATGTGTTTATCTTAATTAGCACAACTCCTATGTTGTGTTAAGCCCTACCATACATATAATGATCCGTTTAATTAAAGTTGGCTGAACGGTCATCTCATTTTGGTCACTGAACAATTGCTCTTCATACACGTTGTGATTGGTCACCAGATTATATAGGTTAAAACAAAGAAAGTGAGGTTATGTTTTGATTTTGGAGCCGGCTGAATTCTCCACACACGTCAGTTTTCGTTGTCAGAGCAGCATTGGCTGGATGATGGCTGGGGGAAACCCCAACAATTTTCTGATCTAATGCTCATCTGAACGAATTCTCCTCACACGTTACGATTGTTTGGACAATTCAAACTGTTCAAATCAAATCGTCTAACCAATCTTTAGTGTTTGAGGTGTCATGTTTTTTATAGCCCAAGACTACAATCTAACGAACACGTTGTAACTTAAATTAGTGTATTTATTTACTTAATAGTTGTGTTATTGTGATGATGTGACCCTATTTCTGAATTATCTTAAGGCAGATGCAAAACATTTAAGAGCCAGTAATTGATTAACTTAATTATTTTTGTATTCCGGGGTCATGAATTAACTGCCATTCAGCTGAATCTCTAATCCAAATAACTCTATTTGTTGATGACTCTGATTAGTTGTAGACAAATTAGAAATTGTTAATATGTGTTTTTGTTATACTTTCTTTATGATAAATGTAGATAAATAACAAATTATCAAACTACTGTAGTTTAGCAAATAACATTATGGTTATAACTTGTATTTTCTATAGTTGTTTTGGCGCTTTGTCATGAATATGCTGTGTCTATTCATGGACCAACTGATCAGCAATACGGAAAATACTGATTGGTAAAACTTGTTTTTGTAGTTGTTTATTATTTAGAAACATATATTAGCAAAATAGCATGATTTTAATAATATTTAACTTGATGTTATTTTCTATGTTTATATTTGTCAACGCGTTGGCCAAGAATTGACCTGGAAATAGTCAACATTTACATACATATAAAACCAGTACATTTAAGCTACATTCTTAATTCTTAACACTAACGCATGTGTTGTGTGTGGGTGAGGGTCATGCTAATGCTTGCAAAATTATTTACGCAAAGGTCCAGGTCACTTTTGTTGTCCCCAGAGCAGGGGCGCACCCAGAATTTTGGTTTGGGGGGGGCTTCGGCTTCCCAAGTATAAAATGTACGCCTATAGTTTTCCATTACATGACCTTCAATGACCAGTAATATATAATTAGTTGGCCTATAAACATATCGAACTACAATAATGTAACATTTGGTACATCACTGTATTACATGATCATTAGATAATTGAGTAAGCTAAAACCAACTGTCTGTGGCCTGTTTCATAATCAACTACAAGTTAATCTTTATTAGAGAAAAATTTAAGTTTAATAGGCTACTATTACATTAAACCAGCTTTTTAGCTCCAATTTAAAACCTTATTAAAATTACAAGTTAAAGCTTTATATTGATTTTTATTATGAAATGTCATCCTGGAATAAGTTGGACTGTCATTAATTAGTTTTAAGTTTTCAAGGAAAGAAATAATACATTTAAATTTACAAATGTAAATTTAATGATTACAAAATGAGATGTAAGTTAAAGTTAAAATATTTACAAGACAAAATCTAGACGTCTGGTCGATTTTTTGAGAACAGAAACTAACCTCTGTATTGGTCACTTCTATTTCACGGTGAATATTCAAAGCCGCCAGTCCACTCAGTCTGTTTAGCACCCATGGTATTCCTTAGATAGGTCTTGAGTCTACGTAATGTTGAGAACGACCTTTCTGCTGTACTCGTAGTTACAGGGATAGTGGCACAATATTTCAACAATATGTGGATGTTAGGGAAACATGTCCTTATCACACAAGTTCAACAAATCAATTACATTTTCTTGGTGTGTTGGTGTGGGTCTTAAAGCTGTTGTGCCACAACTCAAACTCGGCTTTGAGCAGGCTTTCGTTGTTCCCACCACTTTCAATTATGTCATTTTTATAAAAACCAACACAGCTGCAGATAATTAAGTTTTGAGGTTTCTTCCTTTCCACGTGATCCATCGGCTGTAGGCATCAGACACTCAAACCCCTTCAATATGTCTTTATGTTTCATGAATCGGGATTCCAAAGAACTTATCAAAGATTCAATCCAAGGGATGAAAAATAGATCGCCGGTAGTACACTTCAGGCGTATCTGCTGGTGTGTTGTTTCTATTTTGTTGTCTGCCAACTGTTCGGGGCATGGAGATTTTACATCCAAAAGTTGTTGGCCATATGGGTAGCCTCTTCAAACAAGGAGTGAAACTCTTCATCCGCATTTGTTCTTATGGATTTTAGGCTTTCAAGTACAGTTTCAGCATGTGTGATTGCAGAAGATAGTTCCAAATCACTTCCTTGCAGCTTTTTGCTTAGGTTTACAGTGTAACCCAAGGAGCTTGTCTGATGCCAAGAGAGAAATGATGAATTCGCCTTGACGTAAAGAGCTGAGTAAAAATAAGAGTTCCAGAAGAAGAGTCTCTATCACTCCAGTTTTTTATTTCCTCCAACGCTACTTCACTGGTTGAAGAAGCTCCTTCATGACAAAGACGGCATCATGCCTTTGCACCCATCTTGTTGCACAAAGTTGTAGCAGTTTTTTTCCTGTTGGTTTCAAACATTTATCTCCGATGCAATACACTGTTGTAAAACGGCTTGTCTTTTAGGAGTGTTGAAAAAATTTATACACCCTCTCTACTATTCCGAAACAGTTTCTGATAGGTGCAACTTCAGAAGCGTTTGAATAATGCCAGATTAAGGCTATGAGAAGCGCAATGCACAAATATTGCTGTGGGGTGAGCTTCTTGGATACAGGCTTGGGTCCCATTAAACTTCCCACTCATGGCAGCCGCTCCATCGTACCCCTGGCCACGTAGGTTATTGACGTCATGTTACTATCTTCAAGTCCTTTTATTACAGTTTTTGCCAACTCCTCCCTACCGGTTGTGGAGGTTTAGTGGCATGAACTTGAGAAATTGCTCACATATTTGGTAATTATTTGATGCATCAGAATCTACGTATCGTAGACACAACGAAAACTGTTCAATTGTTGAAACATCGGACGTTTCATCTGCGAGAATACTAAAAAACTTAGCCTCTTTAACTTTAGTTGCTATTTTTTCAGTTATGATCTGGTTACAAGCATCAATTATTTGGTTTTGGGAAGTTCCAACTTATGTACGTAGCATTTTTTCCACATGATTCAAAGTGTTTTTTTAAATCTTGATCCCCCGCTTCAATTCTGGCTCTAAGCAGTGCTCTAAAGTTTACCCTCATTCTCGGCAGGTCTACGATTTATATCAAACTCGCCATAATCTCTATGGCCCCTAAGAGCAATATTTTGCCTTCCACACAAAATAATAGTGTCTATTATCGGAAGGATTCTTTTCACGTTGTTTTGGGCTTGAAGGTCTTTCCCTTTATCAAGGGATTTGTCGATTGATTTGATTTCACTATCCATTACTCTTTTAAAGTTAGCTGCGCTTACACAAGAGTCCTTGTGGTACTGTGAGGCTGCATGCTTTTCAAATTTTTTCTAATGCTTTTTTCCAGTTAGAAAAAACCTTCCTCAACAAGTTGGCCAGTATGTTGAGCGTTACTCTTGCCTACTTCTTTTTTGGAAAAAAGCATACAATGAACACAGTATGCAGAGTCTTCAATTCCAGAATAAGACAGCCAAGTATATTTATTTAGCCATGAAAACAAAAATTTTCGTTGTTGAGTCCCGTACGTTCTGTAAGGAAAGTTAAAACTACTTTGAGGGACCCATCTGTCATTCAACACTTTTAACTTTTCACTGTCTGTCAATTTTTTTGTTTTAAACAAAAGCAAATGTCTAAGTTATTTTGACTTACATCGGACTGCAGAGTTCTTACGTTAGCTCCCGAGACATCCTCCAACACAAACTCAGGCTGTTCAGCACATGTAGGCAGCTCCTTACTTGCCGAAATATTTTTGTGGCATTTCAACGGTTTAAAATAGTTTTGTATACTAGCTTTTCTTTTATCACCCATAACTTACTAGACTACTGTCCAACCAATTTGTCAGGGACCTAGACCACAAACACAGCTTGAACTTGACAGCCAGACAACCCATAACACACACTATACTGCAATTCGATAAAACTACGACTGTTCAACTGGACAAAAGACAAATTTCACTGCCGGGGCGGGCACGGGCGCGTCTGGTGAGAGTAGTGGAAACTAGAGCTGGTCGCCATGGCAACGGCACGTAGTCATCGCCATAGAGCAGGATGGAATGGAGAGGAGCTAACACAGCAGCGCAGGCAGTTATACTGTGAATACATACGTCTAAATATTTGTTTCACAACTCTTGATTTCTATGATTTAATCTGTGTTACTTTAATAAATAGGTTTAACGGTTACCATTCATTATAGTTTATAAAAGTACGATAAAACATATATGATGATACATAACGAATGATTAGTCACATACAGTATTTTATTAGTCGGATATATCAGGTCCTTGGGGGGGGCTTAAGCCCCCAAAGCCCCCCCCTGGGTGCGCCACTGCCCCAGAGTATACTTCCAACACTAATATTTTGCATTTTTTGACTCTATTCCGACAAAATACTGTTTGATCCTAATCCTGGTCAATGCTATAATACTGTCTTGCTCAAACTAACAACTTACGCAAATGGAAAAATCAGACCTGGTATCTTCAGTGTAATTTTGTACTCACTTCCTACAGAGTTCTTAATTTTTTAAATAGTCTTGAAATCCGGTGGCTCAGATAATCAGACTTCTGCTGTATTTCTTAATTTGTATTTTTTTTAGATCTTTGGTTTTCAAGATGATCATCCGAGTAAAATGTGACTGTTGCAGGTAACTGCGCGAGGCCACCACTTCTTAGCACATCAGTATTACACCGTGACGTACTGCAACCACTGCCAGCTGATTATCTGGGGCATCGGTCCTCAGGGTTACCAGTGCTCTGGTGGGTAATTTGTTAATTTTGTCCTTTTTGAAAATACTAGGCCTATATTAATACTTAGTTAAACCTTGATTATCAGAAAATACACAGTTAAACCTTGATTATCGGAAAATACACAGTTAAACCTTGATTATCGGAAAATACACAGTTAAACCTTGATTATCGGAAAATACACAGTTAAACCTTAATTATCGGAAATAATAAGGGCTACAATTTTAAACGAATAATTTTCTGAAAATAAACGTAAGTACACTCAAATTATAACATTATTGTATTTTATAATATGTACTGAACAAGAATATTTTGCGGAACATGTACAATCAACTGAATATGTAGTTATATGATCTTGACAAAGATCGAAAGAGAGAATAAACTACACTGAAATTGCCATTGCAAGACAAGCACTGAGCATGAGAGATAATGGGGGACTCAGATTTTGCTGCTGGGGTTGGCGAGTATAGCACTTTGGAAGAGGTGGTGGTGATGGAAGAATAATCATGACTCATCTACAGTTATGACTGGTTGTACGGCTTGTGAAACTCAGATGGTATTGAGGAGGAGGGTTTTTTATTGCTTTTTTGTGAACATTAGATCAGCAGCAAGGCGGTTAAGATTTTCTCCATTGACAGCCCTTGCAGTAAATATTTGGAGTGCTGTTAATTTAATATTGGGGTTGCCGCTTATTATTTCTTCTTTGTATAGCTTCTTGATTAGACCAGCAGCAAGGCAGTTAAGATTTCCTCCATTGAAAGCCCTTGCAGTAAATATTTGGAGTGCTGTTAATATAATATTGGGGTTGCTGCTTATTATTTCTTCTTTGTATAGCTTCTTGATTAGACCAGCAGCAAGGCGGTTAAGATTTCCTCCATTGAAAGCCCTTGCAGTAAATATTTGGAGTGCTGTTAATATAATATTGGGGTTGCCGCTTATTATTTCATCTTTGTATAGCTTCTTGATTAGACCAGCAGCAAGGCGGTTAAGATTTCCTCCATTGAAAGCCCTTGCAGTAAATATTTGGAGTGCTGTAAATATAATATTGGGGTTGCCGCTTATTATTTTCTTTGTACAGCTTCTTGATTTGAGGTTACTAGAAATCAAGTCATTTCCTATAATCCGGGTTTCCAATAATTGAAGTTCCGATAATCAAGGATTTACTCTACAGCGAAAAACAAGGTTGATCAAACAATGTCTAATTAATTATTCCATGTAAGCAGTAGTATGAGGTTAATAGGCGTTTCTTAAGTGCCAAAAACGAAACAATCTATAGTAAACTTAGTTACACTTTAAGCCTAATTATACAAACATAAACATTTGTAATAGAAAATTAAAAAAGTTGTTTAAAGTTATAAAACAATAGATGCAAAAACTGTACAAACAAGTTTGTTATCACCAAAACAATAAATTTAATTCACTTCTTAAAACATTTACTTGTCTTAGGAATTACATTATAAATCAATTGATTCTATAGCTCTGCTGCTTTGAGAGATAAATACCTTTGTTTAATCATTTTAAGGGTACAAATAACACCTCTGTGATTTTCGGAAAAGTTTTTATTTTGTTTTCTAGCTACAGAAGTAAGTTCAAATTCATTGATTATAAATTATCGCACTATTTGTTTTACAACAAATTATCTACCACAAAGACATTCAATAACATTTTGTATATGAAAATAAACAGTTTGGTACATAGTTTGTATATTTAAAAGTATATGATACAAATAAAAACATATATTGACTGTATGCAATACTTGTTGATTGTCGCTGTGTAAAGTTTTTTTCAGTATCAGATGAGGCTATTTTTGCCCCTAGGGTTGTATACTTTGTTATACAAAATGAAACTATAATAAAAATAATTATAACTGACTTATACTAAATTAATTCCAGCACAGTTAGCCTGTGAATTGCTCATTACCGTTTCTTATCAAACGTCAAAGAGGTTAAGGACAAAAATGTGTAAAAAGTATCATGTAAATCCAGGCTTTCATTTAAGAGATTTCGTGATGAGTGAGTCATTGGTATTTGGCCTTTATATATGTAGATTAATGTTGTATAATATTCAGAGGACAGGTTTTATTTATTTACTTATTTTTTTGCTAGAAATATATTTTTATTGGCTTTTTTAGCAATTTGTAAAATTTTATTCCAGTTATGATAATAGTAATAATAGTTTTACCAACTAATCAAATCTGAAACTGAATTTACCGTAAGTACTCATGTGGTAGTGCACCAAAAGGAGTATTTATGTATTAATGGACAACATTAATACTAATATGTATGTTTGTAGAAACATCTTTAAATTTTGAAAATTATTTCTAAACTGTTTCAAACACAAACCAAAATGTCAAAACCAACGTTTCAAAATGTATGCTGGAATAAGCTAATGAATGGTTACAGATTGTGGGTTGAACATACACCGATCATGTGTGAGAAGCCTAGATGAGAACTGCCCTGGCCCTATGGTTAAGAAAGATAAAGGCAATGATCGTATCAGCAAGTTGATGGAGAGAATAATGCCAGAGAACACCCGACGGAAGCCAAGCTCCCTCAACCTGGCCCACGGTAAGTTCACTGTTGCTTTGCCACATAATTTGGGTCACCTTACATTAATTTCAAACCTGTCCATTTGTACAAGGTCCATTCAAATAGTATCTGGAATTGTTATCATATATCTGCAGATAAGCATTACAGGATAATTTATGAGACTTGACAGAGTTGAATTACCTAACTTATTAAAAGGTTTGGTGAATCTATGTTGATTAGCTCTGTTACAGTATTAGTTTATTTTCATGATCATTGTGTCTTTGTCGGAAAAAAACAATAAATGTATGGTGAAAATTCTTTGAGCATTGGAACTATTTTTATTTAATACCAATATTGAATTAAAACACATTTTCCAGTATTAATTTAAATTTGCGAGACCTTTCAAAAAGAAAGAAGGATTTTTTTCGTGAAGGATTCCATTGTCTGGTAACTTCACGAAAATAAGTCTCAAAGCTGTAAGTCCCACTTCTTTTATAATAATAATGCAAATCCAGATACTTTTTGAATATGCCTTTTGAATACTATCTTCTTAATTTTGTGTTGACAGTTTAAAAACGTTTTGTTTTAATAGAATAAAGTATGTTTTTAAATTATTCAGATATTACATGTTACTCAACCAATTTTATTTTTGTATGCTGCTTAGAAGGGAATTTTCAGATTCTTCCGAACATTATGCCTGGTACAGTATAAATTTGAGCTTGGGTTTTCACAATAGTTATTTGTGTTCACAAGGGAGGAAAGTGTTACTTTATTACCGTGAAGGAGAAGTTTGAGTGCACGAGTCAGAATTAAGGGCACTGATTCCCTTGAGGACGACAAGGAAATTTCCTCCCGAGTTACACTCACACTTTTCCCCCACCTACAGCTTAGATACCATACATTAGTCCTACATTCTGAAGCACTATTGAAGCACTCTGTTTCTTACTCTAAGTTAAATAGCACAGAAAGGTTTAACCCATTGCGGATCACTGACGAGCTCAGGTCGCAAAAGCGGTCTGCGTTTAAGTTTCCCTCCAAATAGTTCTATTAATGTCTGATAGATCGGGCAATCGTCTTCACTTGTCTACTAAGAGTGTTTAACAACGGTCTACGTTTAGAGATTTCAAAAGTTTTATAAATATCCTACAGATCGCAGTTGTATGTCGAAGTTGAAAAATCATTCATATGAGTTTACTCTCTGCTTTTTAGCGCTTCTGATTGGTTGTTTCTCTCATCTGTTATTATAATACTTTGAGGTTAGTGACACAGAACTAAACGATGCAGACGCACATGTTGGCAGGTTTAGTCTAGACAATGGCCCGGATGTTGTAATCAGTTCGCCCAAGCCGCTTTATTTAGACCATGATTCAGACATCATCCCTGCCACCCCGGAAGCTTGCTCGCGTGTTATCGTTCCTACATCACAGATACCCCAGCAGGCCCATGTTCCATCTGAACAAATACCTTCACAGTTGAATTTTCTAGTATACAATAGCGAGCGTTACGATGTGGTGCACCACTGCTGTTCGTGCGGCCGCTGACCGTAAATTAATTCGTGCCCGTGTGCTAAAACAATACGATCCGCAATGGGTTAATAGTTATTAACATTTTGTTAAAAAAAAAAACACAAATGTTTTACTTTACTCCTGAAAAAGTACTGCTTCTATGCACATTAGGTGGGGAAACTAAATTTTTCTCGATTAAATCACGGTTTTCGCAATTGCACACTTTTTGTAGGTGTACTGCACTGTTGTAATGCTCCACTACAATGTTTGCACAATATTGTTTTATCAACCTCTAAAAAATCAAATAACTGAAAACCTCTATAGCATTCATCAATCTTTACAAAAACTAAGATCCTGTATGCAGGAAATTGGCTCTTTCCAGATGATTTCCTTGCTCTTTCCTTTTACATCTTTTAAAGAAAATATTTAGCATCTGCCTGAAGAGAGTCTGTCTAGGATACAAGGATTTTTTCAGATTTTTAAATGTTGGTCTATCTCAGAGGTGTGTTCTGGCACCACTCTTTTTAACATCACACTACAAACACTCCATTATTTGATAAAGTTTAATTTTTGCTGATAGTATTGTGCTAGTCAGTCAGCACAGGGAATTGTTTTAAAAAGTTTCTTAGCTATTCTCTCTGACTTCTTTTGAAAGTGGAGAATATACAAAAAGCACAAAGACAGAACTGACCTGTTCAAGATACAATTGTTACAACATAGAGAAACGTTACTAAAGTTCTGGATACCGTAACATTACTATTAACCCTCTCTTGGGCATTCGCGTCAAACTGTCTCGACAGGAAGGCTGGCGCTAAGTCCCATCACCACCTGCTTTATCATTACTCTCTACATTGTGCTCCTATCATACAACTACTTTTGGAACTGATAATTGAGATATCCTATTGGCAGTACTGTTTTCCTTGTTCATTTCATGTTTTATGCCTAGTGATACTATTTAAAATTAATGTATGAAACATTTTATTAATCTTTTCATTAACAGTGATTTAGCTGTTTTTCATCAAAATTCCAACTTCTTTTGCTATTTTATAGAATTATTAGATCTATTTTGTAACTTTGTGCAACTACTGTTTTTCTGGCATATTGTTATGTTGTTTTTACAGTTCTTCATATCAAGACAGCTAGTCTTATCTTAATATAACAATATGAACAAACATATCTTACACAAGTGAATTTTCATTTAGATTTAGTTTATCCTATAGATTTGATAATTTTTCAAATTTAAACATGTTATAGAGTTTAGTAATACTTACAATGATGTAATAGCATATGACAGTTTTCGTTGAATAGAGTTGTTAAAATAATAAAACACGAGAGTGTTCACCGTTAGTGGATCGGCCCAATTGGTAACACCAGAAGCGTGTTACTGTAATTCGATCGGGAGAGGGTTAACTCTAGTAGAAATGGCAGTTTATTTTTCTCTAACTGGCAGGGTTGTTTTTTTGGCTGTTTCCAGACTGTTTTTATAACATGTTAGTTGTAAATGTACATATACTTGGTATCCTTACACTCAAAAGGAACCGTAGAATACATGGATCTGTAATACTCTCCGTAGTAGAAACATGTCACATTTTCTTTGTAAAACAAATAAAAATAGTGTGTAAAAAATTATGGTTGCCTGTAAAGTCGGTTTTACGGGCGAAGATTTTACGTGACAACGTCTTTTTCTCGGTAGAATATTTATTGATATGAATATTATTAAATTGCACAATAGGAACAAGGAATTGAATGAAAATAAGAATTGCACAAATTTTAACTATAGAAATATATTTTGTTTACTAAAACATTGTACATAATTTGAAATTAATTAAAATTTGTTATTGTAAATGGTAAAGTTGAATAAAACATTTACTAAAATTGGAATTTGAAATTCGTGCTAAACACAGTTAAATTCTAACTCCGCGCGTGGTGATTGGTCGGTTTAGTTCGTTTGTTTGGTCGCACTGTTATGTTATGACAGGTTAGAGGTTATAATTTGTTATTTTAAATGTTTGACTAGCAATACGCGCTGTTTCTTCTCAATCGACTGAATTACGATTGATTGCAGAGTGATTTAAACTAATAATTTACTTAACACTATCAACATTTGTCAATAGTATGACATAACCTATAAACTCAGTTTCTCAACTTTTGTGTCAATCTAACAATTAATCAATCAATCATAGTTTACGATAATGAAATATCAGTGTACAAATTATTTACCTTTATTGTTGTAGTTGTTGTAAATGACGAATCTAAGCACTCTACATTTTCACGAATAAACATAGTTATCTGCTTTATCCCGTGCGGATCCCGTGCGGCGGACCCACTGGACGGGCATCGTAACGTTACCGGGCGTTACACTTTTTCATGAGTGACTCCGAGCCGCAACCTAATTTAAGACGTTGTCACGTCAAAAATAAAAAGGTGTGTGGGGTTTACCTAGGAAAGATAGTAAAGTAAATACGTTTTGAATACCAAGATAGCCAATTACATTCTAAATATGTTCTAGTTTGTGAATACACGTAGTTTTATGTATATGGTTTGTCTATGGTTTTAGTATATGGTTTGTGGTACATAAACTGGAAGTAGTACGTAACACTCTAAATTTGTTAGCATGGAAAAAACTTTTAGCATATGAAATTATAGCATATAACACGTGACATTGATGGAAGTCAGAATTAGTTTATGGTGTATTGTCCAACGTTGATGATGCCATATGAAGAAAGTCAGCTTCGCGGTGTGGTTAATAATCGTTCTAACTGCCCTCATACGTTGTGTGCCATACGTCGTACTTGATGATTAGATGGATGTCCGATGTAGGTTAAGATGAAGGTGTTGAATTATGTTATATGATGTGGTTCCAGTTCATAGTAAGGTTATGTTAGCCGGTACACATGGTCACTCACTGCATATGTTGAAAAACCCATGTCATTGAATTTTGTTAGCGCATGTAGTTGTTTGGATTTTTTGCACAATTTTATATACGATGAGTAGATCGAAACCAGTTTGCGGAGAAAAAAAACCCATTAGTTGCTGGAGTAAAGTTTTACAATAGTATCCCCGAAAATATCAAAAGCACTCCTAATGTCAAATTGTTCAGATTAAAATTAAAAGAATATCTTGTTGACAAAACATTATACTCACTTAATGAGTTTTTTTAAAGCAGTGTGGAATAAACTATAGATTATTGGTTAAATATTAATTATACTTTTGATTATATACATACTGTTTTAGCAAATTGACTTATGTATTTAGTTCTTAAATCTAAGTTCATACTATTGACACCGTTTATATTTGTATATTTATTCTTGTAATGTAATGTGCAAATGGTAAATGAAGATTGTTTTGAATTTGAATTAGATAACTTGATTGTGAAGTGATTCCAATCTAGGTCTGGCTGTCAGTAAAAAACACAGTGTACTCACAATTAGATGATCTCCAGGATAATAAATTTCTATATATTTCACCTATGTAAATTTTTGTGTGTATTGTAACGTAATTCCATTTACTAATTTTATTTACTTGAACATGTGACTCTGATGATCGGTATAACGCTTGCTCTTTCACAACATGATTAAAACTAAGTATATTCAGATACAAATTGAACTATATTTATCTAACTATATAATCTAACTATAATTTCCAATAGGCACTTCACAAATTTAATCGAAATAAAATTTTATAAAAATATATATGCTTTCTAGCACAAGGTATACCTATACACATCCTCTCTCTTTAATAGATCAGGCAAGAAGAAGGCTGGCAATCCGCTACAGCTGCCGGGTCTACAGACCGGAAGTTGTGTGTTCTTTCAGCCTCCGACCCAAACTAATACTTTTTACCTTGAAGTTCGTTAATATCGCCAACAGATTAAAAATTTTTTTAGTGGTTATCGCAATTAAATAACTCAAATCTATTCCAGTATAAAGTTGACTTATCTTTTGCTTTATTAATTATTTTAGATTTGCATGTAATAATCAGCTCTTTGTGATACACGAAAACTTCTGTCACCTATCTTGCCAATAAACAATAACAGAAAACATGACGAAGTTCTGTCAGAAAATTTCGAGTTAACAAAATATATATGAACGAACTGATCATCATTGGTTTTTGGACTGTTACTGTTATCACTATTATAGAAACAAATAATTTCACTATGTTATTCAGCTATCTATGAAGTTTTCAGTGATATATAAATTGTATGGTTGTTCATCTGAGTATGTGTACTATAGTAAACAACAACAAATAATGCAAATTGACGGATAATCCATTGATTGCCATTGTGCCAACACTGTGTAAATAAAGCAAAACTTATAGAATATTATTTCTTTATTAAATTTTTCCGAATTTACTTTCTAAATTCATTAAAAAGTTCCTCATTACTAATGGGAGATCATCCACTAAATGTCTCTAAGCTCTAACCACAAAATTTGTTTATCTGTCAAAAGTATGTAAATATTTACTGAATGCTATTATACTACCAGGTAAATACTTATACGGAATAAGGACCACCTTATTCATTAGGCCACATGTTTAACCCTAGAGCTGGTATGAAACGAATTTTCATCGCCAAAGGCCCGTCCGATTTGGCAACGACGAATATTCGTCGCCAAAGTAGACATGTACAGTTATTGGAAATTGTAGGCAATTAAGGTCATATAAATGATTTTTATTTGATATATTCTGGAAGAGCAATAACTATAGTACCGATTTACTGTTCTTACTTCGATTATTGTCTTCTTTGTTTACCATAAAACATCGTTTTTTTTTTTTTTACAGCTGACGTGAACGTAGTACGGGTCAACCACATTGTTGTGAAACTGTAAACAAGTGCCGGGTTTTGTGTTTGAGATTACGAATCCAATAGTATTTGGTGTTGTTATTATTGTTTTTTTTAGCTTTCTTATGTTATAGTTTTAGTTGTTCAGTAATGGGTGAAAACTTTAGAGACCGATCAAATGATCTTAGAGAGCTCGCAGGGCGGAATCTAGTGACGCTGAGTGAAAAATGAAACTTTGTATATATTGTACATATGTAAATAAGGTAAGATTAAAATTTATTATTTTATTTTATTTTTGTTTTAACTGTCTATAAGTATAACTGTCTATAACTATATATAAGTATAAATGCAGTCAAGAGATTACGTTTACCCACGAACAATAATATTTATTTAGAAATGTACGCATTTTTGAACATAAAGTAAATATGGGTGCTTTTTCATACAAAGCCCTGTAACACATACGTTTTGAGGTAAAAGTTACAATAATTATATATTTTTGGAATCAGAGACAAAATTTGAATAAGTTATACATTTACGGTTTTGATGTAAAGTTTATTGCTAAGCAGTTACACAACGGAATATGTACAAAAAAAATTTCCAAAAAACATTTTTCTTACATTTTGTAAAAAAAATTAAAATATGTTTCCATGGAAACAATAAGATATTGTTATTATAATGCTCTCCGTATAGTTTTGAATACATTGACATATAATAGTTTATATTTGGACAAACAGTTATGAAATGTGATACATTATAAGAAACGTCTGCGAGGCTGTTAAAATAGAGCCGCCAGTACAGAGTGACACCATTGCCAGTTCTAGGGTTAAAATTACCTACTTTGTTTTATTAAGTAATTTTTTGTTACCATGGTAATAAATTTTGTTTAGTTGAATTCTTCATAGGAAATTATTTGATCAAACTTGTGCTTCAATCCTAGAACTAGCTAAAAACTTCTGGCAAGTCCTTTGTGTGTGATCCCTTGTAGTCAAAAGTGAGTTTTTATTTTGGCAAGGGATTCGTTTATGAGTATTATTTTTTTCCGCCTTTTGTGGTTTAAGTTTTTGTGTTATATATATATAACTAGAAGAAATTTTACATTCGACAATGACATAATTTTATAGTTTAGTGTTTCTATTATATTTTTATGTAATTTATATAAGCAACACTATGTAAATATTTACATTTTTTAATACCTATAAACATAGCAAACTTTTGATTACAATTCAATCTATTTTGGATTTGGTTTAGATAATTATATTGTTTTTATTGTCATTTTTTTCTTTAGCGAATTCAAAATTCTGATTTAACAATGAAAATAAAATAAAATGTACAAATTTTTCAGTAAATCCATGGCAAATCCTGTGGATTAACTCATTTTCTTCAAATTGCAATGTATAAAAGTATTAATTGTAATGATAATTTAGGTTTTTAATTTTACACAAAATTGCACACCATTTGTTAGAATTTTCCTAATTTAGAAATGTTGTGTATATGATATAAAAGTGCATAAATTTTATTTGTAATTCTTATAGATATCTTTTTCTGTGTTTTTTATGTAATACATTTTACATATAAAATATTTCACAATTTTTCAAAGTCCTAAGCTTGTAATTTTAGCTCAATGGTAGGTGTTTATTTCGTTCTACACATAAGAAGAGTGCATAAACTGTTATGAAAAATTATATAATATAAAATTAAAGAGCATTTCTGTCTAAAACATTATGCAACATTGTAAGATATGTATGAGAGCACTATTTTTATGAGTTTTTAAAATATACCAAATCATTATCAATGAAGAAAAAAAACTATAATTTGTTTCATATATTATTCTTAGATAGGAAGTTACAAACAAGATTATAGTTGAATTAAGAACAGAAGGGTATTGAGAACCCGGCAGCGACGGCCGAGGTTCGGGGCTCTTCGGGACCGCGGTCGGCTACAGTGTTGCCAAGTTGTTCTGTCTGACTCGATCATCCACAGCGTTCACATCAACCGCTTCTAGGTAGGGGTGGTTCGCAGCGGAAACATGTGGACACATTTATCGAAGCGATAAATTAATAGCGTTTCGTTGTTTTGAGAATTGTTATTTTAATAAGTAATTGAGTCAGAAATCAAAACCTTTTAAAGGATTTTTACTGAAACCACGAGTGTATTATTGAAAATATATACATAAGCTTAATAATAATAATTTGAATATGGTACATTTTTATGTTATTAATAGTTAACTTCAAAACACCAAGGAGTATAGTGAAAAGAACTAAAATTATATTCGTTAAGTAAATGCAAGTCTGCTATGTTATAAATTATTTACTCAGTCTTATTAGTCTTAGCAAATCCATTGAAAATAACCACTGTGCCGCGGTCAAAAATCACCTTAAAACAAATAAAGATACTGTAGTTTGAACCTGATTAAAGCTCGTTTAGGATAGTATTTTTAAACCAATAAAAGGTATCCTGTTAAAACCGTTATAGGATTAATAATTGTTAATTGTTGAGTCTAAACTTAAATTGCTAGGGTGACCAAAATGCAAAAAATTTGCGACTAGGGCGTCAATATCCGACTATGATATGAAATTTCCTTCAGTGTGACTTTTATCGATCAACTTAATGTATGGTGGCAGACGAAGTACTCGGTGACCATGTTTTCTTCGCAATTTCGTCGACTTCATAATTTGTCTAAGGTTTGTTTCTTTGAATAAGTTCTAACAATTCGGCCTTTTAAACATCGCCTTTTTTCATACTGTATGTCATGATTATTTAACCACTCTATTATTTCATCCTTTCTAGAACTGCTGTTAGGTGGTTTTTTAACTACTTTTGAGTGGTACTTTGCATTGTCCATTACAATGAGCGAGGGGCCTCGTTAGGTTTGGAAGTAAAGCATCTAGAAACCATTTTTTGAAAAATACTTTGTGGTTTCATCTCTTCATGATACTCGTTGGTTTTCTTTGATGTAAAAACGTAATGCACAGTTAGGAATAAATCCAGCAGAGCTGCCAGCATGCAAAAGAATTATCCTCCCCCTTTTCCAACGGGAACAGGAAACGTAACTTCAACAGAATCAATCAGTCCGTCCAATTTTTTTACAGTGCCCAGAATGTACCCAAGTTTCAATCAAGCCAAACTATTTCGTCAAAATTTAAATCTGTTATTATTTCTCTAAGAAATCTGCACCTCCAAGCAATGATGTCTCCTCTTTCCATTAATATTTTTACGGCTGCCAAATTTTCTTGTGTTTGAAAACCCAATCTCTTCAATATAATGACAACAGATGATTTGCTTCCACGAAAAAGATCTGCTTCTGCAAGTCTTACTTGTAGCTTCCTTACTGTGGGATACTCTCTTCTTACGAAGAATCCGTAGACATGGTAGACATGGCGGCGGATGGCATCTTTTTGAAAAGCGTCCAGCTCCGTAACAGGCTTAAACCTCGAATATTTCTTATCGGGAGTGTTCAGTTTCAAGCCACTCTGTTCACTTTGTATTTTCTCCTTTCCAATTCTCACCAACTGTATTTTTTTTCCTATCTCCAAAGCCGCAGCAGTTTCTTTCGATAACTTTTTCTACTGGAAGTATCGGTCCTTTGTTAATTTTCTCTCGCTGGAAGTAGTCTCTCACTCGACAAACCAAACTCCCGGGATTGGCCTCGCAATGGAACGCTTTTTGTCTCCAACCTTGGTGTAAGGCACACTTATCACGCGAGTGCAGGCCTACCGCGTTTTTTAATCACTGTTTCAGTGCTCTGAGACATGGTATGGAATTAACAGTAATTAAATAATATCTGTCACAAAAAATGTAACACTAGAAAAGTACGTGCATACACTTGTCTTTCAAATAAGGTTTAGTCTTGAAAAAGACTGTTTAAACACTTGGCCACGAACAAACAGAAGCGCAATAACACCACACGAAAACAACATACATAACCAACAACCAATAACGTAATGAAGCACGTTTGCTACTGCGCATCACCCAGCTGATACCTACCGGATGACAGCTACAACAGAGGAGACGTGACAACGCTGCTTCCGTCGAAAAGGAAAGTGCTCGGCTGTGATTGGTGGAGTGGTAGGGCAAGCCTTTGTGAGGCAGTTTCGGCTGTCTTCGGTCGAGCTCGTCCCAATACCCTTCTGTCTTTAATTTCAACTATAGTAATTTTATACAATGGCAAAAGAAGTTGGAAGGAACTATTATGATACACAATTAAACCATTGTCAATGAAGAAAACTATAATTTGTTTCATATATTATTCTTAGATAGGAAGTTACAAACAAGATTAGTAATTTTATACAATGGCAAAAGAAGTTGGAAGGAACTATTATGATACACAATTAAATCATTGTCAATGAAGAAAACTATAATTTGTTTCATATATTATTCTTAGATAGCATCATTAGGTATTCAATGAACAAAAGTACTGCCAATAGATATTTCTATTAGCAGTTTCAAAAGTAGCCGTATGGTGGCAGCACAAAGCAGAGAGCAATGAAAAAGTAATTGATGGCAATCTGTCGTGATTGGAGCACTAGGCTCCCTGCCATGGTGATTGCCCAGGTAGGGTTAATACTTCTCCCTTATTTTGATGACGTAATTTGCTAAAAGAGAGCTATCAGTTTCAAATATATTTACTTATAAATGGTTTGACTTACAATTTGTGGGAAAACATTGCAAACATATTTTCAAAATTTAACCCTTGACCTGGCAGGTTGTTTTGCCCTAACTGGTACGTGATGTTTGGGTGAATTGTGTACTGTTTTGATAAGTCATAAAAAATTTTTTCAATAATTTTTTTTATAATGAACTAGAGTTTAAAGCACAATGTGATATATAATACAAATCATAAAATAACTTTTTTATAAATAAAAATAAAAATTCCAGTTGTAATAAAATAGAAGAGGGTGGGGTACGTAGGGAATTTAGTTGTGTGAATAAATTTACAGTTCAAAGGTAGCAAAAATATCACAAAAATATTCTAGTATTTGAAAATGAATAGTTATGTATGCTTTATTTCATAAATACATTATTCGCAATCATGAAAACATAAATTTTAAAAATATTTAAAACAGTTAAGTTTAGGGTTACACAGTTCCAATTTATGCTAACATTTAGCTAAATACATGTTGCCTACACTTAACAAACTTTATACACTGAATCTCTCTTCCTTGCACAAAAACAAATTACTAAAACAACAGTACACAAAATCACAAATCATTGGAATTTTAAGTTATGTACATTAAACGTAGAATTAAATAACTTAGTTTTAACTTAGTAAATAATAACTTAGTAAATAAATTATAAAAGTTCATTTATTGTGAGCTATGCTATTCAAAAGTTTTGTATAAAAACATAAGGCAAAACTTAAATTTGATCAGATCTTTAGGTAGGTTTTATTTTACACAATAAAATTAAATCATAATGCGTTTTGCTCATTAAAATATAACTCTCAAATGTGTTTTGGTGTGTTCAAGTTCAATTAAACAAAGTGTATCAATGCATGAAAACATATAAGACCAAATAAACAAACCATAATTTCTTTCAAGAAACTAAACATTTTATTTATTTAATATAAAATCTTTAGTTGTGACATTGCAATTTTATTGTTATTTTCAATTTCAACACACATGTGCCTTATAATATTAACCGAAAAAGTTAATTTATGATTTATAAAATGGGAGTTCAGTGTAGAAATTCAGCCACACACATACAATAATCACATACATTATTGTGACTAACTTGAGGTCACAATATCTACCAAGACCACAATGGATGATTTCTTATCAGTTGAGTATCTTTGTTCACCAATAACTGATAACAGAATGTGAGCTACTTATGCATCACGCATGTTTTCAGTGTTCAAATATCTCTTCGTTCTACTCTCCTGAAAGTGATCTTATTGAATGAATTCAGTTTAAGTTTAATATTTTTCAAAAACTAGTTTAGTGCAAACATGTTGTTGAGATGTTGTGTCTAGTTGAATTGGAGTGGCCTCCACGGAACTGACTTAGTTTGTCGTATTGATAATACCTCCTTATCGAACTGTGATAATGGCTCAATGGCACTAACGTCTCCCCGTACTCTACTCAGTATTATTGTAAGATGTCGAGTGGACAGTGTCAGATAGTGTGATAAGTTGTGTCAAAATGAGTCGGAGACATAAACAATACAGAGATTCACCTTTAGAGAGTCGTGAATATGTCAAACAGATTACAGCAGTTTTTATTCACAGTGAGTGATTTTTGTGTTCATTTAAAATTCAATTCAATTCAATTGATGTAGTGATTCAGTACCATTATTGCTTGGTAGGAAGGGATTTTTGTATATAAATGTTTCATTTTTTCCTTAAATTTACAACAGAGTAAATAACACAAGTTTTAGTTGCTATTGTCCCGTATACCCGTGTGTTTGATACAGCTGTTCTATTCAGTTTGCTAGTCTGTTTCACTTCAAAATGTGCTAAATTCTAGTACAGAAATATGATCTAATTCTACTTGGCTACTTTCATATACTGCTACCTCTGTACCTTTTTGCTGTAAATATGTCAAAATAATATGGTCATACGTGTAAATGTAATTTACCAGTTTTGTTTGTTGAATGTAGTGGCTGAATTTAGTTTTATAAATGATTCATTCAACAAATTGATCTTTCATAATTTGTAACCAACGAACGACTTTTTTAATTGATTTTTTTAACTTTTTACAGTATACCTCCCATTTTCTCCATTCCCCTAGATCCTCTATTTGTATACAAAAGAATGGGATTTTTATTTGCTTATTATACTGTAATGTAACAATATGTCAAGCATATATTCCTTACAAATGGATTTATTTAAAATTTAAGCAAATAAACGTCAATTTACGTATTGCAGAAAAAAGACAGCAGAGGCTGATACTGAACCACCAAAAAACCCCAACCGTTAAGAAGAAAAACGGGTTGTGAAAAGTGTTAAAATCAATGTAATTAATATTAACAAATTACCAAAGTAAAATTATAATAAATCTTCATAAATAAAATAAAAATAAATAAATCTTATTCAAAAATTTACAAGTCCTGTATTGGAAGCTTCTCAAACTCTTTTATTTAAAAAGTTTCTCGTGTTCGATTTATGGGAGAGAGAAACGGGTACATTAATGGTGTTCAACACTGTTAAATGTACAAAAAATAACTTAATACAATGTTTAAAAAACTTGTATTTGCTCTCTTCTTCAGTTGAGATAATAAACTAAAACATACAGTTAACAAAAGAAGTTGCCAATTCATAATAAAGTGTTTGACGGATATAATGTTGTCATTGAATTGTGGTTAAGTCTGTTGTTTAGTATCTAATTTATCTTAATTTAGTATATATATTTATTATATATACTAATTATATTTGATATTTATACATCTTTGACACAAGTTAGAAAAAAATAGATACTGGATTATTTGATAGTCTCATCGCTGTTTTTTAAAGTCAGTTGTTTGCTTGTGTTTTCGTTGTGAGTAACATAATATAATATTTGCAATTATTATGTAGGTAAATTGAAATTATTAATTGTCTGAATAAAACATTTGACTATTGTTTGAAACATTAGAAATGAAATTTGTATTTGACATGTAATATAGTTGAAGTTTTCTTGATGAATAAATATGTTCAGTTTTGCTAAAAAAATAGTTTTTAATTTTTTTGCTAAATTAGGTGATATTTATAAATGTTTGTGTAAATTAATACTATTTTAGGCATGAAACAGATATATTCCAATGCAACATGTTACCTGAGTAATTTCAATTTTAGAAACATGCTCCATACTAAGCTTAAATCAGTATAAAACTAAAAAGTTATGATATAAGTTCATCAAACTATACAATTTTTAAAACTGAAAGAATTTTTAAAAACTGGAAGAATTTTAAAAATTGGATTTTGAATTTTGTATAGCAAACATACTAAGTCTGTTGGGTGCTTCCTTTAAAAAGTAAAAATACTTTATTTATATATAGTATATAGTAACAAATATTTTTCACTTACAAGCATATTTATTAAACTATTAAAACTTGTTAAAAATATATGTATGACAAAAAATACGTAACTATAAATATTTATGACAGAAAATACATAACTAAAATAACTCTCAGTATTTCTTATGATTTTTATAAAATATCAGAGAATATAACCTGTCAATAGGGGTTATAACCTGCCTAATTATTGTTTTTACTTTTTAACTAGGCCTGTATTTAATTGAAGGATTTTTTACAATTATATTTCTTTCTAAATTATTGTTTGAAAAAAATAAGATTTAAGTATTATTGATTAAAAACTAATTCTTGATAGAATGAATCAAAACAGTATTTTAGTCTAGATGTTTACGATCTTTGACATGGTAAACACAGAACAACCATTCTGAGATTCGTTGAATTTTCTTACCCAAAATACTGTTTTCAAATCGCAGTCACATCATTGAACTACGATGCACACTAACAAGCGACAGGGTAAAAATAACCAGCTGAAGGCTGCAGGAAATTTGTAACGATGCAAACAGTGTTTAGTTTCGCTAGGAGCTTATAAAGAGTGTTGCACGACAAGCGCAAGCACTGCAGTGGCAGTGGCAGTGGAGTTGTGTTATTTGCAGTCTAATTGGATCCGCCTGTATGCCACTCAATCGAAACGTGTCCACAGCCTGCTTTCATCTCAATGTTAAAAACTAAATGTTTTAAAAATAAATGTATTCAATGTGTTTGACTAATTTTTAGATATCAAGTAAATGAAAAATAATGTTTACACGTTTACTAATACACTTTTTCTTCCCAATGCCAATCATAGAAACACTTTAGGGCACAATACCAGAAAACTCTCTAAAATTGTTCTGAACACCATAGTATTAGGGTAATGTGTTCACTAGGATCAAAAATTTCTCATAGAAAAAGCATTTCATTTTATACTTTTTTATTTTTTTTTTGTTTTAGCATTTTATAAAATCCTGAAAATAGAAGCAATAACAGTAACATTACATACACCTTGTATATGTATTGCTAATACTTACCTCATATAAGTGTTGTGTGTGATACATGATGTGAAGAGTCACTATTATTGTGACATACTGAATCATTTTATAATTTTGGATTTAATAATGGAGTAATTAGAATCATTTCCTTTGATCTAAATTTTATGATGTAAGCAAAATGTAGACAAATCGCAGCATTGATATTTCAAATTAAAACATCGGAACAATTATATTTTGAACATGACCCATATAAAGGTGATGAAAGCTGTAAATTAATAATAGTCAGAAACTACATGTAAGTGGAAAACGGTTTTTTTAATGAACTGTTAATGATTTTTTTATGAATAACACCTTGTGTTTAGATACCTCTGTAACTGGAAAAATGTTTTTAGAAAGAAATACTGCCCCATAATATTAATTCCTTTTTAACAAATTTATTTGTCCAACAGCTGAGCGAGTTCGAAGACAACAAGAGGAGGCAGAGTTCACCGATCCTGAATCTGGTGAGTAAGTTTAGTATATCAGTTCAATTCTTTTTTAAGTGCCAAGTGATTTTTGCTTTTAAAATTCCACATTATTTATATTACCACAGTGCTGGATTTGAGACAGAATAAGAAACTTTTCGCATCATCTCAGAAACACATAAATACGCTCTCTATGGTCTTATGCAATCAACATTTTTTGAGGGAGGGATCCCTGAACTCCCCTTTCTTGGGAAGTCCCCCTAACCCCAGGAGTGCCAGTTCTGTCACTTCTAGTCGTAGAAATCGTGCATTCTATATATATATATATATATATATATATATATATATATATATATATATGTTAAGTTTTTTTTACTAGGAATATCATCAGTTAAATTATTAATTTTTTTATGGTTTAATTGTTTGGCTTGTAATTGGGTAAGTTTATTGGTTTAGATTATTCTTTAGACATCGTTTGGGTTGGATTATTGTCATAAAAATTGTTTTAAAACGAGAAGAGCTGGATGGCCCATTGTGAAAATTAGAAATAAATACTGACCAGATGAATATCAGGTAGTCAAGTACTTGAATTATCATGTTGTGCAAGTTAACAATATTTCATTTGGTGTTTTTGGGCTATTCTTTGAGTAAAATAGTCATCAGATGTTTTACAGAGAGGGGTGCTCCCATACTACTACAGACCCGTATGATGAGGTGCTCGAATGTCAAAACAGTTCGGATAAACCTTGTCCTTAAACATCTAAGATTATGATAAAGATCTATTGACGTGTTGAAACAGGTAAATTTGAAAAACACATTGTAACAGTAACGAAACCAGTTTTTGTAAAATATTGAGCTAGCGATGCAGCACAGTTGTAAAGGCGAATCTCTAGACCACATTACTTGGCCGGAGAGTGCACATTAGCGTGTGCATTTATTGCTGAAAACTTACTGCAGTTCTGGGCATTGCGCCAGTCACTCCACTTCGACTATGAAAGTTAAACATAGTCATCAGGAAGTAACTGGGGCCAAAACCTCCGGGCCATCCCTCAGACACCACACCTGCACTCTTGCGAAGGTGCTGGCTATATTTACCACCAATTACTTCAGTCTTATTTAGCAGATCTCAAATTAAAATTAATCGGACATGCAGCATCGGTAACGTCTTTTATACAATTTAGCAACATTATGTTTGTTGTTTTGTTACAACTAATTTCTGTTTATAAGAAAATCTTCAGGATCTCCAATGGTTTACTTCTATATGCTAACTATACTCTGGCTCTATTTCCTCGAGGTATCCATGTACTGCAGGTTTAGATGCCATATATTCTCTGCAGTGATGTCCATGGGTACATTAATAGAGGTAGGGACAACTTGAGGGTTGAGCAGTATCAAACATAGTCTTTTAGAAACTTCCTTCAAAAGTCGGTTAGGCTAGTCAACTGGCTCCCTAGGGACACCAAGCAACTGCAAAATAATTTCAAAGCAAGAGTAGAACCCTTCTTGGCATCAAACTCCTTTTATTCGCTTCATCAGGTCATGGTTAGCTACTGGGAAACAATAAGTTAATTCACTTCTCCTGTTGCTTGGTTTGCTAAGTGTGAAAGAAGTGAATGCAACAATAGTAAAAGTTTAATTTTTAGCTGGTTTTATTCAAACGATTTCTCTACCATCTTACCATTAAGTTGTTGCTATACAATATAAATATTTTTTTTGCTATAAAGCATATTTGATTTGATGTAAAATTCGTTGATAATTAGAGAGATTAGTTAACTGATAAGCTAAAGATGATTTAGTAATATCAAAATTAATTCTTATGCAACTTATATGTAAATTCTCTCAAGAAAATTGTACTGATGTGACTGCACTCATTGGAAGGGTGTGAACTATACATAACTCCAAGAATGCTGTAGATGGAGCTTATATTGGTCACTGTTAAATTACATTAAAATACAAAACCAATATTTAATACATATTATTGTGAGGCCTTTCGATATCCAAGATACCTTCATCATTATTTTGTGATGTGTCTGATGAAGGTATCTTGGATATCGAAAGGCCTCACAATAATATGTATTAAATATTGGTTTTGTATTTTAATGTAATTTAACTCCAAGAATGTTTCTTTTTGTTTTTTAGCGTAAGCTTTTCTATCTGAACGTTGGATAAACTCATGTCATGGTTGTTCAGTACCTAAATTTAAATTTACTCACATCTACCTGCAGTATTGCCACTATTGCCACTCTGAATACTAAAGATAGTTAACACGTGATACCAGTGTGACCTATTTAACCCTTACCGAGCCAATGACGTTACTAGACGTCATGCCTAAACTGGCGCTAAAAGCCAACGACGTCCACTGACGCAAAATCAATTTTTTATTTTAATATTATTTAAAAGCATTTCTGGGTAACAAACTTAGTAAAAACTGTTAAACAAGGTTTATCTAAACAAGAGACAACCGTTCGTGTCTATTTTGAAGGTCACGGCTCTTGTTCGATCGACAAAATAGCGGGCGGCCGGACGTTCATAGTCTCCCGCAGAGCCAACGACGTCTACTGACGCGCGCTCAGTCCGCCTGTAGTCTTCCGTGAGGTTAGATGTTTATTCGCCCTTCCATTTTCGATCCGCGTATTTATCTTTTCAATTTTGATGTTAATCAATAATTTTGATCAATGTGCAGTGTAGTTTATGTATTATTATCGTGATGTAGGGCTTTATTGTCAAGTTTTTTTTTAGTTCATTGCTTTTATTTAATTTGTGTATATATATATATATATATATATATATATATATTTTTTACTATATTCTTTATATTTTCTCTAAATACAAATTACTATATGCTTGTTTTTTGTAAAATATAAGAATAATTGTGTTCAACTATTGTTAATTTTATATATGAACATATAGAATTAAATTTTTTCAGTGAAATTATGATTTTACCATTTTTTGGCTGTAAATTAACAATAAAGAGTGAAAAAAAATATTTTGTCATTTTTTTACCTCTTATGTTATAAGAATTATAAAAAAAATTGGTTTTGGTATGTGGGAATTTTTTTATTTTTAAGGTGTATGGCTCTTAGGAGTAGTTTTGGTTATTTATTTGTGGCTCGCTAAGGGTTAATGTACCAGTAGGATAATATGAGTTACATAAAACACACGTCCTGTTCAAGAAGTATTTTTATAATATTTTAAAAGAGAAATGTATAAAAAGTTTTATTTAAATGTATAAATTTAAGCTTAGTTCTACACTGGTCCTTAAGAAATTAAAATTAAATTTCCACACCAGCCTTAAAGGTTTCTATCAATTTTATCCTACATTAAAGTCTCTGAGATTTACTCAATGGTTCATAATTTATAGCTATTAAAACTACTACTATTATTATTGAATGGTATATACTAAACTATTTTATAATAACAAAAATTATAATACTAGCACTATATTCAGGAGTGAAAAAATAATTATTATTGTGAGGGTTTAGGCAAAAAGTACTTTTAGTGTGATATAAATAAATAGTGTTTAAATTTGTTTAAATTTTGTGCATGAATAGACAGGTGATATAGTGACTTAGACTCAAGAATCAAGATCTTTATTGATCTTCAGTAATACAAAATTACAATAGGCTTCGTCAGTTCCAACAATAAAATATCACAGCTTGCTAATTTAAAGATACATAAAAATAACAATACTAATAATAATAAAGTAATTTTTTGGGGTTAGTTCACATATTATATAACAATAACATATTATGTGCAATAAATAACACAAACACCAATACTAATATAATACAATACTACATTACATAAAAATTTTAAAATACCCACATTTAACTGTCACTAATATTATATTCTAAAAATTCTGTTATGGAGTAAAAATGCACGACTTGACAGCCAACTAGAAACCTGCCTCTTAAATGAATTAAAATCTAATAATCTCCATGATTCAGGGAGTTTGTTAATAAAAAATTTTATTTGTAAATATTTATGACTCTGCATATTTTTTCTAGTCTAGGAATAGGCAGGACTAAGTTGTTTACATTTCTTTCTTGTTTGATAACATGGATACCATTTAACCCTTTTAAGTGCTATAAGCGTCTACGTCGTAGACGCAGCGTATTTTTATATATATATTGGTTCAGTTTATGCAAGTTACTGGCTGCAAACGATGACAGTTTCATCCAAAAGCCATAGAGTAACGACATTTGTATATTTAATTGCCGACAACCAGCTATTTTACGTCATTTACGTGAAATAAAAAGGTCAGTTCAGATGTTTATGTTGTGAGCGAACTGACGCTGTGCTTTGTTTTACTCTGTTTTATGTTATTTTATCCATTAAATTGTGTGTTATAGTTGTGAAATTACTACTTCATTAGTATTCCAAATCATTGCATTACTTTATTTTTCATTGGTGTTTTTCCTTGTGTATTATATTTTACTAAGTTACAATGTCTTAATAAGAACATTGCAGGTTATGATGAGTTACTTTACCTTTTTTATAGTTTTATTACTGAATAAATACAATTATTTAGGTAAAAAAAGTTGTTAACTGTGCTTGAATTTCTTCTTTTATAAATTTAATAATAATAAAGTTAGTAAAGCATTTATGCTAATAATAGTAAGTGTATTACTTTTTCTCTTGAGCATTTCAAACATTAGGCCTATATGTAGGGCACATACATATTATATTTTTAATCCACGCTTCTTATTTGTTGTGTAAAAATAAAATCAAATATATGTAATTTGTTTAGTTTTAGTTGCTCTTTCCTATGGTAGCCTCAGAAAAATAATATAAAATTGTTTTACCTACTAAAATTGTATGCCAAAGTGAAAAACCAATTATAAAAAAACATTTAACATTATAAAGAAAATTTATTTTATAACAATCCAAATACGTAGAAATGTATTTTTTTTTTTTGTATTTATTTCTGTTTACTGTTTATTTATCTTCAATAAAAAAAAAGTAATAAGATATGACCTCAAATAAGGAAATAGTAAGGAATTTACTAAAACTCTGCATTTATGCACTAAAAATGCTTAGCACTCTTGGGTATGGCAATGCGCCAGACCCCTTAGCACTAAAAGGGGTTAATGAATACAAGCAACTGAATTCTTTTACTCCTTTACTCCAATCGCAAAATAGGCTGTTTGAATAAAAGTTACTGCCTTAATCTAATTGGGTAATACCAAATTAGGTCAAGAAAATAAAAATAAAGAGACATTGTACTGAATTATGTTTGTAATTAAAAGTATTTTTTATTATTATATATTCAGTTCCAGAGACTACACTTCATTACAATAAATATGAATTATAATATTTCTATTTATCATAATGGAAAAAATTACATAATGGAGATTTTCAGATATTGGAGGATTTAGTGCTAAACTGTTTTCTAGTACATATAAATGTTACAAATAATTAATTATTCAATTTCTTAAAATTATTGGTTAAACTAAAAACATTTAACCATTCTGTGAATTTAAAATGTATAGGATTTCACTAGTGCATTATTTCTCCTCCCGGAATTTTTCTGAAAACTATGATGTTCATATATTGATTAGGCTTCAAAGGTACATAATTAGAGATGAAATATAGATAGCAGAAACCTTGAGTAAGATTGTTCAACAAATTCGTCGCAGTAGAACCACATTTGCTAATAGGATTATGTATTTATAATCGTACCCTTTCCATGCCAGTGCCAAAGTGGCTCTACATCTTAAGGTATTAACTCATATTCCGGGACTGTTAGTTAATTGCTGTCAAGGCCGGTGGGGATATTTTATCGAGACATCCTTGAGTTTTTGTCTAAAAGCAGCGGGTGGCGCAGCGAGTGTGATGACAGGGCCTTGTATCCTCTGTGTTTTATGTGTCAGGTGTCAAATTAAGAGAGACAAACATCAGGTCGCCACACGTTCCAGTGTGTGTTACCAGCCAGCCGATCAGCCTCGCTGTTCACGGCTCGTAAACGTTATCGTGACACCTTGTGTCGTCTGACCACACCGAAATAGTCTCACGTACCAGACTGTATGTTTTCTAATTTGACCAGAGAAGTTTGAATCGTACATGTTTTTCACACAGCAGCATTATAGGCTGGTCGTTGAAAAAGTTGTAGCACCAATCAATACAGGAATGAGCCGATTAAACATGTGGTTGTTTGAATCCTAACTATTTCTTTGTTTACAGTCCATTATTGACGATAATTTTAAGGAATAACAGGCATTGACTTTCATATTTATTCAATTGACTTACATGAAAAATATGTGCCTAATATGTATTTTTTAAGGTTTATATGCTGTGATCATTGTAAATAATTAGCTATGACTTTGTCAATTGCATTTCTATGGATTGCCTAACGACAATAAAAACCTTGAATCTTGAATCTTGAAATATTTTGGTAATGAAAGAGCCACTTAACAATTGTGAGTATCTGTAATATAAATTTATTCATTCTTATCTGAGTTTAATATATTACTTCAATTTTCTAAACACCTCAGATATAATAGTAGTTTACATAATAATCCTATTAGTATTATAAATTAAAAAGTTTATGATAAATGATATTTTGATATTTATATGTTTGGGATGTTAGTATTTTTGATACTCAATCATACAAAATTTAGTGGACATATTCAGATGAATTTTTCATATTGTTTAGATACAACAATAACACATATTTATATGACAAATGACACAACAATTTATATATTTTTATTTTAAAATACTACTTATTCCAGAAAATTGTATTTGCATAAAAAGAATACCCTTTGAAAGGATAATAGGACTTGGGACATTTGACATTGTCATGTATTCCAAAAATGTATAACATTAAGTTTTGTAAAATTAATTTATAAACAAAAAAGTGCAGCAATAGACTGCCACTGTGATACCTGTCTGGTACATGAACAGCATGAAATCCTGACTGGGGAGAATGAACGCAAATCGATTTCACCGCATTGGAGCCAAAACCACAGACAACATAACTCACCCGAACTAATGAAGATGGAACACTGTTTAGAAAATCAATGCCAACATTTTCAGGTGGTGTCGACATTTCGAGTTTGACGTGTTATTTGCTCTTGTGCAATGACCGTAGTTTTAGTTAATTCTCTCCAGTCTGGACTTCATGCCGTTTATGTATCAGTCAGCTATCGCTTAAATATACCACCTTTGAGTGTCACCCTTTTGCCCCACAGTATGGTTTATAAGTATTTTTTAAAGAAGAGGTTAGATTGAAGAACACCTGGGAATGGATGTTGAATGTACTTTTAATAATAATAATAATAATGTTGTCTTTATTTTCATCAAGCGTTTCTCAGTTACATACAGAACAACTATCGTCACATACAACATATACATGAAAATGAAATACAAATAAATAAAGAAAATCTATACATTAAGCAAATTCTGCCTCATCTTATTCTTAAATGTAGCTATTGAACATTGTTTCACATTTGGTGGGAGGTCGTTGTACAATTTCGGGCCGAAATAAGAGAAGCTCCTCCTTCCCAACTCCAGCCTAACTTTGGGAAAGTGAAGAAGATTCCCATGGCGGGTTCTGCGCTGAGAGACCTCATCCCGAAATGAGAGCTTCTCACTAAGGTACTGAGGCTCCTGATTAACAAGAGCCTTGTGGGCCATGCAGCACGTCATGACCCTGCAGATCATGTTTCCCAGAAATGCTATTCCCGTAGGCTGGGAAACAGTAGGCGAAAACGGACAGGACTAGTGACTGCATGATACGTAGTTTCGCAGACTCAGGCAGAAGATTTCTAAATCTGTAGAGTCCCCTCAGTCTAACCGAGTGCTCGTTGACAGGCATGCGTGACATGGTCAGAGAACGTGAGGCCGCTGTCTAGCACAACGCCAAGAGTCCTCGCCCTATCAAATACAGCCAAACTCTGGCCATCAAGCCTCACCATCACTCCTCTTTCACTGAGGGACTGCACAATGTTGTGTGGCGCCGTATGCAACACAGTGCACTTGCCTATGTTTAGTTTCAGCCCATTCACCATTGACCACCCCAATATTTTTTCAAGGTCGACATTGATCATATCAATGGCTGACACCATCTGCGATGGCTCATAAGACAAGTGCAGCTGCGAGTCGTCAGCATACAAATGAACTGTGCAATTGTGCACACAGCTTGGCATATCGGCTGTGTACATATTGAACAGAATATCTTCCTGTTATGTGGAATAACTCTGTCATCATGATTCTAGTCCCAAAGACCAGATCTTCTACCCTACAAACAAGCTGATGCCATAGAAGTTAGTAGTCCCATTATGTCAATTACTCCAAGTGTATATATATACACAAAGCTAGGAGCAGAAAGGGCACATTCTGTGCTAGAACTGTTGTATACAAGACATAAAACAGGTATTTTAAAAATTAAATTTTTCATTCTTTTTATGTTTTTTGTCTTTAAATAAGTATCATTATACTAATAGATTTTCTCCTGTTTACAATTGTGATAATGTATTTGTACTATTGATTTTGAGCAACTGTTCATACTATTTTTGGGCAACCCAATTTTTAAAATACTTAGATAACAGACATTTCTTATATTTTACAATATAAAAACCAAGACAAAGTTGAAAATACATACAATATTCTGAGCACTGGTATTGCAACCACCGTACCCAAAGGCTGACTCAGCAACTTTTATATTTCCCACTAAAACTTCCTTGTTTCATGTTTTCTCACACCGAAAGTTCCTTTTTATAGGCGGCATAGACTCGCAGGTAGACCAGTTGGCACTTGGGTAAGGTGGTTGGCCCTATTGGCCCTCTGGTTGGTCATTAGGTGGTAAGATTAGATGAGTTTGAACCTTTTATCGCTTGCTGCAGAATCAATTCATTAGTAACTTCTAGTTTTCTTATACTTCCTTACCTTATTATTTAGAAAGTTTATTGAAAAGATAAATCAAATTTAAGCTGACAAATCAATAATAGCTCAAATTCACCTATTTACTCAGTTATGATTGTGTGTCCATACAAAATTACTTAAAACATACAAATAATTGTTTTGTGTATATAAAAATCTTTGTAATTGCGTTTAAAATATTGCTTTTGTTGTTTTATTGTTGTTTATTGCATTAATTAATATTATAATTTTGCTGATACATTGTGTTGCTTGAATTGCAATCAATGGATCTCTTTTTTAAATGTTTATGTTTTATTATTTTTGTTACTGCTAAAATGTTGACTAGATGACATGATCTTGTATGTACCGCAATGTGGTTTTTCACATACTTGTGTGTGTATATATATATATATATATATATATATATTGCACAAACAAGCATTTGAACTTGTATCAGATTATTTTAACCTGTATATTTGGAAAAAATCAAATAACGATGTGAAATGGAATGAAATGAGATGCACTCTATTGGGTTGTATTGACTAAGGCTTAGGTTGCAAATTGAAACTGGAGCCAGGTATGAAAGAGTTCAATTTAGTGTCTAACAAGCATCAATACTCCAACATCTTGTGATGAATAACTGCAGACTTTATTGTTCAACTTCACAGACCTTCCATATTTTTAAACCACCTCAAACAATATTGTCAGCCATACGGAGACAAATTCCACTTTGTAAAGATTTAACACAAAAATATTTTTGAAGATGGGATTTACTTTGTAGACTAAGTATTACAATTATTAACCAAGTAGTGCCTCTTTACAGAAAAATATTGATTTAATCCACTTATGTTATAAATAAAGATTAAGTATAGTATAGTCATTTTCTGCATAATATTTTAGGTTAACTGGTGTGTATTATAATGGCACTAAAATTAAGTGAAAATGTGGAAATACATTTAAAAATAGGTCCACACAAGAGCAATGTATATTTCTTTAATAAAAGATAAGTTGTTATGCTTCTCATAGAAATTTTAAGTAGAATAAAAATAAAAATTTCACAAGAACTACACAGATAAAATTGATCTATTATTCAAATTCAAACATTTACATAATGTGTATAGAACTTTGCTGGAAGTTGTTTCACATATTTTGTTTTTATAATGCCCTATGTGTTGCGTTTTATATGGGTTATATGAAGGGACTAAGTAGTCCCTTGATATAAGTACAAGTATGTGTCCTTTTGTAAGTACATTGAGGATAATTAAGAAACAGAAGAAAAATTACTAATTAAAGATAAACTTGTACCAAATTTACATTATATTTGATATGTAACAATATAGTACAACAATTTCAAGTACCAATTTCATTATAATTTAAATGAAACCTAAATGAATAGAATGAATCAGTTATCTGTTATCCAACATTTTTAAATGTTAAGATCCATTAAATGACATTTGAAAGGTCTTGGTAAAAGAAGAAAAACAATGGAAACTAGAGCTTTCTATCCAAACCGAGTACAAAATGTCATTTACAAATTTTGAGCCGCCTCTCCAAAATTCCATTTTAGGAAAATGGGCGAAGTTGTAACAGTGACTAAAAATTTCACTTATACTTTCTAGAAAGGTGTCCCGAGTTCCATCCCTCCATCTTTATCCATCAAAAACTAAACAGAGTATATCCATACTTTTAACTCACACTATATAAGCCAACCAGAAAGTGAAAGTGAGTCCTCCTGGGGAACATGAACAGTTAGTGGAGTTTCCCTGAATGAGCCAAAGGCTTGCAATGGCTAGGTGTCCTGAAGTGGTTTTAATTTACAGTTAATATCAGATAATAGCATAACATCACATAGTGATTGTGATTATGAAGTTTCAGTATCCAGCCTGAGGTCAGGTATGGATAAGAAACCATTATTTTTAACTTAGCACTGGTATGCGGCATTTTCCAATCTCCTCCAAACTAGTTGTGCATCCTTGTGTGCAAAAAGAGCTACCAAGACAGCTTGAAATAGACAGAAGGCATTGTGGGCCAAATCTGGACTGTAAGGTGAGTGCGAATTTCTTCGCAGCCTCCCACATTGTTCCACCGTGAGGTGTGAACTGCGACTGTGTGGCAGTGCCGGGCAGGTGTCAAGCCGCTCACAGTGTCACAGTGCCAGAAGGTCAGGGTCGGATGGAAATAGTCACTGTTGGCTTAGTTACAACTCCAGTGCATTAGTTCACTTGCACTCTGACAATTTTTGTTGGTCCTTTTGCCCCCTGTTTGTTCAAAATTTATTTTGCTCAATCAATTGTTATGCATCCACCACTATGAAATGATGTTATATGCTCATCACCCTTCAGTGGCTTTAATCATAAATAAATATGTTCAAGTTGATAAGATTTGTTTCATTCACTTAAACATACAAATGTTTACAAAACTGCTAAAAACTCAAAATATTTTTGGATAAAATTTAAATACAAAATAAGAGTTGATGTTAATAAAAGTTCTTTATTTAGTATGAAATTTTGTATCAAAATTAATATGTTTTTATTAGAACATAAACAGGCTACTTTTTTAATTAGCATTTAATTACTTTGAAAAACGAATGTACTTGTGCCATTCTATTTCGAATGTACTTGTGCCATTCTATTCGTGCACCTTCACTTTGCTATTTCATTCTCATCTCAGGAGCTGGCTCAAACATACTATTGCATGAAATATTTTCAAAGTCAAAAGACTCAATTAGGTGACTCGTGGAAGAATTTGTTTTGTGTGACACTGTTTGTTAGTTTTTGTAAAGAACCAAAGAAACTGCTTTTCACACATTCAATTTTTATTTGACATAAACATTTCATTTGTACTATGTTAACATCTGACATGTCATTACAATTTAATATAAGTAATATATTACTAAATAGAACATATCAAAAATATAAATACTATAACTAAATTTAATAACAAATGTACAAGGTTTGTAGGTATTATGTAAAATCCATCAAAACTTTATAGTTTTATAACTAATGAACTAAACAAAAAAATCACGTCTCAGCTACTAATTATGACAAATTTGACATTTTTTATACTTTAAAGTTAATTTTGTAAAAGAAATTTGTAGGCAGTTTGATAAGTCAAAAATATGGCAGCACTGGTCCATGGAGATACCACAAAAAAAAAAAAAAAAAAAAAAAAAAAAAAAAAAAAAAATGAAATGAAATGAATGTGTAAATGAAATATGAAATCACTAACAAGAAGGTTATGGAAATATTTTCAAATATATGTAAGGAATAATATTCTCGAACAATTTTGGAATCAGTTGTTATGGAGGTGTATTTTGCATTGTTGTTGAACTGATTAATTAAAAGAATTGCATGAAATTGTCCTACCTGGACCTTAAAAAAGTCTTTTAAAAAAGCACCTGCGTTTCTCTGTAATTCTGACATTAAAATAAAAATAATAGAGTTACAAAATCCACCCTTCTTTATCCCCACATTTGTTTAAAGATGAAATTGTAAAAATGAATACCTAAGTTGTAAATTTCTCTCAGTTCCAATATTTGGTACACCATTGAACAATGTAACCTTTTTTTAGGAGGAGAAAACATTTATAAAATTAAACACGATTTATACAAATACGTAAGTGGTTAATTCAAGTCTTTGCACCAATTATTCAAATTAATGTACTTAAACAGTGACACAGAAACTTCCAATAGTGTTAGCCAAACAGGTTTAAATAGACGAGTGAAAGTACCCTAGCGATGATGAAGTGACAGGCCAACTGGTAATCCTTCCTTTAGTTAATACTCCAGCACGCTAATCATTGATTTATTACAGTGGACAGATTTTTTAAAATACACAAGAGAAGACAAAATGACAGCTGTTCACAAACGAGACCACAATATCATTTACACAACATAATTTAATATTACGGACTTTCCATTTACAAATCAATTTGCTTTTCGATCTCCAATTAATTTGTAAAGGCATTATTGCAAGCTCTCAAACTGTTTTGGTTCTTACATGCGAGGTACACTCATCATGATGCCTACACATAACTGTTCTACACACTCATCATGATGCCTACACATAACTGTTCTACACTCATCATGATGCCCACTCATAACTGTTCTACACTCATCATGATGCCTACACATAACTGTTCAACTGCGTTTAACCTGCAATAGAGAAATCTGTTAAGTTGTTTAACATTTTGTTAAAATTGTTTATAAAGTATTTACTACACAAACAAGATGAAAATGACTAAAAACTCCACAAACAAAATTGTTCCTGAATTGAGATCACTATGATGAACAGTCAATTCTCTATCTTAGAAGACAAAGAATTTAATTAGATCACATTCATTACATCAGAAATATCTTCCATTAAAACTGTGGTATAGATTTAAAATTCACCAATAAAGATTTATTTCTATTACAAATATGTCAAATAATACAATAAAGCTAGTGTGGAATATTATAAATTAACTTAGATAAACTACATCAAAATTAAACACAAATTTAAGTTAGAGGTTAGTAATTATTGAGTATTATGAGCCACAATATTTTATGACTATTTTACAAATATCTCAGATATATTAAATAACGAGTGGTTAGTTAAATACGTTAATTAAATAAACGTTAATTAAATACCTGGATGATGATGATGATGATGATGATATTAAATAACATTTGATTTTTAATTTAATAGCAAGACTTCTGTATTATTTACATATAATCCTCAAGGAGAAATATATGGTAAATAAATATCATTATTAAATAGCCTAATGGAGATACTCATAAGCAGATTGTAAGCTGCAGAAATGAGATTTTTAAGAGGGATAGAGAAGACTACAAGAAGAGATAGAATAAGGAACGAAATAAACAGAGAAAGATTGAAGGTAGTTTCACTGCAAGAGACAATGGAAGGAAGAAGAATACAGTGGATGGGGCATGTGAAGAGGATGGGAGATAATAGAATGCCTAGAATAGCACTGGAGAAGGAGGAAAGAGGAAGAAGACCAAGAGGAAGACTGAGAGGAAGATGGGAGGACCAAGTGTGGAAAGACATAGAGAGAAGGGGACTACAGAAAATGCAGGTGGAGGAAGAGGAGACCTGGAATGACAGACAAAAGTGGAGGAGGCTGTGTACGACGACCCGTGATAACGGAAACGTCAGATGATGATGATATTAAATAACATTTGATTTTTAATGTAATATCAAGACTTCTGTATTATTTACATATAATCCTCAAGGAGAAATATATGGTAAATAAATATCAGTATTAAATAGCCTCATGGAGATACTCATTCTGTATAGTGCAACCCCTCTGTACAGTCACCCAAAGTGTAAAAAGACATTGCTGGAAACTCCTAACTATATACTGGAACACTATAGATTCCTTTTTAATCTGTATTTTTTATTAGTAATGAGAACCTATCATCTGTACAGTCACCCAAAGTGTAAAAAGACGTTGCTGGAAACTCCTAACTAACTTTATACTGGAACACTATAGATTCCTTTTTAATATATTTGTATTTTTTATTAGTATTGAGAACCTATCATCTGTACAGTCACCCAAAGTCCAAAAAGACATTGCTGGAAACTCCTAACTAACTTTATACTGGAACACTATAGATTCCTTTTTAATACATTTGTATTTTTTTATTAGTAATGAAAACCTATCATCTGAATAGTCACCCAAAGTGTAAAAAGACATTGCTGGAAACTCCTAACTAACTTTATACTGGAACACTATAGATTCCTTTTTAATACATTTGTATTTTTTATTAGTAATGAGAACCTATCAGTATTCCAAGTGTGTAGCTACTCATATCTGCACTTGAGATCGTGTTATGAGATCGTGTGGTCCCAGCTCAGGTGCTGGCTAGTTAGTATTCCATCAGCTTCCTTGTCTGGAATGCACCCCTTTCTTCCTGCGGCCTGTACAATGCTGGAGTATTGAGTCGATAATAGAACTCGTATGACCCTATTCTCCAATACTAAGATTCTATGGTGATGGTTTGTAATATTAAAAGGGTAAATATAATGAAAACTTCTTTATAAATGCCATGTGAATGAAATGAAATGAAAAATGTCTTTATAGAATAAAACGAGAAACATACTCAATTGGCGAGGTTAGGACTATTAAGTCCTCTCTTACACCTAACCATAAATTAATAAACTATACTATTAGTGTAAAACAAAAGCCACAGTATAGTCTACATTATTATTTTACATTCAAAAACTATAATCTATATTTATACAAAATAATAAAATTAAATGAAGGTTCTTTATGAAACTGAAAATAAATACATAAAATAAAACTTACAAGGAAATTAACAGACATTCACCCATCACCATTCATACGAAGCTATTGGCTCATACCCTATGCCACGATATCGTCAACCCGATGAGAATGAATGAATGAATGTTTAGAATTTATTTTTCTTGAGTTGTCATTTAATTATTTTTGTAATAGGTTTCTGTAAATGAAACTGGTAAGTAGTATGTTCCCAAATTAGCTCAGTTAATTTAGTTGCCATTTGGGATCAAGAAGGCCAACACTCTGGTATCCTTCTGGAGCTTTTGTTAGTTTACAAAGAATATAGTACTCATTGCTTTTAATATTAGGATTTATAGTTCTTTTCATTTTGGAAGACATGCTGGAAATGTGAGAACAAACATAAGCATTGACAACTACTCGATTGGCTGTGTAGAAAGTTTTAAATATGTGGGTGTAACAATAAACAGCAAAAATGTGGAGGATATAGAGATACAAAGCAAATTAGCTAATGGAAATAGGTGTCTTGGGGCGTGTACAAAACTCTTTACGTCAAGATTGTTGTCACAATGCTCCAAAATAAGAATTTATAAAACAATCATTCAACCAGTCCTAATGTATGGAAGTGAAACATGGACATTAACGAAGAAAAATGAGGGGCGGTTGATTGTTTTTGAGAATAAAGTTCTCCGAAAAATATTTGGACCAATATGTGATGAAGGTGTGGCGAATAAGAAAAAATAGAGAATTACGCAGTGTATACCAAGATCCTGATATTGTGGCTTTGGTGAAGGCAAAGAGAATTAGCTGGCTAGGACATGTACATCGGAGACAGGAGGGCACAAGGTTAAAAGAGGTCTACCAGGCGGTACCGGCAGGAAGGCGCCCTTTGGGTAGGCCAAGGATAAGATGGGGCGATCAGGTGGTCGAAGATGTGACCCGGTGTGGAGGGTCTGTGGATCTGGCGGAAGACAGGGTGGCGTGGAAGAGGCTCATAGACGAGGCAAAGAATCGACTGAGATTTGTTACGCCCCGGCAGTAAGTAAGTAAGTTCTTTTTATAAGGCAGGCATTAGCTCCTTTTTAATTGCTATGTATTTTGGTGATTGTTGGGCATGTTTATGTCTCTAACAATCAAAATATTTGGATGTGAAGTTATTTTCCTTTGGGATTTAAGGAAACTAATCCACCCACTAATACCATATTCAAATTTTTAATCAAACAAAAATATTTAACTGTCACTCTTTCTGAATTTCTTTACAATTCAATTTAAATATACGGGAAAAAACCGGTTATTACTCACACGCCCAATGTTTTTAGCCTGAGCCCAGTCTTGTGTACAAACAACTGTATGGAAGCATCTACTGATATAGTGGTTGCACAACATTAGTGTTATCATTCTAATAGTTATGTTATTTAAGCCGGTCTATAAAATTCTCGCTGCTGCAGTTTTATTGGTTTACAACTAATACATCTGTTAAACAGTGACCTTGTATTGTATAAATCTTATTTCCAACCAATTTTATCATATGGAGCAGAGACGTGGACGTGGACTAAAAATGATTTAAGCAGATTGCAAGCTGCAGAAATGAGATTTTTAAGAGGGATAGAGAAGACTACAAGAAGAGATAGAATAAGGAACGAAATAACCAGAGAAAGATTGAAGGTAGTTTCACTGCAAGAGACAATGGAAAGAAGAAGAATACAGTGGATGGGGCATGTGAAGAGGATGGGAGATAATAGAATGCCTAGAATAGCACTGGAGAAGGAGGAAAGAGGAAGAAGACCAAGAGGAAGACCGAGAGGAAGATGGGAGGACCAAGTGTGGAAAGACATAGAGAGAAGGGGACTACAGAAAATGCAGGTGGAGGAAGAGGAGACCTGGAATGACAGACAAAAGTGGAGGAGGCTGTGTACGACGACCCGTGATAACGGAAACGTCGGATGATGATGATGATAAAACAGTGACCACACTGGATTGAGAATGAATTAATTTTGTCTGCATCCATTATAAGTTGAACAACTATTTGATTCACCTCCTGGATTGTTTCTGTAGCAAGGAGTCTGAAAGTTAATACTTTCAGTATAATTACTGAACTCATTTTAGAATGATGGGTGACTATTATGCTTTCAATATTCATTGATCAATATTCATATTGATCAATCATGTGATGAATATTGAAAGCTTATATCAGAGCTAATTCTGGTCTGCTCTATTGTGTAATGTCTTCGAATATTGTTAACAAACATACATTTATTGTAATTTTAATATGCAAATAGAGAGCTCTTTGAAAGACTACAATAAAGGCCATGATTACAATTATGTCTCACTGAGGTTAGTTACTATCTAGGTCTAATTAACAGAGATTACTGACGTAATCAATGGTGGTATTAGAACTAATCATTAGATTGCACTCTAAACACGGTTTTACTGAGATACCCTTATTCTTTTGCTGTATTATTCGGTTACTTTTTATTTAGTTTTAAATGTTTTATACAAATAATAATGGTTTGTTTTTGTTACAGGTGAGTTTATTTTGTGCCAATTACTACATTTTGGTAAGAACATCTTCACTGTCTTGCTTGCTTGCTTGATTGGTTTTGCTTTTCATGTGTTGTGTGGTTGTATTTTATATTTGTATTAGTTGCTTCATTTTCCGAGAGTTATATTCAATAGTACTTTGTGCTTCCCTTGTTTGGATATAAGGTGCAACGCTCGCTCAAGCAGCACAGAAGCGGAGTAAGTGTGAGTTGTGAGTTGAGCAAGTTGAGTAGGTTGTCTCTCATGAGTCAAGCTTTATACTCGGTCTGTTAGTATTGGCTCACTGCTCCGGCCCCCGATGTTGTGTCACTTCTTCCTGTGTTGTTGAACATTTATAGACCAACCTGACACTTCTTCGTTTTGTGTTTCTGTTCAAATGTTCTTGGCCGGTTTACAAAAGAGTTCAGATTTTTAAACGAATTCTCCTTCATAATAATCTCAAGTTTACTATCCCATATGTACTAGTGAACCATAAATTATTCTTTTCTAGATAATAAAATTTCAGGCTCCAAAAATTAAGAATGTTTTTGTCCACTTATGAAGTCAATCATCTCAACCAAATTTGCTTAAAGTTCATGTATTGTAATTAGAAGCCGTTTTATGAAAGGATTCTTCTTAGCCCACAGGTGATATAGGTTTTAATTGTTACTTTGACACCAGTAGTAGTCTAGGAGTCGAGGGACAATTTGCATCGTGTGAGCACACAGTCTGGTTTATCCTAAAATTGATAGAGGAAATTTTCTTAGCAAAGAAATCGATGGTTAGCCACACTAGTTTTAATGGGGTATCAAAAGGGTTAAAAATATTAAATTGTATATTTTTTAGATACTGTTTTTTTCTATCTTGACGCAGTTAAATTTTTTTTATGAATAAATGATTTATTTCCTATAAACTTACAAAATTAAATTAACTTAACAATGATAGGCAGCAGTGAGGTCAGCGAGAGAAAAAAATCTACAATGTATACGACAATTAATTTCCAATTTGCAGGTTTAAAACAAAATAAATTTCTATGTCTACCTTCTTAAAACATATCTAAAAATATGACCTTCTGCAGCATCCACAATCATCCTAAATCAATTATTATATTATACTAATAGTTAATTATTTACACTAATTTTACTTATTTTCTTATTAAAATTTATCAAATTATACAGTTATCAACATGTCAAAAATTTACTGATATAGTTATGATAGTATTCTAAATAAACAACTTAATTCTGGTTTTCGAAAAAGCCACTTTTTTCACTTGTGCACAGAGTGCCTTAAAGTTTTCTATCTGCTTAATGTGCAAAGGCAACTGATTAAATTACTTTTGGACCAGCATAGGAAAAAGATTGTCTGAATTGTGATTTATAAATTAACTGTATGACACGTAAATAACACTTATATCACTGTTAAGACAACTAGATAAAGAGTGTGAAATTCAACACTTGTATGGTCTGTTTATGATTAGCTGACACAGATATAACATTATTGGCTGAGGGGCCTGAAAAAGTTTATTTCTGTATGTCTCTCCACGTTATATCTTGTAAATGAACTGAACTAGGTTTGTAATTTTGCATGGTACATAAATAATGGTGCATATCACTCAATTCGATTTGGCTGAGCTTTAGCGAATATTTTTACATTGGTCTTATGGGTAATCATGATGGCAATGAAAAAATAGCAGAGTAAATAAATTAGTAAACAGACTGAGTTCAACCATATGAGGTTTTAACATTTGACATATTAAAACGTGTATTGTCTTTTTTACAAAGCAACTGAAATTATGTTTTATCAGTGAGTCGACAGCTCAAGGCTTGTCAATGTCAAAAATACGTGATAGTTCAGATACAATGTGCCTACGCTGAAAATCCAATTTCATTGTTTCTACCACTTGGAGCCTTTGTCTCCTTTATTCTCCTCCTTAAACTTGATACTTTCTTGATATGAGTATTTTGTGTTTGGCCATGAGTGTGTTTCAAAAAACAAATTTGACTGGCCGATGAAATGTTTCTATTTTGTGAAAGAGATTTCCATTATTACTTATTAATATAAAGCAACAGTTTGATATGAAAAAGTATGGTAGTTCAGAATCAGGTAAATTGTAAAAGAATTAGACTCCAATTCCGTTCAAGAATTTAAAAAAAATCCTATTCTGTTCAAAATATCAGTATTTTATATGTTTATAATAAATTACCATGTTAGTATGCTGTACTATCTTCGTAAAATTGCAGAGAAATACATTTAAGAAACAAGGGTATTATTTGTTTATTTTAATGCTAATTAACTTTTTCCAATTTTTATAGGAATATTACAGAGGTTGTATTATTTGTATTATTTCAACCTCAGTTTACCGTGAGGTTGAAATAATCAATTTCAGAAATGCAAATCGCAGTTGATTTCCTTGATGACATGAAACTTAAGTTCAGACGACGAGAACCTTGTCTCAAAGCCGCCAACCCGTGTTTCAGATTCAGTGTAATGAACACGAGTTACTGCTTGTCTTAGCCCTAGCCCGTATTCCTCCCACTAAACTTTGGTGTCACTCTTGTGTACAAATTTACTTTCGCCCGCTTTCAAATTAAACTTTAACAATTATTGTCAACCATTTATTTTACTCTTTATTTTTGTTTATAGGTATTTAGTAATTAAAAATTGATTTATTAAAGGAATAACAATACATTTTTCTAGTAAAAGGTATTCAACGTGTTACTCTAAATCAAGAGTAACCAAATTTCTAATTCTAATTTCAAAATTCTAATTCTAGTATCAAATTTCTATGTTGATACTATGTAATACTGCTTTAGACTTTAGATAGTTGATATGGACTTAGTAAAGTATGATTTTTGTATACGTACAAATAGATTTTTAAAATGTCATAAATTCTCTAAATACTAAAAATTAATTCAAATCTACAACAAAAAAAATATGAGATTTCCATGAATTCTTAAAATTTAAAATAAGTGTAATCTATTTGCATTAAAATTTTACTTTATGATCAGTGATTAAACTTTAATATTTCTTTCTGCTCCTGGGTTCCTTAGGCTTGTTCTTTAAAAGTACCAAAGTGCAAGGGATCGTTCAAAACAGGTCAAAAATATATATTTTCAAAGCGAGTTATATATGTATAAGAAACAAAATCATAACACTTGTATTATTTTGTTAGATTTCATTTTCTACACTGAATGTAAAACAAATTTTTTTGGAAAATTTCAATCGAGGGCCATTATTGTACATAAAAGCACGTACAATACGTTGACCTGTAGAATGCCCAAAATCTGTACAATGAGAAACTGGATGGTTCGATTTACAAAGCAAACAACATAACCTGCACATTTGCTGGGGTTCTGTCTCAAGTAGTACATAAAAGCACGTACAATACGTTGACCTGTAGAACGCCCAAAATCTGTACAATGAGAAACTGGATGGTTCGATTTACAAAGCAAACAACATAACCTGCACATTTGCTGGGGTCCTGTCTCAAGTAGTACATAAAAGCACGTACAATACGTTGACCTGTAGAACGCCCAAAATCTGTATAATGAGAAACTGGATGGTTCGATTTACAAAGCAAACAACATAACCTGCACATTTGCTGGGGTCCTGTCTCAAGTAGTACATAAAAGCACGTACAATACGTTGACCTGTAGAATGCCCAAAATCTGTACAATGAGAAACTGGATGGTTCGATTTACAAAGCAAACAACATAACCTGCACATTTGCTGGGGTCCTGTCTCAAGTAGTACATAAAAGCACGTACAATACGTTGACCTGTAGAATGCCCAAAATCTGTATACTGAGAAACTGGATGGTTCGATTTACAAAGCAAACAACATAACCTGCACATTTGCTGGGGTCCTGTCTCAAGTAGTACATAAAAGCACGTACAATACGTTGACCTGTAGAACACCCAAAATCTGTACAATGAGAAACTGGATGGTTCGATTTACAAAGCAAACAACATAACCTGCACATTTGCTGGGGTCCTGTCTCAAGTAGTACATAAAAGCACGTACAATACGTTGACCTGTAGAACACCCAAAATCTGTACAATGAGAAACTGGATGGTTCGATTTACAAAGCAAACAACATAACCTGCACATATGCTGGGGTCCTGTCTCAAGTAGTACATAAAAGCACGTACAATACGTTGACCTGTAGAACGCCCAAAATCTGTACAATGAGAAACTGGATGGTTCGATTTACAAAGCTAAACAACATAACCTGCACATTTGCTGGGGCTCCTGTCTCAAGTAGTACATAAAAGCACGTACAATACGTTGACCTGTAGAACACCCAAAATCTGTACAATGAGAAACTGGATGGTTCGATTTACAAAGCAAACAACATAACCTGCACATTTGCTGGGGTCCTGTCTCAAGTAGTACATAAAAGCACGTACAGTACGTTGACCTGTAGAACGCCCAAAATCAGTACAATGATAAACTGGATGGTTCGATTTACAAAGCAAACAACATAACCTGCACATTTGCTGGGGTCCTGTCTCAAGTAGTACATAAAAGCACGTACAATACGTTGACCTGTAGAACGCCCAAAATCTGTACAATGAGAAACTGGATGGTTCGATTTACAAAGCAAACAACATAACCTGCACATTTGCTGGGGTCCTGTCTCAAGTAGTACATAAAAGCACGTACAATACGTTGACCTGTAGAACGCCCAAAATCTGTATAATGAGAAACTGGATGGTTCGATTTACAAAGCAAACAACATAACCTGCACATTTGCTGGGGTCCTGTCTCAAGTAGTACATAAAAGTACGTACAATACGTTGACCTGTAGAACGCCCAAAATCTGTACAATGAGAAACTGGTTGGTTCGATTTACAAAGCAAACAACATAACCTGCACATTTGCTGGGGTCCTGTCTCAAGTAGTACATAAAAGCACGTACAATACGTTGACCTGTAGAACGCCCAAAATCTGTACAATGAGATACTGGATGGTTCGATTTACAAAGCAAACAACATGACCTGCACATTTGCTGGGGTTCTGTCTCAAGTATCTATATTTGACTGCTCTGTTAGCAGAGCTGTTACTGTTTTACCAGTCATCTGCAACCACAATTATGTTCTATATACACACCATGCATAGTGGTCTTATTTTTAAGTTGTATTACACCATAACCTCTTACTGTTGAGAACCTCCTTGTTGGTGTTACCGAGATCCAAAAATTAACATAATATGCCCTGAAATATATAAGAGTAAATTAGATTACAATAATCGTCATAATTGAATTCTAACCTACAGTAGTAAACAGTTGAATAAAATACTTTACTGTTTAATATTTGTGGCCATTCTCAAATGGGTGGGCTTTCTTTCACAGCTTAGTGGGTTACAAGGTATAATAATATTTTAAGCAATTACAGTTAAGTGTGTAAAAAAAGTTAATGAAAAGAAACCGAAGTATTGTTACACATGTTAAAAGAATATTTTTATTTCATGAATAATTGATTTAAACAATTATATTTATAACTAATTTTTGGAGGATGTTAACAGTGTTTTATGTTGTAATAGTTTTAATTTTAATTAAATAAATCATGACACACAAGACACTCTATATATATATATATATATATATATATATATAATATATATATATATATATATATATATATATATATATACTGGGTGTCCCAAAATTACAGGACCAAACTTCACCAAATTGTTCAGGAGGTTAAACTGAACGAAAAATGTCATATAATGTATAATGGCCGCCATTTTGAAAATACACATAAGATTTAAAAAGAAATATTTTTTTACAACTTATGTTCGTTCATGTTTATAATATTTATGCCAAGTTTCAACAAAGTCGGTAAACCCGTATTGAAAATAAAATTACTTGTATGTAAAAAACAAAATGGCCGATCTAAGGTAAACGAAGCTAGATAGGACTATACATTATATGACATTTTTCGTTCAGTTTGACCTCCTGAACAATTTGGTGAAGTTTGGTCCTGTAATTTTGGGACACTCAGTATATTGCTTGTGTTCGTGTGTATGTGACTGAACTCCTCCTAAACGACTGGACTGGACATTACATTAAAAATTTAGAACATTATTATTGTAAAGTGCTTGATCAGTAGTGTAATGCAGGTTGCATAGAAGACGTCATTGCCTAATTTGAAATTTAGATTGCACCAATGATCAATAAACTATCTAATGCAATGAAAATACTATTAAACGCTATTATGAAAACAACCTCATTGTAAAAATCCGTGAATGTTTGTACATAAGGTAATCGAATTTGGTTAGATCGAAGGTAAATGAAAAGAGCTGAAAGAAGACACTTTATGATCGAAATTGGTTTTCGTTGATACAATTTCTTGAAGGCACACTCCTCAATAATACTGGAAATATCTTAGACAGAAAATTAATTTTAACAGACCGAATTTGATTCTTTATAACATAATTAGTTTATCGAGATTCATCTATATAAATTAATAGTTCTGAATAACTTATCAACACCTAGCAAAAACCACGAAAGATAGAGGCAGGGAATACGGTACATACCTTCATAATGCGCCCAAGAGGCTCACGAAGGAACGACTATCAATTATCTCAGCAGTTGTAGATGGAACTTATATTGGTTACTGTTAAGTTAATTACATTAAAAACGTAAAACCAATATTTAATACTTTTATTTTTGTGAGGCCTTTCGATAGCAAGGCTATCTTCGTCAGACACATCACAAAAGTAAAAGTATTAAATATTGGTTTTATGTTTTTAATGTAATTAAGTTATCTCAGCAGTGTTTAAATGTGATAGAAAAAAATACGTGAATATAGTGTACTGTTTTTCAACGGGAAATTGCGTGCGAAGCCGCGGGCAACTGCTAGTGTTTATGTAAATTTTTATATTTTATAAGTTATGAATGTTCAAAGTCGCAGTTTTTGATGAAAGTGAAAAAAAAACCGGTAGGCTTTTTCGTTGTTATTGACATGAAAGTGGAGTTGTTGTTTATAAATAATTTGCTTTAATACATAAAGGCAGAAATAAACATGCTACATTTTAATATATCTCCCATTATTACATTGTTTGTTATCGATTTCAGTGGAATTGTGGGATATTTAGCACCAAAGGCAGGCAACGAGGATAATGTAACAATAACCACATCACAACCAATTAGTGACTGCGTACATAGAGCCAATCCATTATCATCCGTGATTGAGCCCTGTTTTCCTCATGTATACAAATGAACATGTAAATGTAGGTTATGTTTGGCTGTGTACATGATAAGCCATGTCGGACACATTGTACTGGCTGGGTGCGTTGGACAACACGACTCAATGTTTGCCAAGTTCAATTGCCCTTGTAATGCTGTACACTCGAAACCTTTATAGCGTTCGCCCCCCCCCCCCCCCAGCTTTTCAGTGATTGGTACACACACGGCCTCATAGCCACGTGCATTGAGTCAATCCATTATGATCTGCGATTGATTGCTGTTTACCTCATGTGTGTAGGTTATGTTTGGCTGTGTACATGATAAGCCATGTTGGACACATTGTACTGGCTGGGTGCGTGAGACAACACAACTCAGTATTTGTCAATTTCAATTGCCCTTATAACGCTGTACACCCAAAGTCTTTATAGCGTTCCCCCAACTTTTCAATGAGTAGTACAAACACGGCCTCATAGAATAATGTAATGCTCACTTACTGGGATTGAAAAGACATTTTGGAACTAAGTAGAGGAAGGATGCGTTTGGACTTACTGACAAACACAATGTACAAACGACAAACCGAGTTTAAAAGTTTAAATATGCTGCAATTGTTGTTTGATTTTTATAAATTTCCATTGGTTTTTGTAGAAATTTGAAAATTTCCAGATTAAATCAATCTCTGTATGAAAACATTACACTGCTTTGGTTATTTATTCCGATTGTTTGTGTTTTTAATTTATCTACAAATCGTGTTTTTCTGTTTGTAATAGCTTCAAAAATTACGTAAAGTCATGATAGCGTACCTAAATTTTTCATTTCCAGTTGTATGTTTTGTTGGAAAATTTGTCTCAGTGACGTTACGTTAATAGGCAGTTGCCAGTTTGCACATGTTATTATTTAACATAATACCATTTAAAGAGCAACATGATTATTCAGCTAAAGCAGTTTAAATATAATATTGTATACCATGTATTTTTTAATTATGTTCTATTTATAGAAGACTGAACAAATTTTGGAATTATAGAAATCTATCTTACATTTGTATAAGTATTGTGTTATGGAAACATTTATTTATTTATTTACGTCTTAAAATTCTGGGCATCAATATTGTCGAGATTAGTTATGTGTAGAATACAAATTGTGAAATATGTTGCGGTTTCTAAATAATATATAAATTTAACTAACAGATATTATGATTTATTATATTTTTGAAATATTTGTTTATTAAAATTATGTGTACGTAATTCCTAAGAGATTAGTTTTGTGTAGTACAACGATGTGTCTCCGTGAATTCTTGTTACTAATAATGTACTAATCAATAGAAGGGGCAAGGACACGACATTTAGGACAACGAAACAGATATTGAAATACTCTGGAAATAACAAGGTGGTATTATCTTTATTGTATTAGTTACAAAATAGTTAACTCATCAATTCTATAAATTGGGGCATGGATAAATGAGCGCATGGATATGTGGTGTGAGAAGTCGGGTGGCAAATATTTTAACAGTAACAATCAAATTTAAGTGATGCAGCCCTTACGTCGCACCTCAGAATTGGAATAATTCCCTCAGACCTCAGTAAACCTTTGTAACTAATACAGTCAGAGTTAATATGTTCATTCATCCGGGTTTGAATACAACTGCTTCTCAACAATAATACAGTCGACTCTCGATAACTCGAACCTCAATAAGTCGAATTCTTTGATAACTCGAATTTTTTTCCGTTCCCTTGAGAAAACCTGCCTAAGTCGAAAAAAAACCATGCGTAACTCGAATTAATTTTGCACCCGAATTTTACCTCAATAACTCGAAGTGATAGAAAAATTACCTCTATAACTCGAAGTTCAGTAGATAAGTCGAAGTCTTTAAATACATTACCTCTACAACTCGAAATTTTGTATTGTATGTACGTATGAATTGTAGGCATACATTGCAGTGTGAGAGTAAGTACAAATGCTGTATGTAGTTACAGTACATACATTAGTTTTGCAAAGGATGTAGGGAATAAAAAACATAGTTTATTTGTACCTCTATAACTCGAATTTTATTTTGTTTACCTCTGTAAGTCGAATTACCTCTGTAAATCGAATTTAGTGAAATATTACCTTTATAACTCGAACTATTCTTAAGTCGAACTATACGTAACTCGAAGAAAACAGCCGTTCCCTTGAAATTCGAGTTATCGAGAGTCGACTGTACTACAAGGAGAATCAAGCTTTCATATGATCACTGCCGTGCTGTGTTACCTGTCATGTGTCGGAGACTACTACACACATGATACACAATTCCCTCAGAAAATAATACCTTTATAAGTTGGTGGGATTTAAGTGCTAGAGTTTTAATTGGTTTTCGATGTAGTTAATCTTTTTAAAATTGAAAAATACACTTTATAGCCTTTGAAGCTCTCTTTTCTGAAGAAAAGAGTTTAAATATTGTTTTTCATTTTGCGAAGAATTGTGGGAATTTATTAATTGTATTAATAGTAATAAGCATTACTTAGGTTACGTTGGGGGGCATCTTTACATAAGACCTACATAATATAAAAGAGCGTATAAAATGCAGTATTTGTGAAAGATGAAGATAATGACAAGTATTTATATATAAAAAGTAGTATTTTAAGTTAAGAAATGTAATATTCTTAAATTATATCTAATTAAAAAGGTTTTTTCCTGGAATGATAATTGATATGAACAGTGTTAAATTCTAAACATAATATTATCTTCTGCTTTTCAAGAGCTGGTTATAAAGTTACTCAAAATCAAATACGGCTGTATCATAGAACTCCGATCAGCTTTAACAATCATTGTAAACAAGTAAATGATTGCTTAAAATTCACATAATTCCCGTAAATTGTATATAGATTGTCCTATGTGGGTCTAAAATTAAAATAAAGTTTTACGTTATATTTTTGAGACAACAATGTAAAAATAATGTGTTTAGTTTGTATATAGTATGGAACAAAGAATTAAAATTAATATAAAGTTAGAAGGTATAATACTATAAATTATACTAGTATGCTGCTTCAAGACTTTGTCAAATATGTTCTAGGTGCTGGTGAATGTTTAAATCTTAGGTTCTAGAATTGAATAATTCAAAATTTTATGGAAATTTATTTTTACAAATTAATGAAAACGCTACTTTAAATTAAAATATTGCAGCAAAATAATTTTCTTGTGTTGACCTCTCTAAATTAAAATAATATATTTCTAGGAAGGAAGTTGGAGCGGCAAGTATTAAGAGTTCCAAGAAGTGCAGTAAACGTTTAATTTATTGAGCTCTGAAAGAAGCGGGATCTAGCCGTGGACTTAACTAAAAGCTCGGCTGTGTAGTTACGTTTTATGAAAAAGAAACATCTTTACGTAAAAGCATGTTGTTAATTGAAGAACTTTCCAAGAAAGGTGGATGTCGTGAATTAGTAAGTGTTTTCAACACTCAACAACTTGAAGAATGTCTATGATGATTGTAAACAATTCTTGAATAGCATCATTTAAATTGTAAACACTGTTGCTGCGCGGAGTGAGCAATTCGTCCATTCATTCTGTTTGCGGGAGTAGGTGAATCAAAATGACTCTGTGTTGTCAGCCCTGACATCCCACTCCTCTCCTTTCCTGTTACCACCCTCTTCCACTGTTATGTCAGTTTACATCGTATTTAAACAAGTGAATCATGATGCGAAAGAAACAATTTTGTTTGTTTGTAACTAGCAAGCTAAACTTCTCCACCCATTAGAGTTATCACACATTCGTGTTTGGTTCAAACGTACTTTGATCATAAGTGTCGGAGTGGCAAAATCATAAATAATATAACGGGAGTTCAGTATGCCATAAATACATTGATCTGATCGGCTAAGTAGACCATAGAAATCGATTTGCTTGAAGAGTATATAAAGTGATGTTTGGTTTGACGGGGATTTGGCTTGTAGCGGCTGAAGTAAAGGACGCTTTAGGGAAAATTTGGTTTGGAGTGGCTGGAGCAATGGTCACTTTGAGGGAAGTTTCTATTGGAGCTGTTGACATAATAGGCGCTTTGAGGAGAATTTGGTTTGGAGTGGCTGGAGAAATGGTCACTTTGAGGGAAGTTTGGCTTGTAGCTATTGAAATAATGGACGCATTGAGGAGAATTTGGTTCGGAGTGGCTGAAGCAATTGTTACTTTGAGGGAAGTTTGGCTTGGATCTGTTGAAATAATGGACGATTTGAGGAGAATTTGGCTTGGAGTGACTGTAGAAACGATCACTTTGAGGGAACTTTGACGTGAAGCAGATGATGCTAAGATCGTTTTGGGAGAATTTTGGCTTGAGCAGCTGTAGCGATGATCGCTTTCAGGGGAATTTGTCCTGAACGCTAGTCCTCCTTAGGGGTGTTAGCAGTCAAATTTGTTCTGTGTTTACAATATATTAAATAAAAGCACCAAATGCATGTGGAAGCGTATGTTATGGAAGTAAATAGAGAGAAGTTTCTTCTTCGAATCTTATAAAACAAGTTTACAAGTAAATAAATTCTTGTGCTATATATAGTGTAAAAAGTTATTTTAAATTACCATAAAATAAAATTACCTTCAATCACAAATAAACGTATACAACTGGAGCAAAATGACTGTATAGTGTTGAAGTATACAACAGTATACAGAAATATTGGTAGAAATTACATGGCGAGATGGGACAAGCAAGTATAGTAAGGTCGGAGCAGACGCTGAGAGTGGCTCGGTAATACAATAACCCTGACACAATGTTCCTCGGGCTAATGCCATTGTCTGCCTCATCACCTACTGTTCTCTTGTGCTACCATAGTTGTGTACACCTTACCTGTGTGTTGTATACACCATAAGGCGAGATGGGGACAAGCAAGTATAGTAAGGTCGGAGCAGACGCTGAGAGTGGCTCGGTAATACAATAACCCTGACACAATGTTCCTCGGGCTAATGCCATTGTCTGCCTCATCACCTACTGTTCTCTTGTGCTACCATAGTTGTGTACACCTTACCTGTGTGTTGTATACACCATAAGGCGAGATGGGGACAAGCAAGTATAGTAAGGTCGGAGCAGACGCTGAGAGTGGCTCGGTAATACAATAACCCTGACACAATGTTCCTCGGGCTAATGCCATTGTCTGCCTCATCACCTACTGTTCTCTTGTGCTACCATAGTTGTGTACACCTTACCTGTGTGTTGTATACACCATAAGGCGAGATGGGGACAGGCAAGTATAGTAAGGTCGGAGCAGACGCTGAGAGTGGCTCGGTAATACAATAACCCTGACACAATGTTCCTCGGGCTAATGCCATTGTCTGCCTCATCACCTACTGTTCTCTTGTGCTACCATAGTTGTGTACACCTTACCTGTGTGTTGTATACACCATAAGGCGAGATGGGGACAAGCAAGTATAGTAAGGTCGGAGCAGACGCTGAGAGTGGCTCGGTAATACAATAACCCTGACACAATGTTCCTCGGGCTAATGCCATTGTCTGCCTCATCACCTACTGTTCTCTTGTGCTACCACAGTTGTGTACACCTTACCTGTGTGTTGTATACACCATAAGGCGAGATGGGGACAAGCAAGTATAGTAAGGTCGGAGCAGACGCTGAGAGTGGCTCGGTAATACAATAACCCTGACACAATGTTCCTCGGGCTAATGCCATTGTCTGCCTCATCACCTACTGTTCTCTTGTGCTACCATAGTTGTGTACACTATACCTGTGTATTGTATACACTATAAGGCGAGATGGGGACAAGCAAGTATAGTAAGGTCGGAGCAGACGCTGAGAGTGGCTCGGTAATACAATAACCCTGACACAATGTTCCTCGGGCTAATGCCATTGTCTGTCTCATCACCTACTGTTCTCTTGTGCTACCATAGTTGTGTACACTATACCTGTGTATTGTATACACTATAAGGCGAGATGGGGACAAGCAAGTATAGTAAGGTCGGAGCAGACGCTGAGAGTGGCTCGGTAATACAATAACCCTGACACAATGTTCCTCGGGCTAATGCCATTGTCTGCCTCATCACCTACTGTTCTCTTGTGCTACCATAGTTGTGTACACTATACCTGTGTGTTGTATACACCATAAGGCGAGATGGGGACAAGCAAGTATAGTAAGGTCGGAGCAGACGCTGAGAGTGGCTCGGTAATACAATAACCCTGACACAATGTTCCTCGGGCTAATGCCATTGTCTGTCTCATCACCTACTGTTCTCTTGTGCTACCATAGTTGTGTGCACCATACCTGTGTGTTGTATACACACGTAGATTAATAACTGACATTATGACATAACTTATTTTTTAAAAAACTAATGCTATAATTTTGATTGCATGAACCAACTACAGCTAAACAAACACGACTGCATAATATAGACTTTCTTATATTTATTTTTTTGTAGAAATTAACCAGAATGTCTTTATGAAACTAAGACTTGCTTCAGTTTTAAACTGAAAAGTTGAAATTATAGAAATTAAAAAAGAGAACGTAAGACATTGTGGTTAAGTATTTGCATTTATAGCTCTTTGTTGGCGATGTAGATCTTATCACGTTGAGGAATCCTAGTTATCAACACAAGTAACAGATATGTTCGCTTTTAGTTTATTCTGAAATAAAAAAAAATTGCAGCACACACGCTCAGTTGTTTAGGAGCCAAGACCCTATTCCCATTGTATAAGCAAGCAACTGAGTTTTCTTGGAATCCGATGTGCAAGAAGAAATTAATCGCCAGTCACGCTAGTTTCGTTGTAGGTCAAAATGGGGAGTATCGAAAAGGTTAAAATTATGAAACGATAGTTTTTTTCGCAGATCATATTTTTCCTGCCTTGATACACTTCAAACCGGCCGTAAAACACATAAACAGTAGTTATATCACCGTTAGACAACTAGATAAACTCGGCAATTTCAGGATCTGTATATGGTGAGATGACTGTTTATGGAATAAACGAAGGACAACTGCTTATTTTGTAGCCTATTATAAAGGGTGACGCAGACCACCCGTTCGGTGATGTATGCAACCGAGAAACCTACCTTCCTCGTTTTAACGAAAATGTCCTGCAAATTAGTATTTTGATGCCATTTTTCCTCCATCCAAGGTACAGATGGTCTAATTTTAGGTACAGAACATATTAATTTTTTAATAGATCTGTTGTTGGGTGTAATAAAAGTCATGTTTTGGATATTTAAATTTGTTTAGTCTTCAAAAGTTTTTGAAATATATTAAGTTTGAACTAATTATAAAAATTGTAAATGAACTGAAAAGTGACAACTGTAACGTATTTTTTTAGAATTTTTTGGTAACCTTGGATAAAAAATTGGATTTACAAAACTTTGTTACAAGGTAACGCAGTAAAATCTAGTCAGTACAACTTTGACAGTTTACACCACCCTGTATACAAACATCGAAATAAATTAATACTTTTTTCTAAATGATCAGTGAATATTTAAAACGAAGCACGGCTCGACCTGCCTTTACATTAGAAAATATTTCAAAAACGATTTTTACCTCCCCCAAAAGTGCCATTTTTGTGTCTTTTTGGGTGTTGCGAAATATTTTCCCGAATTCTTTGTGACAAAATTTGAGGGTTTACGTTAAAACGAAGAAAGTAGGTTTCTTGATTCAGCCACTAGGCCTATACACCGCGGACGGGAGTTTTGTCTAGCCCCGGATAGTAGAACCAGTATTATACTTATACAACTTAGACTTATTGTTGTTTAACATAACCAACGAAGGTACGGTTATAAACTAAACTAAACTGCGCCTATACAGCTTTCTATCAGCTTCTCATCTTCTCTGGGAGGAAAAATCAGAACTTTGTATGAGTTTCCATGGTTACACCGAGCACAAAATGGGATTGTCTGCTAGTGATTTTATGTTCAACTAACAGGCTTTAGTACTGGGGCAGAAGTTCTGCGTCAGACATCGATTTACTATTTTTGAACGAAATAAAAAGCAGTTTTATATCCATTTTTCTTCTTTTTCTCTCCCCTCTCCGCCAATCGCAATGAGCCCTCACCCCTGTATTGATCATGACTGAAGATTAAGTATCATCACGTAGGAAGACACCAATAAATTGCTGGTTCCTACCGAAATCGTCCATTCCAGTCAAAAAATTAAAAAGTCTGTAAATTTTTATTAAATCATATGAAATAATAATAAAAATTGAAACTCACGTTTAAGTAAATTTAATGCTCTGCAACCCTCATTTTGTCAAATCATATGCAGAATGATAACTTGGAACACTGGAGACAGAAGTTTGGCGAAAATTGTGTTGGCAAAAAGGTTTAGTCGAAAATTACCAATTTACGATAGTTTATAGCCTACGTTATTAATGGTACCTACCATATAACAAAAAGTGTATAAAAGTTTATCAGCTTTAATTTTGTATACTTTTAAATTGTCTGTGGAACCAACCCCTGCTGAGGTATAGGCGAAAAAGGAAACTTTTGAAGCCAACTCCCCCCCCTCCCCCTCTTCCTACGCCCACTAGGTTGACCACTTTTAGTATGTTGTACTATCAGTTACGTTAAACTACGTCCCATATCTATGGGGGTTTTCCGTTTGTTGACTTTCTATAATCATCCGTTGATTGAGATATCAATGCATTATATGCCCCTTTCTAGCAAAAATGCATCTTTTACTGCAAATAACATTTAATAAAGTTGGTTACACTTGTAATTTAGTCGTTCTTAAAGACTAATTGCCTCTTTTCGCCGGAGGAGAAAACGGTAATCTCTGGTCGGTCGTAATGTGTTGCTTGGCCACGAGTGTCTCGGTGCGGTTGCGGGGGTCAGGTACAGCACTTCTCTGCTCTCTGGCCCGGTAGACGTGCGCGTGTGCCGCCCCCCCCCCCCCACCATGCACGTACACCCGCCTGCCCACCAGTGCTCGCCATGCCGCCGCCGCGCTCGTGTCTAGTAACGTGAAACTTCACGGTGTTCAGTGTGTGTTTGTGATAGATAGTGCAGTGCGCGCGTGTTGTTAGTTGGTGACCCGCTGGATTTAGTCGTACAAAATTCGGGAAGGGATTGTGCACCAATTGTGTTCCAGTCACACGTAATGATCATTCTGATTCTCTATTTAAAAATTTTCCATTTTAGAGTTTCCAATTTATTTAAAAGCCCTTAGCGTATTAGTTTTGTTCCGGGGGTTAAAGATTCTTCCTATATGAAATAGTACTAAACTTTTATTGTACGTATTTTACTTATACGGCATTTTCTCAAAATAATTCACACATTGTTTGTTTTGGCTCAAACATTAGGGCTTCCTTATTCGATCTAATATTTAAATGTATTTGTGGTTGCGTTTAAAGTACTATTAACAATTATTGGAAACACGATTAAATTGACGGATAAAGTAAAGCAGTATTCATTCGAACTGTGTCTTTTATTGAGATTCATTTCGCGAGTTTCCTAATTATGTTAAAATCATGCTAATAGTAATGTAATTGTAATAATAATACATCGATAACTTGAGCGATATCTTAATGTTCTCTCAGGGATATTTTATATCGTCGACAAAAGGAATGCAGTTACTTTTTTATTCCCTGATGTAGTTTTGCATTCCTCGCGATCATTTAATTTAGTATCTCCCTGATAAGATAGTTATTAGACGGGCTATTAACAAAACATTATAAACCCTGAACTTCATGCGTACTTAAATGTGGCAAAAACGTTTAAAAAATATTGTTGAAATATTGGACGTTGTTTAATTTTGTTATAGTTTATCATGCATTTCAGGTATATTAAGCAATATTTCAAGGTTTTAACGGTGATGTGCGTAAGTGGTCATCGACTATGTACGAATTTTAATTTGCTTATAATTCTCCAGCATTGCCGCGTATGTTAAATATATGTAACAAATCAACCTTTCACCTGACAATCGTCTCGTTGTAATATGGTTCTGGGCCAAGTAGATTTGGTTCAAAATTTCATTTAAAAAAAAGGTGGTGTTGTTAAGGGCCAATCAGACTAAAACAATATTAGAATGGTATTAACAATCCATTTTGTTATTAACGAATGATGGAATGTTATTCGTTCATTAAAACACCCAATGAAACCCTTAAAGCGAGCATGGAGGAAAACACGACTGTAAATTATGTAGACTACAGTGCATGACGGGTAATCAACAGTATATTTTCACCGATAGTAGGGATACTGCAGGCATGTGCAGTGAGTGGTACGTGCCAACTGCACTATCCAATCAAAAGTAATTGCTCAGAGGTTTTGCGCAAAATAAGGCTCAATAAATTTCTTGTTTGGTATAATAACATGTAATATTAGATTTATGTTTGCAGCTTGTTTTTGACGGTGGAAGGATTATGAAAGAAAACATGAATTTTCCGGACATTTGAGATCGTTCAGTGATAAAAAAAATCAACGTTTCGAGATTTGTAATCTGATCTCTTCCTCATGTGAATAACTACCGTAACGCAAACTATAATCCAGTTTAAAATGAACAAATCGTACCAGAGCGCCGACACACACAGTGTTGCCACCATGTTGTTTGTCAACTCCACTAACTCCAAAACATGCACTTAATAAGATCAAATACAACTAATTATTAAAACTGAACTACGGAATACAGGTCGCAATAGGTGTGCACTCGCCGACCATCTACCTAAGACTGATCTCAAAACATAGTTTCCGGCAATTGTCCGGGAAATTCTGTTTCCTTCACATAAAATTCATGTGGTTATCAACGCGTTATGTTTGCCTTCGATTAATTTGTTAATCAGAATGTTTTAACCATGACCTCATTGTAAATCAGATTGATGTTTTTAAATACGTTTATTAAACCGTGAATTTTTGCATATGTGTGTGTGCCTGACTCAAAAAGCGTTTTTATGCATTTTGAGAAGGAAGTATTTGGAGAGGTATTCTCGTATTTTAGTAACACAAAAAAAAAAAATGACACTAAAATTAATTAACTCACCACCGCCTAGCGTAATTAGCGCAATTATCAGCAAACTTAAACATGCCGGTTACTATGAGGTGGGAATTTTGAGCCATTTTTTACTCTGCTTTAGCATATTAAAAGCCCGCACGCGCTTACACGGGTATTGTACGCGGGGCAGAGAAATTGCAATGGTGGTCCGCGCGTGTGCAATGAACGTGCTTGCGTGCAAGGCTCATCCTACGGTCTTCTTGTCTTTTAATCAATTATTGTCAATGTCCGCATTTGATAATTGTAGACATGTGTATACTATTTCACATACAATATTTTAAAACGTGTATAAATACGTATAATATCAGTTATGAAAACGCAATATACAAAATTTGATTTCATTAAATAAATTTGTTAGCAACCATACTACACCATCGGTTATCTATAGTAACCAATCTTTTTTTTATTTATTATTTTTTTTTTAATATCTATAGAATGTTTACATTTAAATAATGAGGCGTAAATTTGCTGTGGTTCTCAAACTTATAGTTGGCTCTTAACATCTCTAAACTGTAGCAAGGGGGACTTACAGGCAAAAGATAAGCGGCGCGCGTTTATCACTGATGAGATAAGACGAGTTTATACTAGAAGTAGTACCTGGACTACTGCCCTACGAACTAATAACAGCAAAAAAAACGATTAAATGCACTGTCAGTCAGGTATAGTATGTTTGTAAGGTGCTGGCCCTTAAACGAAAAAGACCCACTTTCTTACTTGGTTCTGACCTCTGTGCAACATTTGCACCTCTTTGCAGCACCTGCAGCTCTGGTGGCCATCTACTACAATACCCTTCGATCTAGGATCAATAGCACAAAAAGAAAGAAATTAATTTTCATGATCAAATACATTTTCTGGAAATATCTAAAATTAATACTAAGCAATACAATTCTTTGGCTCGTTGAATGGACAAATAAAGTGTACGTTTACCTAAAATGTAGTAAAAGATAAAACTGTTGGGTGTGTTATAAATTTGTTTGCACATTATAATTTGTTACATCGTAAATATATTTTCTTTGATTTTTTCATTGAACGTTAGATATAATATACGTTTACAGAAAGAGAGTAACAAGGTTCAGCGCAAGACCCACAACCTTTTCGAAGAATATAGGCTTCGTATTGTCACGGTATTGGGTAAAAAAAATGAAAATCACATTCTTGATCATACTTGAGTGTAGAAGAAAGTAGAATGGCGATGATCAAAAATATTTTGATCAAATATATAATTTTATTTTTTTTAGCGCAACATAATTATTTTTATAGTTCTGTATAGAGCTAAATTTGACCTACTTTGGAATACGGATATAATAAATACCCGCTTACAGATCCTAAATGTTTTAATTTGGAACTTGTTTACAAAGTTCCGTATAATGCAATTTTATTAAGGGCTTTGCAATTTATTTCTCATTGAATACTTAACAAAATGGAACTGCATCACTGTGTTCAGATAGTTTTGTAAAATTCAATTAATTAAAACTGAGTCAGCTAGGGGCCATGTCGATGGCTTCTTACTAATAAAATATGGGCGCCCAGGTTTAAATCTTAGGAGGAAACCCTATTTATTTTGTAACATCAATGTTGTATTTAATATTGCAATCATCATAAATTATAATTTGTCTTGAAACCTCTTACTCATGTTGTTTTCAGATTTAAATTGTATTACTTTATTTTGATTTAATGTTTCTTAATAATAAATAGATCATTAAATGGTCAAATAGGTCAAGCAACATTTGCATAAAACACCGCTTTAAAATTATTAGTTATGGTTAAGCGTAAATATGGAAATGAAACCAGTAACGCTTTAATCTAGAACAACTTGGTAGAGAGAAGCGTTGAAATGTACTTTTTTAACGGGGAATTAAAAGGATGTTTTAACCCATTTTATAGTTTATATGTGCTATAATGACACAGCTAATGCTCTGGAGATATAAAGCTAGCTTTTACTCAGAGCTACTTTATTAAACGTATTGATTTCCAATTCGATAATCTAATGTATACAGTACATTTAGAATAGCACTAAAATCCTTTTCTTGGTACGAGCTTATTGTCTACAATATCAGAGGCGTATCCATTATTTTTAGTCAGATACATTAAAAATTTTAACACCTTCATACTTTATATCTATTGATATTTGTTGCTCTTATTTGTTCATATATTATACAAACCTAAATTGGTTTTGGTTGTAAAAAAGAAAACCCCCACCCGAAACAATTCTTGAAAATACGAATTTAGCGATTGGCTTATAATTTGATCCCCAAGGTAGTGTAAAAACAATATACATAAATTTAAAATGTTCAAGTATGACAGTTTTTAGGCGAGACTTTAAATTTAGTTGTATTATAGAACGAGCCCCTCTTGGACTTAAGGCCGAACAAATGAAGGCCCATTCGCATTCCTGTTTTATGGCCGAGTAAAATTACTTGTACTACAGTGGAATGTTTTCCGAAACATTAGTTGTAGGGAATTCCCTTTCCAATCGAAGCGGCACGCCGTGGCGCGGCGGTACCTCATAGTCGGCCTCAGAAGTGACATCACGGTCTGTTGGACAGGAAATGATCGCTGTTAGGCTCTCTAAATGTGGCAGTGTGGCGTGTGTATATGTGTGTGTGTGTGTACGCAGTGAGTCGCCCGAAATAGCACGTGATCTGATTCATTATCCGCAGACAAACGGTTAATGAGTGAACAGTATACTACACAGCCCCTGTTGTTTCCCTCCATTCACCAAACGGGTCAGGGTTCTGCTGCCGTAGTCGAGTTGCATGTGAAGTTTAAGGCGGGCGGCGCGCAGTCTTTCGCTTCTGATAGATCCTATTCATTATCAAGTACTTCGTGTGAATCAATATTTTTCTAAATATAGGAAAAGCTAACATGTAATATTAAAGTACTGCAATATATATTTCGCATTACGCTTCTTCAGATACAGTTTATCAACATTAAACACGTAACATTACCAAAAATATAAAATAGCAAACTAATAAACATAATCATTTTTTTAAAGTAAAACATATTCGTAACTGTGGTTGTAAAGATATGATGAGTGCTCAGATGATCTAAATTAATTAACTACAATTGAATCCATAAGGAAATTCTGATCTTGTGAAATTTTGACATGCTTGTTCAAAATTTCTTAATGTCCGTATTGGTCTTACTGTATACGAATTTTCAAAAGATTCGTTGTGTATTTTACCATGAATGACGAATGGTTTGTTCCATCATTATGCTTGAAATTATAACGGTGGCCTGCCATTCTTATTCTTAGATTATTTGTTGTAGAGCTAATATAGTCTTTCGGCCATTTTTTAAATTGAATTTGATCCACTGCATTTTTCGTATCACACGTCATATCGTCTATAATTTTGTAAACTTCTTTACTTTCTTATACATGTAATAGAATTAACACAGTACACAGTATAATCTTATTTTGCTGTAATGAGCCTTAAATGTAAGTAAATACGTTTACATTAAAACATTATCCTACATTTGAAGCTCTAAATGTTTCAATCTCCCTTTCTTCCGGCGTATGAAGCATTCAATTTGTCGTGGTCACCCGTGTGTACATTCCGGATAGTTTCAACTAAAAATAGTGAAAATCGACACAATTTGCATTTCTTTTATATATTATTAAATATTGTCTTCTGTTCAAAATCGCGGAATGCGAAATTTTGAACCATTTTCATACTTGCTTTTGAAATCTTGTTCTCATTATGTATAGTTTTGTGTGTTTTCCAATATTTCGTTTAAATTATGACAACTAAACCTGGGGTTTATGAAATTTATAAAATTTTTAATTAAAAAAAAATGTAATTAATTTTGTATATGGAAAAATCATAAAATATTGATTTTGAGTTACATGTTGCTACAGTTATCACTCCGCTATGTACAATAAAAGTTATTTTCCCCCTTAAATCGGTAGTAGTCAATTGTATATTTTTGATTTTTTGAGTTTATGGGGTTACCGTGTTTAGTGGTACAATTGAAGTTAACAACTAAACCTGGGGTTTATGAAATTTATAAAATTTTTAATTAAAAAAAATTTAATTAATTTTGTATATGGAAAAATCATAAAATATTGATTTTGAGTTACACATTGCTACAGTTATCACTACATTATATACAATAAAAGTTATTTTCCCCTTAAATCGGTAGTAGTCAATTGTATATTTTTGATTTTTGGAGTTTGTGGGCGTTATCGTTTATAGCGGTACAATATTGAAGTTAACGTGATTCTGGTCCGACAGACAGGAGGATTTAAGGCGATTGACGGTGTTGGAACAGCTGATCGCTGTTGACGTCACTCGTCAGTGAGTCAGTAGTTTGTCATCAAGTGTCTCCATCTGTAGTACCTTCTGCACATACAGATGTCGCCCCGCATTGTCTCAAGCCAGAGTCTGTATACCGACATCAGTAAGCGAATTTACATCCACGTGTCTAAACCACACCGGCGTTATTTTCCACTTCAATCATTATTTATCTTTGTCCAATAACATTATAAGTTCTCACAATGACGTAACTAGTACTTGGATTTGTAGGCGGGGGGGGGGGGGTTGAATATGAAGAGCACACCACTGAGGTGTAAGGAATATAACTGAAGAAATATAAATTTGAATAAATTATGTAGGCCTAATTCAAAGTTAAACATTTAACCAATCTATTTTAAACAAGTTGAATTGCTGCTGTACGAATATTGTTTTTTGGCTCTTAGAGAGGGAGGGGATGCTGTAAATAACCTGCATCCTTCATATTCATAGTTAAGCCACCTCGTTCCCGAGAACCAAGCAAGTAACTGGAAATTTGAAGGCCATAATAATTACAACAAAATCGAAAACAGAGTGTATGTTTAAGGCCTGTTAAGTGTTCTTTTATCCACAGCGAAAGCTTGATCCTAACCTGGATGTTTTCCACTCTTGTCTGTTACATATTCTAGTTTGGGTAATTGATACTACTCTTATTTCGTGACCATTCATATTCCTTATGAAATTTGAACAAATATCACTTTGTTCTCTCGACAAATTTTGGGAGCGGTTGGTCACGTGATCGAATTACTTAATAGCACATATGGCCTAATTAATTAAATTACTTGGTTCTGAACCTCAACTTTCCACCCAACTCTTTACTCCGGTAAGTCTGCAAATATACTTGCTTGAACATCGGACTAGGCGGTGGTGTAAACCTGCAATCTGCGTTCCTTTGAGTAATCATTTTTTTGTATATTTTAAACATTTATTAGTCACAGTATTTAAAACAATACCTTCAAAACTGAAAACATGTAATACATTGCATTATTCCAAGAGGGATTGTGGGCATATTTAGTATTTACAGACCCATCTACAGTAATATTAAGCCCAAAGAAAATGTTTGAATGTCTGATATTTTTACAGATGTATATGTAAGATGACTGATTTACTGTATATACAAATAAGTCCATAAGTAATACTGTATGTAAGTTTTTGAAATTATTTTTTATATTTAAACTATAGTCAAATTTTTATCTTCCATAATTTCTTGTTACAACTGAGGCTTATTACACAACTACTATAAATTCCTGTTGAATATAAACTCTTCGAACAGTGATCCATAATTTTTCTATTTTCACTTTGAAAAAAATGTCAACCTAAAATAATCGATAATCTAAAATAATCGATTTCACAATTTGCATAAATGAGTAATCGGAAACTAGTCAACTAGGTGACGACATCGAACCTCTTGCGATGACCATATAAGGCGAGATATCATTTGCAGGCCCTTACGGAAAGTTGTGATAATGCTGTTTTGATAAAAAGTATTTAATCTATTAGTAATTTACTTTTCAGTACTGGACGGCAATTATCAAAGCGTTAATTATCGTTGCTAGTATTGTTAGTGCTTAGAGCTTTATTACGAGTTTTCCGAACTACTGTTGTCCCTCAATATTGTACTATATATATATATATATATATATATATATATATATATATATATATATACACCTCACCGTTCTTATTTCGACTTAAACAGTAAGTTAGACTAATGTGTTTGTGGTAGCTACAATTGTTTATCTTTCACAATCCTTATATCGACCTCTACAATGAGGTAGAGTATACTGTGTAACAGGTATGATTGCTTATCTTTCACTATCTTTCACAGTTCTTATATCGACCTCTACAATGAGGTAGAGTATACTGTGTAACAGGTATGATTGCTTATCTTTCACTATCTTTGCACAGTTCTTATATCGACCTCTACAATGAGGTAGAGTATACTGTGTAACAGGTATGATTGCTTATCTTTCACTATCTTTCACAGTTCTTATATCGACCTCTACAATGAGGTAGAGTATACTGTGTAACAGGTATGATTGCTTATCTTTCACTATCTTTCACAGTTCTTATATCGACCTCTACAATGAGGTAGAGTATACTGTGTAACAGGTATGATTGCTTATCTTTCACTATCTTTCACAGTTCTTATATCGACCTCTACAATGAGGTAGAGTATACTGTGTAACAGGTATGATTGCTTATCTTTCACTATCTTTCACAGTTCTTATATCGACCTCTACAATGAGGTAGAGTATACTGTGTAACAGGTATGATTGCTTATCTTTCACTATCTTTCACAATCCTTATATCGACCTCTACAATGAGGTAGAGTACTGTGTTTGTATTAGCTATAATTTGTTATCTTTCACAGTCCTTATATCGACCTCTACAATGAGGTAGAGTATACTGTGTAACATGTATGATTGCTTATCTTTCACTATCTTTCACAGTTCTTATATCGACCTCTACAATGAGGTAGAGTATACTGTGTAACAGGTATGATTGCTTATCTTTCACAGTTCTTATATCGACCTGTACAATGAGGTAGAGTATACTGTGTAACAGGTATGATTGCTTATCTTTCACAGTTCTTATATCGACCTGTACAATGAGGTAGAGTATACTGTGTAACAGGTATGATTGCTTATCTTTCACTATTTTTCACAGTCCTTATGTCGACCTCTACAATGAGGTAGAGTACTATGTAACAGGTATGATTGCTTATCTTTCACTATCTTTCACAGTTCTTGTATGGCCTCAACAGTGAGGTAGAGTATCTACTTAAATTGACGTCTTTGTCTGAGCATAAAACAAATTTCCTTTTGATTTATTTGACGGTATTACCTGAGGCTTTTGTCACGTTCCACGTCTGCCCTTGGTATCCCATGAGGGTGTATAGTGCAGTAACTCGGTGAGAGGATGATCCCAGTCCGCGCTTTATGTCAGGAGAGCCTGAATCATTCACACCCTCATGCAAGGGTTGTCTGATATACTGCTGGTATTAACATAATCAGTGGCGACAGCTAGGACTGTCGTTTATTCAGGTGTGATTCCACCACGCCACCCTTATGCTATTGCCTCCCTCTTTAAACACTCTTTTTCTGTTTATCCCTAGTTTTTCGATTTTTACGAAAGGATTTCCCTATAATTTCCCAAAACAAACACACCCACGTAATGCGATAGACACCAATTTGAAGATTTTACATTTTTACATTCATCATTTACGCTACTGGGGTACAGCACTAGTAGGTCTACGATAACGAACGAATGGTAACGGAGGTAATGTGTCGAGAAATCGATTCTGTAGCCGCACACTTTAATGTTCGTTGAACAAATAATTGCCGGCACGACAGTACTCCCACGCACAAACATTGGTACGGCAGACAGTATGGCGTCATTAATTTACGTGACGTCAAAAACAGGCGATCCGTCGCCTCCTGATTGCCAATTAGTACATCTGATGGAATATCTCGTGGATCGCTATTCCTTCAGTCGATCTGTGAACTTATCATTGAGTTTTACTCGTCACGTTCCAGAAACAACCTCTAATTCTGACTTATTGAAGCATTTGCATTTGTAGTTTCTCCCGGGGTGTGCCAGTTTTGTGTGGGAGAGGTAATCAACAATTGGTTGTGAAGTTATTAGAATTTGGATTTTTAATTACGAACCGGGCTAAACTCGAATTTTCCAACCTAAACAGTAACAAAGTATCCAACCACCAAACTTGGGGTACACGTGACCCAGTACAGCCCCTGCAGCTCTGGTAGTTGCGAAAGTGTTTGGTCCAAACTCGGCGGTATAAATTAGTCATGTCCGAAGCCAATAGTCCTTCATGACAGGAAGCCAATTTTATTGGCTTCGGTATTGTACTTTTCAGACATAGCCAGTCTCAATGAGTGAATAAGTCTGATACTTGGGATACCTTCGCAGAATGCAACTGTCAACAACAAGAACTCTATTTACTAATATGCAATGACACAATTGTCGCCCCTTTTATAGACGAGGTAGATTTCAAGCGCTGAACTAAGTGTCCTTCTTCGAAGTCCTGTCATCACTGACATCATCAGATAAAGTCGCCGTCTTGACGTTTGATGTCAACTACATGTCGCGTGGGTGACAGTCTCCAACACATTCGACAATGAACATCTAACATATTGCCTTAATCTGTCAGCGCAGTGCCTCGGACATATTGTTGATGTTCACAGTTCTTCGAACGTGAATTGATCATCGATTCCAAGTAGATGCTATCATCTTGATGAGTGTATATTATCGTGATATATCATATCCCCATCGGTGCCTCAAGCGTATTCTTGTTGTGCAAATATCTATTGGAGGTAAGAACTGTCGTAGATTCGCAATGAACGGAAATGTATTAGTATAAATTGGCTCATTTTATTGTTTTAATGGCAAATCTTATAATATCTGATTCGATAATATCCGATCATGATTTGGTTTAATAACAAGTATATTAGATGATACAAGGATGGAAACATATCCATCCATAAATCACTGGGGATTTTTGTTGTGTAGGCATTAAGCTTTCCGCCAAATGTTTATTTAATTCGGTGTTTACAGCGCTGTTTGCCTTAGGTTATTCGATTTTAATTGCACAAGTAATGAGAAAGATTTATTTACGTTTGTAAAAGATTCACAATTTAATGCGTCAGTTCTCTGTAATCGATTATCCAACTTAGCATTCGACTAAACCAGATTGGTATCGATAGTCGAAATGAAGCTTCCATTGCGAAGTAAAAACTGAATTACTTCAATCATTTTAATTCATCGTCATCATTGCACGAATGTAATTGCACCCTCTTAAGGTTAAATGACGTTTCCAGTCACGTTTACACAAATTTCGCCCAAACGAGACGGAAATAAAGTTTGGTGGCAGAAGAGGAAGCGATTCACGGTTCACAAAACCGAGCTTTTTAATGAAGGAGACTCGGAACCTGGAGTTCAGTAGCTCTAGATGAAATTGAGAAGGAAGACTTTTCGCTTCCTTCGTTTTTCTCGGTAAAATAAGACGAGATCTTTTGCTGTATTATTGTTACAGTGTATATTGTTTACAATACCTGCGTCGTTTTAAGTCATGAAACAGTTGTATAATTCGCACTCTTCTGAAATTCTAGTTAGTTAAATGTAAATATCCATTGTGTGTTCGGTTGTTAACATTATGTGGCTAGGGGAAAAGGGTGGACTGGAATCAGAAGGAAGAGAGAACATTCGATTGGAACCGAATCTAATTATTTTGCCTAGAATATTGCCTTTGCTGTATTAAAAAAATAGAAGATCCTTAATCCGGCTCGCTTTTGCTTCATAATTGCTTTTTAATAACAAATCTAGCATAAATTTTGTAATGTAATGTGTGGAGTAGTACTATAAGTACATGTTAGCTTTATTCTTCTCCTAAAGGGTATATAAGTACATGTTAGCTTTATTCTTCTCCTAAAGGGTATATAAGTACATGTTAGCTTTATTCTTCTCCTAAAGGGTATATAAGTACATGTTAGCTTTATTCTTCTCCTAAAGGGTATATAAGTACATGTTAGCTTTATTCTTCTCCTAAAGGGTATATAAGTACATGTTAGCTTTATTCTTCTCCTTAAAGGGTATATAAGTACATGTTAGCTTTATTCTTCTCCTAAAGGGTATATAAGTACATGTTAGCTTTATTCTTCTCCTAAAGGGTAAACTTTCCGTCTAATATCGGGGCTTTTACTTTTACTGTTTAAAATTTTTTTATTAAAATTTTTGCAATATATCCATAGCAAAATCGAGAATATCCATATATCGAGAATCTTCCCGTTAGTGAACCTATAAATGAATGGAATGATACTCCTAGAGGGTCGGAACTTTATTAGGATCAATACTAAAGTAAGAAACGTAAATTAAATGTACTGGCAGTTAAATTAAATACTGTATTCGCTCTAATTTAGTTTTCATCACTTTGTATCAACGTTTATGTCCGGTGAAAAGATTGTTGTATATAAAGTAGTTTTTAGTTTGAATGTTGATCTCGTTAAAGTAAGATTTTTAATTGTGTTTACTTATTAAATTTTAATTTTAAAAATGAAGATAAATATTCGTTTTTGCTTATATTTTTTTAAATTCGGTATTTCATTTTTTTACGCAAACCGCCCTTTTGATGCCCGATAGTACTGCAAGAGTCTGGCAGTCTTCATATGATAATCCATTGTGGTTATCGGAGGGAAGGAGAGTTTTTCATTATCCTTAGCAATAGTAAAAACTAACAATGTGTACCTATAAATTGAAATTTCGCTTGTATATTGCGTTCTTACCATTCAATATGTGAGGGAAAGATATACTGGTATGTTTATTCTACATTTCTAAAACATTCAAAATAAAACTTTTTCAAAGACATTGTGCAATTGAAGAAATTTGATCTTTTTTAAACCTTCAAACTCATGGCTCCGCGTACACTCAATGAGTTAAAAACTTATTTGTAATCAACTTACTTTGCAACAAACAAACACCTGCACGTATAATTTACTTTAATTAATGTTTCTAAAATTGAACACTTATTACTGTTTCCTGCCGCCTGAAACACTTGGTTATTAAAGTTGCAACGGTGAATTTTTGCCAAGAAACCCGAGAGACTCGGAAAGAAATTACTGCATCGGACCTACAAAGACACACTGCGGCAGGACGGGCGCGGCGGAAATCAAAGGCTGTTCCATTTCCGCGCCGTGATTCGCGTGGTTAGCAAAGTGTGCTTTGAAATATTGCGAGAATTCGCAGATCGTGGTAGAGTGCTGATTGAAATATTAACAGTTATTCGTTCGTTGATTGCAAGTTTCTTCTTGCGTAAGACGCCGTGCACTCTGAATAAAAGATTGTAAATGCCAAATTCGTTATGTTTGTTAATGATTATTGTAAGAAACAAGTATCTTCTCTGTTGCCATGGAGGGGTCATCTGTGAAGGCAGAGGTCGTTTGGAAAGCAGTACAACCCTGTAGAAAGCATTTCGATTCTTGTAGCAAATATCTATATGTCTAAAAAAAATTTGAATAAATATGAGCACAAAATTGAATACAGATATTTTTTGTATAATCTGCACAGATGCTTAGGCATCTCCAAACGTCACGGGTTTGATTCTTAGGGAGGCCAATAATAATTCGCACCCCTCCCTTAAGAACGTTTAGTATGACAAATTGTAATGCGACGGGCGTAGAAAGAACCACCTTAAAAAGGTTTGATAGATAAGAAGTTTTATTACATTGTATAGCACGAATCTTAGTGTGGGCGCAATTACTATAAGAACCTGACCCTTAGCGAGATCCCTCCGTCTTGATGCCGTTCGTCACGCGACTGTCGCCCTTATGGCATTGCGTGACCTGTCGTGGCTACTTGTGTTTATAAATACAATCTGACAACACTAAAAATACCCCTTTTCGTGTGTCTCGCGATCCGCAGAATTACCGCATTTAAAATCAACCTCAATCTTATGGACGGAGGCAGGACAGCCTAATCATGCGCTATTGTTGTACTACAAGAATTGGTGAAATATTGTGACACCAACAGTACACTATTTCCTGGACACCACAGTCAACCCACCCTATTTTGATGGGGATATTTCGCTCAAATTGGGAATATACGCAAAAATGCTTAGTTTTTTGGGGGACTATGTTCTGGTGAAATGTGCGCGAAGTGCGGTTTTAGCTTGATCGCTCCCACTCAGTTATTTTGTGAGTGTATTGCACTTCCAGGTGGCAATGGTGAATCCGCTTATCGGCAGCAGTTTAGGCGCCACGTATGTTCATGAACAATGGCGTACTCAGCAGTTGGTCAGCAGTCCATGCAATCAGCATAGACTACAATGCACACGTATTGCAGGTTTACCTCGCATTCTAGGGCGTCTTGTTAGAAAAATTATTTGTCATATTGGATAAAGGAGATTTGGTCAAAAGTATTTAGACATTCTTAATGACCATACTTTTTAATTTTTTTTAACTTTTGGTGATATGCCGTTAAATTACGAATATGATTGGAATTTATAAATATTTATTTATAGTTTAATCTTTAGGAAAATCAGTTACATCTTTTGCAAAAACACATCGTTCATACGGCCGAGGTATGCTGAGGTCCGGGGAATTATTTGAGATAGTTCTGAGGTCCGACGCTAGGACTGCGTCGCGTAACTTTGATTGTTAACGTTCAAATATTTTACTATGTGTACCTCTCACTCCAAAATAGACTCCTCGAGCGCCCATTCATTCCAGACCTCGATTTATAGCATTGAATGAGTTATATCTGGTGCAAATAATACAATCGTAGGTTATTTTAATCATAATTACATTAATGTACTTTTTTTTCAAGATGCAGAGATGAAAAATTGTTGGTCGTTCTAATGGTTGGGTCTTGTAAGGATGACAGGAATCAGGATATATCCCATCGTTATCTATCACAAACTAGAACATTACGTTTCGAAAATTGAAATCCATCCTCTTCTTCCGGTGTAAAAACTCCTTTTCATGATACCTGCAGAAGAAGGCGAATTACAGTCCTTGAAATTCTTGTGTTGTAACACATGAAGTTGGTAAATGTTCGAATTTCTGTTACTTTAAAATTATTTTTATCATCGCCAATGATAAAAAAAAACGTATGCTCTTCTGGAAAGTAGAATGAAACGTACATTATTAATGTTGAAATAAGAGTAAATCAGCAAAGTGGATAGTGCTGAGCGCGGATGATGGAAACTCGGTTAATCGAATGTAGGCTGTGGATGTGATGTGCAGGATATTACTGCCAATAACCGATCACTGCAGAGGAACTCTGGCTTTCCTGCAACGTGTTGCCGTCTAATAACCAATCGCTGTCAGTGGTTTGTCACATCTTGTTAAGGATTATGTACTGTGTGCTTGTGTGTAAGGATATGAATATTTATTGGCAATCGCTCTTTCATTGCAACGGCCTCTAAATTATCTAAAAAAACTGCGATATTGTGAATTGTATTGTAACAATTTCTCGATATCGATTCAATTAAAGTTAAAGTTAGGAATTGAAAAGATACTAAAATATTCTATAATATGAAATAAATTATTTAACTTATGAAAATATTGTTAGTTGTCTCTATAAACTTAAATATGCCTACAAATATCAAATAAAGTAATTAATTTTTTAATCCTTTGCGGCGGTCTATGCTTGTACGATCTAAAGCATCGTTCTTTGGGACCGAGTTACGATAATGCATTCTTATCAGTATTGTTGACCTTGTATTACACCGATTCTTTTTATTTGGTTTGATAAGATTCCGTGCAGCCCAGAGAAGCCTATGGGAACGGGCGGAATAAGCTTAAAAAGTAGAGCGTTCTTTTTTTTATTTTTGTGTTGTTTTGTACGAGTATATGGACATGGAGAGACAACATTGTATTAAAAGTACTTCTTTGATGGAGATCAAGACAGCGAGGAAGTCGTCGGACAGTGGCGTATTTTCTAACCTATCTTTAACCGATTAGGAAATAAGAGAGGTGTACAGGTCCATAGGTGCAGTTAAATCAGAAGCAAGTAATAAATTTGTACTAAAACGACGTGATAAATATAGCAACTTTTATGTATAATATACATCAGTATGACATGATGGTGAGTTTACTTGCGTTTAATTACTTGATTTTTTCATACATATATTACGTATTCATGCAGATACAAAAACAATTACTCTATAATACACTACAAGTCCACAATGAATCACAATACTAGCCAGAATTTACTTGAGGGAAGGAAGGGTGATTTTATTAGCCGAGGCGCTACTAGCTTACGTTTAGTATCCACTGAATGAGGTGGAGAATTTGACTTCTGATTGTTGTAAAGCGGTCACCAATAATCAGTGAACGTGTAAGAGCATGTTGTCGCCCTTTAGGGTAGTGAACAACATATTTTGAGGCGGTGGGGGGGGGATAAAAATTTAGAAAAATTATATTTGGACAATACCCCGTATCTCACTTTTTATTGGTGATTGGGAAAAAAATCTTTTTTCATAAAGGAAACAGGATTTTTCCGGACATTTGCCATCGTTCAGTGAAACAAGAAATCAGTAACACTACGTTTCGAGATCTGCAATCTGATCTCTTCTTCTCAAGACTCAATGAAGAAGAGATCAGATTGTAGATCTCGAAACGTAGTGTTACTGATTTCTTGTTTCACTGAACGATGGCAAATGTCCGGAAAAATCCTGTTTCCTTCACAATCCTTCTATCGTCAAAAATAACCTTCAAACAAAGAATCTTTTTCTTTTTTGTATGTTTATAGTAAAATAATCTAAATTTTGATCTCTAGTAACATTATGCGATAAACTAAACGGTCATCACGTAGCAAGTCAAAATTTAACAACAGCTAAGCTTATTACAGTGATTCTCACCCAATACTATGACGTAACAGAACATTGCACAGCAAACCATAATGTATTGTAGCTATTAAAAATTTTACAAAATTGCCACTACATCAAAATCATGCTCTTAATACGTTACTTCAAAATGTTTTAGTAGATTTGCAACCCTCCCCCCCTCCCCGAGTAATCGCGGGGCGCATTAAGTTCCAACTGCCCGATTGTTAGATCACGTGTTAGAGCAGACCGGTACCCGGGAGCCTGGTGAAGTGCAGTCCTCTCTCCACTCCGGTATGACAAAGGCAGATGCAAGATAAGGTAATCTGTCCCGCTATAAACAGAGTACACACACAGACGGTTATCAAGGATGCGGGTCGTATATTACCTTACCTCACCGTAATAGCGCAGTGTGTACCGTGTAGGCACGCGTTGTACCAGTAACATCTGGTACGGTACCATGCAACCGTCTCGAGTCGTGGCGTACACACATTTGGGAAAAGGTCCATTTTGTAGATTTCATTTGGTACTTTGGTATAATGCGGAGGCCACTCACTATCTTTGGAAGAGTTTTTCTTACCGGGGTCCTAAAAAACTACATTATTAGAAAGGAAACACTTTATTTCACTTACCGTCAGAATGTCATGTTTTATGACGATCGGTTCTTGTGTTCTGCCTCCCAAAAGGAAGCGATGTCGGCGAGAAAGGGGCCACTCTGTCCCTATCTATTACATATTATTTTGCGCTATATTGTAGGTTTATATTACGTTATGATAAATATGATCGTAGTAGTACCAAAGTTAAAGATGACGCTTTTACGAGCGTTCACGTGATCTGAGTTAGAATTTGGGTACTATCTCGAGGGATGTTTTTCTGTTTTCACCAGAAGTGCGGGGGGCCACCGAAGCTCGCACTGATGGCCAGGGGCATTTACGCTTGGTACTATCCGCATTTCCTCCGGACAATACCAAAGTACCGTTTATTTAAAGAGGATATATACTTGAGGATGAATTCTTAAGTGTCGGTGTGGGGGCTGGTCTCAAAGCAATCCAGTTGCTGTTTGACGCGTAATCCAACAAGAGACTGGAGAATTCTGTGCTTACTGGAGCGAGCGGAGAGAACCGCAAGTCTGGACGACCCTAGATCTCAGGAACGATTGTGCTGGTATTTAAATCGTGCCTACAGGCTCGTGGACCACCAACATAAAGATCTGCCTTCAAGATGTACAGATCTGTACTTTTGTTATAAATATAGTGTAGCGTATGTTGTTCATTACCCGACCTCGATAAAGACAATTCAATGTAACATTAGCAGTTTGATTTAAAATTATGTAGTTGACCTTGTTTTCATGTTTAATTCGTAGTTCTTTAAGATGAATTTCCTGAATACAGAAATAGATTTTTATCACCACGTGAAATAACAGGCAATGAAAGTAGGAAATTCAGGCAGTTAGGCAGTTAGGCCCAAATAAAAAGCTGTTTTGAATATGTAAAATGAGTCATGATTATGTACATGAGTTTCTTCAGGTAATGACACGTTTTTGATTCATTAATTACAAGTAAATTATTTTTTAACAGACATTTTTATAATGGATTAACACGTCACGATTGGTACTTTGGTGCAAATATTCCTCACTATCAAAGTGGTAATTAATGCTACGTAACAGTAATTGCCGCATAATCTAAAAAAATCATAGTTTGGTTAAGTAATTTGGTCGTAACGACATGGGTTTGTGATAAATAATTGACTAGCTTTTTTTAATCACGTAAATGCATTGCCTCTTTCATTTGTAACAATATAAACGGTGCAAATAATTAAGAAGGTTTAGAAACTCGCAATTTAACGAACAGTGACATGGTTATTTCATCAGCGTTGTTAATTGTTATTATAAAAATCTGATCCTACTGCATTTAAAAAATCTATTTTATGGGTTTAAACTTAAAATGTAAATATTTTACAACAGATGCTGCATGACTGGAATCAGAATCTACGCTTTTTCTTGGAAAGATCTTTTAACGTGTTCAATTTAATTATCCGTTATTGTAAAAACTTATGATTCTTGCTTGTTATAATTATTGTGAATTTTATGTTATTTTAAAATTATTCCTTGAGATAAATGCATCAATAATTGATGATGAAGTACACTTTATCTTACACTTATGTTTTGAACAACTCTTTTCAAGCCATTAATATCCATCACGTTCCAATATTGCTGGCGTTCCAATGTTTCTGGAGAATTCTAGTTGGATTTTGGAATTTGCCAGTTTACAAATTAGAAGCGTTAAAATCATTTAGATCTGTTAACGATAGATAAAATAAAAAAAAACGACGTTCCGCAGAAAATCACTGCTACATACATGATTTATTTACCTGTTGGCAATGTATTACGACATGTAAAACGTTGTTTTAAGACAGAATCCAGCCGGTGTATGTAAATTTTGCCAGCACATTCAAACAAGAGGCGACATTTCCATGTAAATGTAAAGACGCGCTGTGCATGGCATCTGTGTCCTCTTATAGCTCGATTTGGCGGTGACGAATTCCTGACACTCGCTGTTCATTTTAATTGCGTTTTTGTTGTGGTTTGTATACTATTATGTTAAGCTGGAGTATCCTCTGGCGTTTCCATTCAGGTTTTAAATTTACACATCTTTTTAATTGATTTAATCAGGAAAGGAAACAAAGAAATAAATCGTGTCTTTTCATGTCTGCTTATTTTAATATTATTATTTTATCATGTTAAGAGTAATATACCTCTTATCACCTCAGGTTTGATTCGTTAAGCGAAAAGTTATTCGACTTATATTTATGTCTCTAACACTAAACTCTTCCGTTACACAATTCATCCATTGGAATTTAAATCATCATAGGAGTTTTCCCTTTTTGATCCTCCGTACCTTGAAACTCAGTCTGATGAGACAGTTACACTGATTTCTACAAAGTTGAAAGTATACACAAAGGGAAAAAACATTAAAAGTGGTAAGGGAAATCTGTTCAAATCGTAGAAGAAAAATATTTCCACCACTTAAAGTGAATTTATTTAGTGCAGGGATGCTACAGGTCAGGGAAATCAGGGAAAAGTCAGGGGGAAAAAACAGGACTGGAAATCAGGGAAAAGTCAGGGAATCCGGTCTCAAGTCAGGGAAAAGTCAGGGAATTTCGACGTTGGTCAGGGAAAAATATAAAATCCCTTTACACAAATAAACTCTGTAATTTCTATGTGCTACTAATTACTTATGGTGCAGTGTTCTAAAGTATTTTACTTCTGTGTTGTAAAAGATCATTTAAGTCAATCTTTTTGTACGTATTAAACTGTGTTCACTTTATTTTTTGCTTTTTTATATTTGCCACCCTGTTAGCCTCAACACCGCTTTTTTCCACCCATTAATTGCCAAAAACCCTGGGGATTGCGTCGAAAAAAGTCAGGGGAAAAATGAAAAATTTGGTCTGGAAATCAGGGAAAAGTCAGGGAATTTCATTATTGGACTCCTGTAGCAACCCTGTAGTGTTCACTCTTTCGAATCGGAACAAGGGTTAGTTTGATACAGTCCGAGCCTGATACGGTATACTGTTATAGAGCTTCAGATGATGTAGATGAATTAAAGATATTAAAGATTATTCGGAGTTTTTGCTAATTGCTAACTACGCCAGTAGACGACGAAAATAACAACGAAGAAAGATTAATCGGAAGAGGTATGAAAAAAGTTTTGTTTAATCAATCAAATGTCAGATCTATCTACACCGTGGCGACATATTGTTGCGGTTTAACATGTTGCGGTAGCAACTGAAGATGATTGTCCATGGCGAGACCGAAATATATTAAACTTTTCGGATAGTCAAGGTAGTCTGCACACCGGTCGCATATTTTTAAGAAATAAGGTATTTTATATGTTCACATAAGATAGAAAATAACTTAGAAAATCAATTTTTTTGGCTTTTATGATATGGAATCCAACAAGAATTTACATAAAATACAAGCCTATTCGAAAATTTTTAAATTTTATTTTATTTGTTATGTTCCATTCGATGTGATAAATTGATTTTGTTGATTTCCTCTTTATTTGATTTTTCGTTATTTTTAGCATATTTGTTATAAATCTGTTACTATATTAGTAAATGTTTCGGCTGTTCATTGCACTCCAATATTAATTCTATGTTGTAAGATACACATTATATCTTCATACAGTATTACCAACATTGTAAAACTTAAGGTGTAGTAGTATTTTTAAGGACAAATACATAAACACAACGACGCGAGATAGGCCATACAATAGTAGCATTATGGTCATTTTGATGTAATAACGCACGATTGTGAAATTTGTTAGTACAATTCAGTGATACCCTGTACACATCCAGACGCACTTTAAGTTATTTCTTACTTTCTACTGGTGTTATTGAGGTAATAATTTACGCGTTTAAATAATGCAGTGAAAGCTGTTACTTGCGAGGACAGTTCTTTTATTGTCGATATTTCCTATTTTTATTGCGCGAAATTACCACCCATTTACATATTCTACATTTGATTTATTGTATATTTACCTTTTTCCTGAAGAAACTCGAAGTACCTAGAATTATTCGAGTGCTTTTGCCACATGCGCTTTAGTTATCATCAAAGAACGTCGTTGTAAAAAGAAGTAGTTTTCAGACGGCTACTTGTTTAAACCACCACAGAACTATAGATGGACGAGTAAATCGTGAACTGAATGCTGGAAAAGTAAGCGTGTAATGGAAGCTCTGTTCCGCTTCTAAAGCTGAATTCTGAAGTGTGCAGTGATGCAAACATTGCCGTGTTTATCTACAGTTTTATGTAAATAGCGCTCGCCGTCGAGCTAAGTTGGGGTTTACGAAAGGGCTCATAATGGCAAAGTGGGACAAAGGTATTATTTTATTTTTACGGCGTCACAATACAATGTTTACCAAATTATCAAACATGATTTTGTTATGATGTTTAATAATGTTGAATGATACTTATCTCCTCCCCCTCACAACCCTCTCGACAGTTTAGACACACTGAAAAGATGACATGATTTTTAACATTTTCTATCGTTGCAAAAAAATAGAATACTACGTTTCGAGAATACTGATCTATCTTTTTCTTCAAGTATCATACAATGTTAAGACATGAAGTTAAACATACATAAAAAATCAAATCAAGCAATGTGCGGCGTTGAACTTGACAATGCAACAGTTGTAACTCGAAGAAACAAACCTATACCATGGCAGATTCTCTCATCGTCTTTGGTGCGTGTGGAGTATCATGCGTAGTGCGCCTGATTATGTGCAGTGGAAGTGGTTTCGAGTCATTCTTACTAGTGCAGTGTAGATTTATAGGTATACGCTAGGTTTTTATGAGTTAAAACTGCTTTTTTTTGTAAGTTTCATTCTGTATCTTATCTTTAGCAATTTGTCTATAGGCCTCCTTACCCATATAATTATAGGGTGTAACAAAATTTTTCACAAACTTTAGGATATTGTTGCATGGACCAAGATGAGCTGAAAACTAATTGCCACTGATGGGTTATCTCTTTTCAATTACCGTCTCTCTGTATGTATGTATCTTTTAGCTTTTTTTAAATTGAGAAACAAGTAAAGTAATAGAACTCAAATTTGGCACTGTTGTTTTTTTCAGCCTAAAATCAAGAGGAAACAAATCAATATTACGTTATCATATCACGCTCCAAAATGGCGGTATTTTTAATGCTTAATACTGTGTATATATTATTAATATATTATAATACTGTAAAAATATAACTATGACACTTTTTGAAGAATAACACAAGGTCCTCAATCTAATTATAAACATTTTGACATTGGTTGCATTAGGTTTTTAGCTCCTCTTGGTCTACCCTAAGGTTTGACTGGAGAGTTTTTTGCACCCGTATATATATATATATATATATATATATATATATATATATATATATATATATATATATTGTCCTCGGAAAAAACTAAAATATAACTGACTATAATTTTTCGGTCATTGGTTTGAAAATTTCCTTTAAACCACTGCTAAGATGAGGGTTCAACGTCTTAGACGTTGATAGAACCGGTATTTGACTGGTATCCTTGATTATAGATCCTTCTGAGGATCTTCTTGAAGGATCCATAATCGATGCTAGTACCTAGACGCCGCGCCGCCACCAGAGCGCAGTACGAGAGCTGTCAGTGCAGTGCAGAAGCTGGCACCGTGTCAGGCGACATTAGCTAGCGACAGACGGCAGTTATATGTCGTTGCATAACTGTCACTATTGTTAATGACGAGTTAGCTAATGTAGACTGGCCTCTCAATGCTAGTCTAGGGGACTCCCACGCTCGCTTAGCACCACGATGTGGATATGTTCATCACATATACTGTCCTCTTTTGTACAGTAGGTGTGTTAAGTTTGTGCTTTAACACCGTCATTAACTCTCGGTCACTCCAATGAAACTGAAACTTGCCAGCAGTGTATGAAAGTTATACGTTAAATTGTTCAAAAAGTCATGATATTCCTTATCTCAAATTTCAAATAACTTGTAAGCAAGTAACATTTCTGTATATCCTTTTGAGGACCTATGAATAGAACAGCTTGTGTTTAAAACCGTTACACTAATATAAACAGTAAAAAGAGAAAATTAAATATAAACAGGCATATACAGATCAAGGCGTGTGGAATAAAACGAAGCAGACTGTGAATTATGAACTGTGAACCGAGTTTTCTCGCGTAATATTCTCTTTATTTAGGCTTAAACATTAGTTCTAAATGTAATTTTAACTGCTGTTTCGTATTTTATACAAGTATTATTATTACATTTTAAAACTTATGATGCCATTATTTGGCGAAAGAACTTTCGTAAAATAGAACTTTCATTTAATATTATAGTAAAAATCATGGTTTTACTTTTAAAACAGCTCACACTGATAGGTTATGATCATTCAGATCAGTCTGTATCATTCATATTATGTTTGAATGTTTTTAGATTGTATCCTTATTTAATGAAATATGTTTATAATGCTTACTGACTGTTTGAAAGTAATACTGAGTTAACCTTAAGGCAATAAGAGGCCTTAACACTCGTATTTCTTACTAAATTGATTAGTATCGAAGTATCATTGGAGAACTAATTGTATTGATAAATAAATACCCCTTACTACTCGTACGATGGCTTATCCCACTTGCACCAGCGTAATTAGAAAATATTGAATTCTCATCGGAGCACTAATTGTGTTGATAAATAAGTACCTCTTACTATATTGATTCAACTCCCACTTACTACAGCGTGTATTCAATAGTTGTTAATGAGTTGTTTTTCGAAAGCATTCTTATTTTTACGTTTGTTTCCACTCATTCTCTTTTAGTTTGCTTTCGGCCTCTTCGTATTTTCGATCTTCGATGGTTTATCGATCTGTCTGTTCCCCTGTTCCAGACGTCCCCTGCTCGCAGGTATGCCCACCATACTATGATAAATGTCAGCTTAGAGGTCAAAGCGATCCTGACCTCCGCCGCGCCGCGCCGTACCTCCAGACTGGGCCGAAAAAACCGGTCCACGTACACCTATGATTTATTCTTGCATCATTTACGGCCGCGTTCAAAAATTCGCCCTCGTTATGTTTTCGCGGTCACGAAGCCCTATAATTGCACGGTTCGCCCGCCTGATTGTGACGTGTGTTGTCTGTATCCTGCAGGAACAGGTTATTAGTAGACCATCGGTGTGTTCCGACTGTTCGTGGCGATTGTTTCATTGTCATCACAGTCGCGTGTCTTGTAATACTCACTCTCCAATAGTTTTCCGACAAAACCTCCTCTTAAGGTACATTTATACCTTGAGTGAGGGTCAATTGAGTAGAGCATGTTGCAGAAACTGCTATGGCACAATGAGAGTGCCACAATGGGGAGTGCCGATGGCCGAGTGGTCTAAGACGCTGGACTTTGAGTCTTAGTTAGAGATAGCGCAGGTTCAAATCCTGTCTATGACTGTTGCACTTCTTATCAGTACCATCGACCTTGTACTGACTGTATCGACTCTCCCCCTTATTCTGTTTGATAAGATCCTCGCACAGGCCAGTGGCCCATGAGGACGGGCAGAATAAGACATAAAAGGAGAATCGGCTTCTCCTTCAAAAACAAATAAAAACAAAGATTTGCAGAAATATGCAACCAACTACTCAGCATGAGGTGGCCGTGTCGATTCGTTAAGTTGTTTTATTTCATTTCTATATTAATGAATCAAAATGAAGGTTGCTGTTGAGTAAGGCCGAATGAATCAATATTATGAGAAGCTATGTCGAGCTCTAGGAAAATATTAAATTTACTACATCTTCTTGATTCTTCTTGGTTAGTCACATTGTTCAACTTTGTATGTGATGTGATCCAAAAACACCGCATTCAGTCAGTGGTAATGTATTCTTTTTATCCAGTTATATAAATATTGATGACCACCATTTTGACGCCTTGATAGGCTATATCCAAGAAATTGAGTAACTGTGAATGGTGATGAATTTATTAATTGGAAGAACTCACCAATCATTTGCTGGTAGCCATCCTGTTGCACCTACTTATTAAATTACCAACGGCTGTTTCATGGCGCTTAGTCATTATTACCAAAATATATGTACGATAAATTACGATTGATCATGACGAACAGACGATATCAAAAGCCTCAACTTATATCCGAGGTACAGCTAACGCCGTCAATGGTTGATAACTTCGACAGTTACCCTGTTTCTCGGCGTATAAACCATTAATCGCAAACACTCCAATTATGAATAACACTCAGGTCGTCGCTTCTTACGCAGATCACAAATGCAGTCCTCATCAGTAATCTACCGAGGGACCTGCGGGGTACAGTCCATCCAATTGAATCTCTTTAGGGGATTCTTTCTACGCCAGTATTATTCTAATTTATTTAAAAAAAAATGTTTACGAGAAAACTGTCCAAACCAAATGAAACTTTGTATAATTTCAAACCTACCTTTCAGAGAATCGAACCCGTGACCTCTCGGTTAGAGAGCGGCAGCGTTAACACCACACTATGGTGAAGGTCGTACGTGTTCTTCGAGTCCACCACAATTCGGCATTGGATTGGACAGTAGTCAATATGGTACTTAACTGTTTAGTGACAACGGAAATATGTATATTGAATAATGTGGCTTGAGAGCCAGAATGTGCTAAGTGATACTCGGTTGTTTTCGTCTTGCCGGAACAGATGTAGACAACTCTATTATAGTTGTGGCTAAGTGAGAGGTAATGTTTACAATCCAATGCCACCTCGACCCGCCTACGGTGGCCGCGAACCTCAATATTTACGCGGCACTGCGCCTGCTGGCCTACGCTACCAACAGATCATTTTCCTACAGTGAGTCAGTCACGGCGGTGTCGTATTTCGAGAATTGGCGCACTCAAAAACTGTATGTATTTTTAGATTACTGCCGTTAATGGTGCCCCTGACATTATTTAAAATATTAATGTTTTGGCTGAGATAATCTGCTAGGTTTTTTCAACCTGACAGAGAATTTGTAACAAGGTTATAGAAGAATGCCAAAAATGATGACGCGCATTGTAGGAGTTTGAAAAAAGACTGTTTTCTTTTAAGAGCACATGTCTGGAAATGATGTACACCCCATAACGTGACGAAGAAGTATTATTTTTGTCCTTTCATCCAGAGGAATACACTTGATCATGAAATTTTTAACAGAGTTTAGGGTGCAAAATTTAATGAAATGTCAGTTGAATGTTGGAATGGTTTTTTAGTTTCGACAATTTTGAGGTGGCACAACAATTTCGGTGCAGAAGAGAATATACATTTTTCCACAATTCATAAAGAGAGTAGGGCATAGAACTATTGTTTTGCATAATATTGCTGCAATTTTCCGCTTCTGAAATTTTACTAGATTATAGATCATGTACTTATAATATCTATATACTTCTGTATCGCTGACATAGGAAGAACCTTTCTTAAATTAAAATACAATAACATTAATGGTTTCTGATAAATAGTAGTACCGTGATAATAAACCAATATTCATTGGCTTTGTATCAGCAATAACTGGGAACAAACGGCTGTAAGAGGCATTACAGTTGCTAAAGGTCAAGAAGTAAGTGGAATTTGAACACTTAGTCACGTTCGATTAATCCTCAGTTGTCCTTTCCACTTGACGGATCCTGTAACTCGGTATTGGCTTTCAGCCTATATTGTACGAGCAATGCAGGCGAGTGAACATCAATTTATCATTGCCAATGTAACCCATAGATAACCTCTGACAAAGTTGATATCTCAGTTGAAATTAATTGAATTATATGCGATTGTCTGCATAAATTACGCGTAAGTGGGGCAACAAGTCTCGTAGGCTGAAAAATCAAGGCGAGTCCGTAACCTAATTATTTATTTTTCTCTTATCGTCATTGTTGCACTGCTTCGATCTATTGCATACTTACTTATATACTTTATGTAACACTGAATAAATAATTTTGAAGCACGTTAATTAAACCAAAGTGGTAAGCATTAAGAGAATGACATTAACATAAAGCTGTATTATGGTGTAAAGGGGACAAATGAACTAATATTTACACGTGGACTCCGAACCATATATCGATAAATCGATGGTGGGTGAGATGTATGACTATTTGTTATGTGACCTCCGACAATACAAATCGATTGTGGCACCGATAGTATTGTTCGATTGTGAGAGTAGTCACATTAAGCTAAACACTGTGCTGTCCGTGCGTCAAGTGACATGTGCGTGTGCCACTGATGCAGCCATTAAAGGCTCTGTACGAATTCAGGGCCTCGAGGAAAGTACTATTGTAGTATCTGTGTGCTAAAACATCCATACGAACTCAAGGTAGGCGCCTTTGGCATTTGAATGGCGATGGATTCATTCATCCATTGGAATGTGGGGGAGACTGCTGCGTGCGGTTCCAATCTAACGTAGCCGGGAGCGTAGCGTGCCGATATAGTGTCTGCTAGCCGGTGTCGGTACCGGGGCCTCCTTATTGTCTGCAGCGGCGGCGGTGGCGGCTGCAGCATTGTGCGCAGTCGCAGTTACTACGCGGTCGTGACCGTGCGTATATTTGGGAAGTTCTGCAGATGTTTTTACAGTGAATACTCTTCCCTTTCACTGTTGTCGGTTGAGCAGTTGTAGGCTCCTGCGGCGGCGGTTTGGTTGCAGAATGAGACGCTTAAATATTCATATTTTCTTTCAATGTGGTACTCAGTGATAGTTGTTTTTTATGCTCTGCATATTACTTGAGCAAGTAAATCAACAAATTCAAAATTCATTGCTACCGATAAATGGGATTAGAGTACTATATCATCGGAACAAAATTAGGAAACGAATAATCTTTTTTTGATCTATAGTACTGTCTAAAGCTAATTGATACCTAAACTTTAAACAAGCCATCACAGATTCCCTCTGATAATTTGGTACCCTTACAATCATGAATTATCTCATAGTCGTTGAAGGAGGAGCTCTTCTTATTGGAAAAAAACAATTTTCGATTATTTCATAAAAGAAAACTCACAATTATCCAATATTTTTTTATATTTTCACACGAGGCCTTTCAACATCAAAGATGATTCAGACCTGACGGTAGCATCTTTGATGTTGAAATGCCTCGTGTGAAAATTTAAATATTATTGGATAATTGTGAGTTTTCTTTTATAAAATTATCTCATAGTCGTTTAGGAAAAAAATTGTAAAATTCATTTTACTGCTATTTCTAGCTATCAAGCACGATAGGCTGCAAATAATTGTCGTTTTTCCGCAGATATACATCTGAGTTACAGTATGGTAACCAATCTCTGTATCAAGGAGTGGCAATAAATTGAGTTCTATTGGAAATATTGATTCAGTTTTATTGTTGCGTAACAAAAAAAGGGTTAGGAACATTTATACCTGTAGTACACATTTTTTTTCGAACAATAACATAGTAAGAGATACAATTAACTATTATTTGAGAATTTGGAATAAAAGGATTAATGGTTCGGACCGAATTTGATTTACATCTTATTCAGACCAAATACAAATTCTTATCTCTTAATCTTATCAATTAATTGTTTTCTTGGCTTACTTGCTTTATACAAAGTTATAGTTTATAGTTAGTACTTCTTTCTAACGCAGGGTTAACAACTGTATGGAAGAATACTTGGTGTTTATACCTTAAGAAAATAATGAACCAGTTTTCTACTTGTGTCGTGACAGTTTTGCTTTCGTTTAGGGAATACGTTTCAACCATTGTCAATAATCATATGAAACAAAAATGCTGTACCTCTTGTTATAAAAGTAATGTATGGAAAATGAATGAATCCTCAGGAATAGGCTTATCTCCCCGATCTTCCCCGATGTCATCAAGTCACATCAAAAGCTTCATCGTCGTTCAATCAAGAAGGCTTTTGCAGATAAAGTCGAGGTTGATGTAATTTGTCACTGCTTCTTTTCGGATTATAGCCCACTCCGCAATTTCACCTTCAAATATTACTTTCCTCAATTTTCTTTCTTCTCCCATCTCCACTGACTTTCCCCGCATGTTTCGCCGCCAACCAGCCTTGCCTAGGTTTGTTGAGTCAGACAGAGTAGGTCGACAAATCGCCGCATTGAATTTGTATCCGTAGCAGTAGTTTTTATGGACACATGTAAAAAGATCATGCAACATAAATCTACGAAAAAGTTAAATGTCATTGGAATTTCACCTACGTTCATGTGATTAAAATGTTCACTGTTTAAATGTCATAAAAAAAGTTACATTACTTTCTAGTTCGGTAAGGCGTGACGATGTGGTAGGACGTAGTAATACACGAATTAATCTTAATATAACACTAGTTACCATACATATTCTCTCCATAAATATAACTACAGAGAAATTTATACCTGAATATACCTACGTCCAGTGTCCAATCCAAAAACTATACAAACTACATAGACGTCTTACTGGAGTTAGTAACCATTACGCGTCAACAGAGTTCGCTAGTATCGCACTAGGTCCCGTCATGGCCGTCGGAAAGCGCTGGTAATGGTCAGTGAGGTTTCTGTTTTTTTTTTTAATTTTTTTTTTTTATTCGGACTATCATTTCATCGCAGGCTAAACTTAACGCGTCGTATGACCTGCAATAATTAGTACGCCTTAGAGTACAGAGTACAGAGTACGCCTTAGAGTACAGAGTACGCCTTAGAGTACAGAGTACGCCTTAGAGTACAGAGTACGCCATAACTCTGTATACATATAAAGCCAAATAAGGAATATTGAGTAAAGGAATATTCCTGGGAACATTACCAATCTGGATCGGAAGATAATATTACAGCCATGTGCTTGTAGTCCGCTACTAATTATTTTAGTATACTAGAGATTAAGATATTCCAATTTTGGATTCCATAAAGAAGTTCAGTAAATGTCCTGTCATTTATACCTGATACCGGACGTATTGTTCCTTATTGTGTGCTTGTTAAATTCCGGAACGGGCTGCCTGGGCGGCCATCTTGACCTGCTTTTGTCCCGTAAGAACAATACTAAACCTTAATTCATTATACTCTCTTTCTGTCTCTCAGTTACATAGTGGTGAGAGATATGTAACTTTAAAGGTAGGAATTATCCGCAATCAACTGCATTATAGATTTTTCCCCGTGTTAGTAGACGATAATTATGACTAATACAAACTCTTCACACGAAAATAGGGGAGAAAAGGGGTGTAAGTGTAAACATTACCTTATGAGACCAAACTCAGGGGCATTTAAGTGCACCTGAGTCCTAAAGCCCAACAGTGAAGTTTGAAAATTCCTGACTATCATACAATTATTTTCTTATAACTTGGGCTTATTTTTATTTAACATCTGTTGAATAAAGTTGGAAGATTTCCACAGTGAGGACAACATATTTCAAAATTTTCAATTGTGTTTACAATATTACGATTTGGTGTAAACCGGGAGAGGTTGTGGCCACGTAAGCCCAACGACTGTTATTTTAAAATTATATCCAAGCTTTGGTATTGTAATTGTTTTATAGGGAGGTTAAATATTTGTTATTATGATCGTTCGTTTTATAATCAAAGTTCATATTCTATATTAAAAATTATAAATTATTGATGAGTTTTTCGATTTTACGAGGGTGAGTGTTTTCGTTAAAGAACGGTACGACTCTTCAGTGTGGAACGAATTTAATTGGATAGAGGAAGAACATTTCTCTCTCCGAGCGATTAGTGACCACGTAATCAACTGTAAGACGTAACAAGCAGCAAGCAATGATCATAACTATTAACTGTTAATGGAAAGGCACAATGATTGTTTCCATTAGGTGCCACTGTGAGGACGTGTAGTTTCTGCTTTGTGCTCAATAGGGGTCGGCGTGCTCGATATCGTCCGAGTTCTCGCTCCCGCTACACTTCAGGCCCATAACTCAGCGGGAAAGTCGCACTGTACAACTAGACCGTTGCTGGTGCGCGTGCGTGCGTGCGTGGAGCGGTTCTATTACTAACAAACTTGTTATTAACTGCGCTATAATCTCCGTGGATTGTTGTGCTCATCCTAGTTGCAGAAATGTATTTCTTCTGTTTGTGGCTTACCAGCTATTAAAACACCTTCACACAATGATTATCTGGTTTACGGATAGGAACCCTAATGAGAGAAAAGCTATTACATTAAGTTTGTACATGTTTACATGCACCGTAAGTATAATTGCTGTCCGCCAAAATTTTTTAATGTAATAGTCCAGAAGCTGAGTGCCAATTTGTGCTGTATAAGCACTAAGTCTGGGTTTTCTTGAAATCGACAAAGGAATTTCTCCCCTGAGGAAGAAATCACTAATTTTTCATAGAGGTCGAATATGAGGATATCGAAATTGTTAGAAAAATGTATAAAACTATAATTTTTGTTGTCACATTTTTCTTAGCACGAGACAAGTTCAAATCAACGTCAGAAACAAAAGCAGATGTTATATCAGCGTCAGCTAGCCTCATACAGACCCTAAAAATGGCGGCTGTCACTAATTTCTTGATATAATTATTATTTACTTGGAAAATAATTGGTTTTTAATGTGTCAATATATGGAAAATATGATCTGAAAAAAAAATGTATCTCTTCATATTTTTAACCTTTTTGATTATTTTTTAAATTGTGACGCCCACCAAAACGAGCCCGTCTGATGATTTATGTCAAGAAAAACCAGGTTGTATGCTTACGCAGTTCAAAATCGCCTTTGACGTCTAGAAGTTAAGTGTTATATAATTCTTAGAATTTTAATACTAAACATAATATTCGAAAAATTGTTAAAAAGACGTTTTGCAAGTTTATTAATAAGATATAATAAACCGTATAATACAACTAATGAGATGGATTTCGTATGCAGAGAAAATTATACATTACCATACGATCTCAAAATCCAAGTCAAGTAAATTTGCCTTACCGGACCGCCTGGTTGCCGAAAACTAACACAGTACTGGTAAAAACTCTCAAAACTGCCTCGCGAAATCAAAATTTTATTGTAAACTACAAACGATCTTTTCAGCAAAAACGCAAGAACTATCTTATTGTCGGCAGCTACCACTCAGTATCTGAGTGTTAGGGCCAATCGTAAAAGTTGTACTTTTTCATAGTCTTCTTATAACATTTGCATACAGTGTTGCATAATTTGTATTATTTATTACCAATGGAATATGCTTACTGTAAATGTAATACAAATAATAGTATTCTTCTTGACATTCTTACATTGTTATAATGCTCCTGACAATAAAGAAATGAACGTTTGATTGTTGGATCTTTATGACGTGACAGACTTAAAACTACTATCTATATTAATGTTCCTTCAGAGTCTTCAGGTCAAAGATAACTTCTAGCTTGTCGCAAGTAAGGCTAAAGTAGGGTGGAAGCCGTAGGTCTACGGACAAGGCTTCACCGACACAGAGTCGTCCACAACGCGGTCACGACGCACGGCTTTAATTTACCCAAGGTTTCCCGTTCATTAGGCAAAACTTGTGAACACCGGCGCCTTCGCTCTAGCGACTGTGTCGCAGTCGGCGTATTTTTATCTTGCACTTGCACCACTGCTGCTACTAGCAGTATAAGCGAATAACGTAGCTATGGTGGGAAGGGCGGTTGATTCGGTGTAGTTCAGCTCCAGTTCACCTTCCTCTTAGTGCAGCATCTGAGATCTGATTTTGTCACAGAAAATGACTCGTCTGAAGGGATCCAAGAAAAAGTCCGAGACGAAGAAGACCAAAACGAATTCTTTGCATCGTTTCGATATCAGAGACACACATACTACAATATATAGTGTAATCTACGTGAAGAGGTAATCTCATCAGGTGCACAGTTGAGTGCACTACGATTTGTGACACGATCCCAAAAAAAGGATAGAGCAACAGAGTTTCTACGGCGGGAAGGATTGATTCAAAATTAATGTTGAGTTTTCCTCCAATTCACCTTTCTCTTGGTGCAACGACTGAAATCTGACGCTGTTACAGACTGGCGTGTACGAATATAATAAACATATATAATTATATATTCCACATTGGGGAAATCCAAGATGGACCATATTCGTCTCTTAGCGGATGAATCAAGGTGGCGAGCAAAGCTACAGGTACACTAGGGGATGGTGGTTCACCCTTATTCCCACGAGAACTGCTATCCGTAAATAACAGATGTTATACATCCACCGTCGGTTGTTGAACCTTGCCGTCTATTGGTAACTAATTCCCTCCCAACACATTTATCCTTTATTTGTCCAATGTTTTAATAATCTATGAGCTGTAAACTGAAACATGGGCTACTATAATATATTTACCGTTATTTTACGTTTTAAGTTGTGTTGTGCCAGATTATTAAGCACTTAACAATGATTGGTTAATCTAACAAGAGGTTTAACAGCCACAGCCTTTTGGTTTTTTTTATAATATGAACAATGCAGCCTAATATATTTTTTATTATTGGTTTGATTTCTCGTTTTAAAGATGTCGCCGGCTTTTCGTATATTATTGTTAGTGTTTTAAAATGTTTACGGTCAGCTATGATTAACATGTACTTAACTCCCATAAACTCCCAATAAACTGTTGGGCGATTGAAAATAAATACTGCCAAAAATGTGAAACATGGAGTGCTTTACAATGAAAAATAATGAAGTTAAAAGGAATAAAACTTCTTATGGTTGTATAGGTTCTTATAGAGAAACAAAATCAAGACGGTCGCCAATCTAGCGCCAATTTTACATCTCAATTTTATATTAGTAAGCAAAACAGGCTATTTACTATTTAAAAGCACTATTCAATAAGCCCGGATAGCTCAGTCGGTAGAGCATTAGGCTTTTAACCTAAGGGTCCAGGGTTCAAGTCCCTGTTCGGGCGGTTCTTTTTGCACCCTCGGGTGAAGAACCCCAGCCGAGCACACACCGAGGCGAGACGCCGCTTTTCGTTTAATGTTTCTTTTTTATTTTATTTGATATTGTTACAAATACAAACTAATAATGATACTTTTGTTTTTTTCTACCAACAAATGTTACCTTCGCCATGACGTTTTCATTCCACGCTACTACTATAGGTACGCGTGTTAGTTAGTGAACAAATGAAATGAATACATTGAGAAGTTACGTGACAATTCAAATTATCTCGTACTTTTTAACAAGCCCATTACTTCATTAGAGGTTTCACTGTTGTTTCGGATTTAAAATTCGTGGAAATAAGACGCATGAAGTTAGGGGATATGATTTGTAAAGTATTATGTATTTTTTTTATCAAACTCAAACTTAAAACAGGGGTGATTTACTTTACCTGCGTTTTCATGATTTATAATCGATCTTGTCTTTATATGATTGGATAGTATCTCTCGAACTGTGGAACCAAATCCAAAGTTCGAGTCTCTCCTCGACGAACTGGTTTTACCCACTTGAAGTGTGCCGACCAACAGGACGTTTAGTGATAGTGATACCGCCAGTGATGGAGTGATAGTGATGAGTGTGGTGATCGCGAGTGGGCCCCGGAGGGTGGAGTGTTGCAGACCGGAGTACCAGGAGAACCAGTAGTATGCCCAGACAGGTGTATGGAAGTCCTCTATCATCCCTATATGGAACACCATGAACCCTCTAGGAGTGGGACGCTGAAACGCAGCAGCAGCTTCAAGAAGATACTCAAGCTATGGGGATCAGGTAATGGTAGATGGTTAATCTAGAGTTGTAGTCACAGATTCTAGATGTACGTTGAATGGTTGAATCAAGGAAAATCACTTTACACAACAAGTACATTCCCTTACGATCAGCTATAATATAGGCCTGTATACTTGTATTTGTTTAATATAAAAAAAACTTTCAGCACCGTAGTTTTAGTGCTCTGCCAAAAATACCAGCGCGGTTTTACAGACCGTAGTAAATCATTCATTTCGTTTTTTTTTCAATTTATATTCAAAAATTGTCCCTTTTCTTTAGCATTAAAGTATACATAATTATAATGAACGTAGAAAAATATTTAATCGCGCAATAAATTATACATAATTTTAAAAAAACTGACCTAAAACAGTTTTAATATAATTATTTGACTTGTTATTTTGAAAGGTATATAAAAATATAACACTTATCTGATCGCTTATATAGTATGTTAAGTATGGGCAATATAAGAGGTTTAATTAATTTATCACATAATAAATATAGGATATTTACAGACTGAACTTTTTTCATGAATTGCAAGTTTACTCAACATTACTAGTATACTAAGTCAAACTTTGTGTGCTTAACATAAAAAAACCCTTAAAGTATAGTAAAATCATAGAACAATAACAATAAATTCAGTTATAATTTACAGGTGATTAACACATAGAAGTGTAGCAAGTTACAATGCCAGCTGTTACTTTGGAATTGAAAAATTCGTAACGTTTTATATTTTGAACCAATCAATATAACGTTGGCATCAAAATGGTCCAAATATCATTAATATGGTTTTCATTTTGTGTTTTCGTTTTAGTATCTCAGTGAGATATGCATGGCTCGTTTTGATTAACACATGCTGAACAGTGAACATTAACAAAGAATACAAAATTAACTGGCTGTCAGTTCCATAGAGAAACAAAATATAGCTAAACTTACTGCTTAAAATAAAGAATACTGAAATAACATGTTGCACTGTTGTATAACAAGAAGTAATAAAAAAAGAAAGAAAGAAAGAAACACTTCTTTATTGAGGCGAAATTAGGACCACATGGTCCTTTCTTACATTTAACCTCTTAATAATACAGAGATGTACCGCTTTAATAGATGTACAGTTGTTGTTATCACCAAATTTATTTGTTTATTTAACAATTCTCTGGTAAAAATAAGACAAATAACTTGAAATACCTGACCTAAAGGAGTGGAAATCGGAAATATGGTTTTACGTTAGGTTAGACGAATTGAAATAAAACAAGATTTGTAAAAAATCTAAAATCTACAATATTTTTGAATTATTTAATTTCAAATAAATTGAGTTTTGCCTGAAAAAAGTATGTGCTCTATAATTTAAGAAATAACGTAGTTGGCCTAAATCAGGTATTTAGATGATTTATGGTTATAGTTTTAATTTTGTTCATATTTTGGGGTTCTTTTTTTACATGAATATTTATTTTTATTTATAAACTTAGTTTGGCGTTTTGAATTTTAGTACATTTGTACTATTTACACATATCAACTTTATTTGACTAAACACCCCAGAGTTAATCAAGTAAAGCACAGGATAAATAAGTTCTGTTTTCCCCTTATTATTAAGAACTATATTCCCATTTATTAAGCCATAAGAGTTTATTTTTAAGATATGTCAGCGCAGACATTAAAAGTGCCCTAAAATTGTACATTGAATCTTGTCCAATTTAAATGTCAAAATGCAAACAATGTTTTGCTTTACCAGCGAAGTTAAGGCTGAGAAACCCTCTCTAACACCTAATACTGTAGTAGCGTTAGTGATCGACTGTCCTGTATTATGGTATTATGTAAAACTCGGCTATCGTAGAGCTTTGCTCTAAACTTTCCTCTTCGAATGTGTTTACATGGATTTTGAGCATTCATAATCAAACGATATGCACCAAGTAAGTTTAATGTTTTGTGATAAATTCTATTTGAAAATTTTATAACCTGGTGACCTGTTTCGTTATATAATAATTGCATTCGCCTAAAGAAATTATTCAGAATATCAAAAACATAGGCACATAGAATTAGTAATGCAAAGACTAAATGTAAAACATTCGTATTCAGGCGTTTACTGTGTGTAGAATATTTTACGTCGGATTATTTTTGTGTCAGGTCTCAATATAGTTTGCCAAGTGGTGAACGCCGAATTCCAAGCAGAGACCGTGTTCAGTGCTCGGTGTGTAATTTTAAATAAACGACATACCTCGTTGAATTTTCCATGAAGGAAGTTCCTTTTGTAGCGTACATTAAATCGACTATCGGCATAACCGAGTTTGACAGGACGAGGAGCTTTGAATGCCACGCTCGACTCGCGTTGTTTAAGTATTCACGAGCGCCAACTTGTAGTCCAATATAATCAGCCAGGCGCAGGCGGCCCGCCCCGCCAACAGCGATGTTCAAAGTAAACTTAGCAATATACCCTTTGTCGGACGTCTCACACTGTTATGCACGGAGTTTTATAAGCTAAGTGGTTTATTCTGAGTTCAATTTTCTGACGGAACATACGTTTCTATGTTTCGTTGAATTTTTATCGCAATTTAAAATACATTACAGACTGTTAAGTTAAGTGCGTAAAATCCTTCTCACCTGCAATGAAAAATCTATATCGTAAACTTATTCTTTTTTAGTTTTTATTGTGTAAAGTCTTTTCCATTGTAGTCAGTTATCAAGATTGGTTAAAGCGCTGGCAGCTTCCATCAATAATATACCATTCGAATGCTACCCTCATGTTCTACTTTTCCTACTGTTCTCTAACTAGCCATATTGGGAATACAGGATTATTTCTTTAAGAAGAAACTAATTGGGTTACCATACATAAGTAAAACATACCAATATCTGCTCTGTTGTTGATGATCAACTTTTTGGAGATCCCTTTATACAATATGTTGGCTGAAAAATATCCCCCTATCCTACCACCCTATGTTAACCGTAACGACATACGCGATGTTGTGCTCTTGCTCGTACTGCAGAAACACTGCATATTTATTGTTCGTTCCTCAGGACGCAATACGCGATGTTGTGCATGAGCTCGTGCTGCAGAAACACTGCATATTTATTGTTCGTTCCTCAGGACGCAATACGCGATGTTGTGCATGAGCTCGTGCTGCAGAAGCCCTGCATATTTATTGTTAGTTCCTCAGGACGTATTACGGTATGTTTTGCATGACCTCGTGCTGCAGAATCCCTGCATATTTATTGTTCGTTCCATTGGACGCAATACGCGATTTTGTGCATGAGCTTATGCCGCATAATCCCCGCATATTGCTGTTCGTTCTTCAAGACGAATGAAATACGAGCTGTTGTACTTGTCCTCGCCTATTTCCGACTGTTCTCCGAGACGATATTTGCTATGTTGTTTACGATTTAGCCGAATGACTGAGTTTTATGTCTTTTAAATATCATTCCTTATTGGGTTCTCTGTAATGAATTAAAATTTCAAGGCATGAGTTGTTCTTTTCAATAAAATTAACATTAGCGCTCCTGTCGTGTCCTCCCACTTCTGTAAAGACGCCGGATATACGCTCATGTACACCCCCGAGACTAGCGATCACCGAGTTCTGATGAATCATTGACTCCTGAACACACTGGGTGACTCGGGTCGGCTGTGGCGTGGCGTGAGTTGTCCCGGTCAGCATACCAAGGTCGGTTGTCTTCGGAGAGTTGTCTATTTTCATGCCGCTTGGCAGAGATTTTGGCAGGGGACTTGCGACCGCCCGCGCCCCCCGCGTCACAGCTCTTCTCTTCAAGTGCTGTCTACTCATTGAAGACCACCACAATTGGTGCAGAAATAGAATGAATATTTTGGAACACCTTAGGGTCAGTTTTCAACTTTGCACCACGTAATATTCTGTTTCCCTGATTTTTTTTTATTTTGAATTTATTATGTTTGGAGGATTGAGATACATATTTACTCGAGTTAACCGGTTAGTGATATACAAATCTCTATGTTACTATTATGCAATTGTTAATGGTACATTCGCGAAGACATGCATTGGAATGTTGGTAACAGTAAAATATATTCAGTGCGATATGTTTGTATCGCGGATACTGTTGTTTGTTATGTAACTATGGTTACAATGTTAGCCTATTGGGCAGAACCATATAGCGGGATTAGTTTTCCAATCCATTGAACGAGATTGGTATGTCTGACATTATGAAATAGCATTTTTCTATTCGTTGTCGCCTCCTTCTTAGCAAAAATGTCACAACAGCTCTCGACACTATTTGCTATTGAAAAAATTCCACTTAAAGAGTTTTTATCTAAAAATTCCAATTAAAAAAATACGATTTGTATTTTAATGTTTTCTTAGTTTGGGAGTACAGGTGGCCGAGCGATCTGAGACGTTGGACTTTGGATTTAAGTTAGAGATACCGCAGGGAAATCCTGTCTGTGACCTTAGCTCGTTTTATCAGTACCATTAACCATGTTCTACATCGACACTACCCCTTATCCTGTTTGATAAGATCCTCGCACAGTCCTGTGGGCCATGAAGACGGGCAAAACAAAGCTTAAAAGGTGGTCGGCCTTTCCGTCAAAATAAGTTAAACACTGTTTTAGTATTATTTTCTACGAAATATTTAATTTTTGGAACTGACTAGCATACATAACATTATAATAATAGTCACATTCCCTACAAGTTAAATAATGTTTCTGATCTTGAATATTCGTGACACCAATACATGCATGAGACACGAGGTAGAGAACTACTACGAACTGCGAGACACAGAACAGTGGTTTTTGAACACCTACCCTTAAGTAGGTGTTAATTTTATTAGCAGACTGTCAAATTTAATAAAAAATTTCCTAACGCCCAAGGCGTTCAAAATGCGCCTTAAACACCTTTTGGGGTTTTTAGCTGGGGGACCTCCCAATTACACGACTGATTCTACTGTTTAAAGTGGCTTATATTGGCGGAGAATGAAAGGTGCATAATTGTAAAATTGTATGTGTGAGTGAGAATTTTGTGATATGAATGAAAGACATTTTTTATTGAAATCCCTGATGTTTGCTAAAAAATGTCCCATTGTCGCTGCAATAAAACTGATGTGATATGACCAAATATATTTGTTATAGGCGGAACAAAAAATGTTGAAATTTTTTGGGAGTAGTTAAACCATATAATTACAAAATACTACAGCCCTATATCATGTACAAATACAATAGTACTATGTTTTAACCCGCCGCGATGTGTTGTGGTTGCCGCGGGGAGGGGGGGGGGGTCAGGATGTCGCTCTACACTCACGTCAGGTACCTGAGCACACTTGCTATGCGAACAGAGTGCGCGGGGCCGGCCGAGGGACTTTCTCTCCACGCAATGTCTCGCCACTATCCCGGCAATGAGGTTAATTGAGATTTATCCCGAGTAAATGACCGGTTATAGACACATCTTCACTTGTTGGTCTGTCCGCTTATAAGGAACAGTTTTGATAGGCGAGGCGACGTCTGGAATACCTGGAGACGGCGCAGATAAGCCGGCTGGCTCGACGTTTGTCTCGTAACAGCTAATATTAAAACTTTAAACGATTTCACTACTATATTTTTGTTACATAGTTTTGCATGATGTCGAGTTTTAAATATACATGTAATACTTATACATATGCACTTAATTATACGTTTACATAACATTAAAGGTTTTTGATTATTACAGTCGTTTATTCTACTAATTTTGAACATGTAGGATAATTGGTGATTGCTCAACCTGGGTGATGCTACTGCAGAGGCACTGATTCGTTCGCGTTACCAATAAAGTATGTAGAAGCCTGTTAACAGGAAATAATGGACATTCCTGTTAACATGGAAATATTGTGTACATAAGCATTATTATTGTGGGATATGGTTTGGTGGGGCTGTTGGATTGTTTCCATCCATCTGATAGTAAATATGGTGGTTAAGCAGTGCTTAAATTGAATAGAGGTAGATGGGCATGTATGAATATATAAGAAAAGACTAATTTATGGACTCTTCCCCTTACACAGACCTTTAGTCTATATTGTTAATTTTTAATTCGAAAGTATGGAAGTGTACCGCATATGTCATTGTTTTGTGTATGTGAATAAAAAATTTGAATTGAAATGTCCAAATGTTACAAAGCGACATAGGAATATGATACAAAATCACGCACAAGTCTTGACTAAATTAAAATTGGGGGTGCTAAACTAAGGTAGTTTAGCAATGCTATTCCGTTTGGGGAGGGAGAGGGGTATGGTGGTCGTGAATATAGCCAGCCAGCATTTTAAGAAGTAACATTACGGTTAATTCAGAATGGGTAAAATTATTTATTTTAAATGCGAGGACAAATTTACTTCAGCTATACATAAAAATTGTGCTAATAGTACGTAATCGCTTTTGGTGCTCTATGTTCGGGTCTAGTTGATTTTTTCTCAAAATTAACTGACGTTAAAGGGGGTTATATTCAGGTATATGCAGAGATTGCGTGCAATTGCAAGATTGTGTGGGCCATCTACGAGTACTTGCAGGCAAACTTGAGTGAAAGATTTAGGTCGACGAGGTTTGACCACAGTTTTGTCACGGTGACTATATTGTCAACATCATCCCTAGCAGCATGACTCTGCAAGAGAAGTCCTTTATATCAAGGACCTTGGTGTGTCCTTCCTCCGTGATGAAGGAGGTGATGAGAATTAGGTCGTAATAGTTGCAACCAGTCCAGCGCCTAATGGTTCGGAGGTTTAGGTGAGTCATTGTATGATTCCATATTTATTTAGCCATCATTCATACTTTTATTTCGTGGTAAACCTCCTCCGACAGTAATTTTATCCCGTAAAACAGCAACTAGCAGTTCTCGTTCAAAGCATTTCGTTAGGAATAAGAGACAAATTTGGCACCTAATGGTTCGGAGGTTTAGGTGAGTCATTGTATGATTCCATTTTTATTTAGCCATCATTCATACTTTTATTTCGTGGTAAACCTCCTCCGACAGTAATTTTATCCCGTAAAACAGCAACTGGCAGTTCTCGTTCAAAGCATTTCGTTAGGAATAAGAGACAAATTTGGCACCTAATGGTTCGGAGGTTTAGGTGAGTCATTGTATGATTCCATTTTTATTTAGCCATCATTCATACTTTTATTTCGTGGTAAACCTCCTCCGACAGTAATTTTATCCCGTAAAACAGCAACTGGCAGTTCTCGTTCAGAGCATTTAGTTAGGAATAAGAGACAAATTTGGCACGTAATGGTTCGGAGGTTTAGGTGAGTCATTGGATGATTCCATTTTTATTTAGCCATCATTCATACTTTTATTTCGTGGTAAACCTCCTCCGACAGTAATTTTATCCCGTAAAACAGCAACTGGCAGTTCTCGTTCAGAGCATTTAGTTAGGAATAAGAGACAAATTTGGCACGTAATGGTTCGGAGGTTTAGGTGAGTCATTGGATGATTCCATTTTTATTTAGCCATCATTCATACTTTTATTTCGTGGTAAACATCCTCCGACAGTAATTTTATCCCGTAAAACAGCAACTGGCAGTTCTCGTTCAAAGCATTTCGTTAGGAATAAGACACAAATTTGGCACCTAATGGTTCGGAGGTTTAGGTGAGTCATTGTATGATTCCATTTTTATTTAACCATCATTCATACTTTTATTTCGTGGTAAACCTCCTCCGACAGTAGTAGTTTTATCCCGTAAAACAGCAACTGGCAGTTCTCGTTCAAAGCATTTCGTTAGGAATAAGAGACAAATTTGGCACCTAATGGTTCGAAAGTTTAGGTGAGTCATTGTATGATTCCATTTTTATTTAGCCATCATTCATACTTTATTTCGTGGTAAACCTCCTCCTCAGACAGTAATTTTATCCCGTAAAACAGCAACTGGCAGTTCTCGTTCAAAGCATTTCGTTAGGAATAAGAGAAATGTTTGGCACCTAATTGTACAAAATTGAACAATAATTGTATGTAGAGCAAGCTATGTGTAAGTTATTGGGGGTAGTACTTTTCAAGTCTTTCGGAAGAGTCATTGGTAACTCAATTCCATGTAAACTGTTACATTCATAAGGTGCTACGCACTCTGAACTTTTTATTGCTCAACTGACATGTTGAATAGGGTATTAACCTCAAAACAAAAGGCATTATCACTATTTTCTTTACCTATAACAATAAATTGAGAATTGAGATAATTACAAATTGAAATGAGATGGAGCGTATTTTTAGTAGTGGTTTCTTCTCCAATAAAGCGGTTTTCCTTATAATTGGACTTTAAAAACCACAAACTTCTTTTAAAACTGTTACTCGTTAGATGGCGAGTAACTTGAAGAGAAAATCTTCATCCTAGCTTGTAGAATGTGAATGAATTAATTAATAATTTCTTTATTTACACATGAGTACAGAGGTGAAATTATGGCCACATGGCTCTTTCTTACATGTAACCTAAAATATCAACTACAGAACACATAGCAAACCATATGACCACATAATATGGATTGTGTCCATTTGTGATAAACTGCGTCAGGCAGTCTGTACGAGAGGATGCCATCCTCGTACAGGCCGACCGATAAACGGCGGAATAGAGCAGAACAGGCAAGCGTGTGTACTGCACAATTAACCAATTACCCTCGTAATAGTGTTACCTCATTTGGTGACGTAATTCTCCTGAGCATCGGACGTCCCTTCTTCGTTGTTTCTTAACCTCAAGAGTACAGTAATTGGCAAATGGTCTGGTAGTGTTTTGTAAGTATCCCCTTAAGAGATTACTGTCGTCGGTAATTTGTAAGTTCAATGCAGAGGTTTACGATGGTATTTGTATATTTTGAAAACAATGTACCTATGATGAGTTTTAGATTCGTACCCACGCTTTTATTCTTCCTCTCTCCTAGTAAATCTTATTAAAGGACCCGGCAGTGTCTTCTCAAAATCGTGTAGTTTTTGTATGTCTGTCTGTACATATACACGATGAATATTCTTATAGGGTTCATAGAGACTTGAACCTTAGGTTCTTCTCGATTTTGGGGTTTAAATGTCAAAAGCATCCAATTCTAACATTTTACATTGGTCTTTAACCATGTAAATAATGGAAACGATGAAATCGTCGAATAAACAAGTCTGTAAACAAACTGAGTACAATTATTTAACATTTTATTGTCATATGACTTAGTAAAATGGTGGAAGTTGGATCCACCATTTTGGGACAAACCTACTTTTTCAAGTACAAAATCACTCAAGATTTACATAATAGTTAATATTGACTATTGATTATTTTTTTCGATTTGCTGTTATTGATTTGTGGAATGTCGAAAGTCAACCCAGTTGATGGCCAAATGGAGGTCAGACATTCACATAAGATTAAATTTATGTCCATTTGAAAAACCTCTCGTTTGTTCAATAATACCCAAATATATTGTTGGCTACACATTGAAAACCATCGAGCAACATCGAGCCTCTCCCCAACCGTGGCCGGCTTCGCGTAACCGTACACGCGTTTCGAGTTGTAAGGCTTCGTGAGCTCGAGTGACGTTTCAGCCTCAGCGTCGTGCATCTCCGCTTGTCTGCAAGGTCGTGGTCGGTTCTTTGAGTTGTCTTCTACTATTGGTCGCCATACAATTATTGACGTCCACACATGTTTTCGTCATGCGTGTAACGTAAGATCTCAGTATTGTGGTTAACTTTGGACTACCTACAATAGATTTACAATAATAACTGATTACCAGTAACAACTTTCTCCCTAAATCGCAATTCAATTTTCAGCGCCGAACACGTCAGGTTGAGTGATGTAACAACTCCTAACCACTTTGGATAATCATGTTTGTGCAACGCAGAGATAACCTCTCTTTGAAATAGATTCAGTCATAAAACCGCTGTATCGGAACAATTACGTCACTTGTCATCGTGCACGATCGGTGATTTCTAAATCGGATTATCTTAAGTTGCACAACTTGACATTTGTTGTGTACCTTAATTTATCTTTGTGAACAGTACATGGTGTCAAACAGTACCTTCTTTTATACGCCTCCTCTTTTTTATTTAGTTTTCATGGCCATTTACTTGTATGGGGAATAGTCAGTACCGATATCCATAAAGCCTAAATGCTAAACGCAATATAGAAACGTTTGTATACTATTAGTGTAATATTAAATCTGACTGACTAATTGAAAACCAAGTAACAGATTAAAATGCTAGGACTGTGGATATGTTTTACTGGTATGGGTGAGTGGAACAGAAAGATTGAGAGAGTGAATAATAACAGTTTTTTACAAGGAAGTATTTAAGCTTTTTTAAAGATGAAGGGGAAGGGCTGGTTTTTTAATAATCTGGAAATCTATAACAAACTGTACATATTATGTATTCTTTTGATTTTCGAAACGTGTTATTATTATGATGGGAGTGCATTCAAACTGTTTTTGTTTCTTGTAGAATACAGGTATACATGATTGGGAGTAGAGAAATCTTGAATATTTTTAAAAGTGTAAACCGATTTCTCGTTCTTTATTTTGTATACTCTCTCTTTAACGGTTCAGAGGTAACCTGAAGAGATTGTTGGATGATTTCAAGATCGTACTCTCCCACCATAAACTTTGTACTTACTCTTACAAACATTCATCTTTGAGGGAGAGGTAACATATATATGTATCAATACTCTCATCTGTCATACACACTCATTTGACGGTTTTAATTAAAATAGAACAAAAGAAATAAAAATATTAAGTTGACTCCGATTGACATAGTGTTCAATTACAGTGTTAGTATTTTCCTTTGTTCTAATGGTACTTATTTAGTATAGAGTGGTAAAAAATCTTTCTTTAGTGTCATGATATTGTACTGATTTAATACTGCTTTTACTCAATGGGACAACTCGTTTAAAAACTTTTGATTGCCCCTGGTCCCCTTTTGCGAGAAGGGTGGTAATTTTCAAACTCATCTGTCATATACTCTCATTTGACGGTCTTTATTAAAGTAGAACTAAAGAAATAAAAGTATTAAGTTGACTCCGATTGACATAGTGTTCAATTACAGTTAGTATTTTCCTTTGTTCTAATGGTTACTTATTTAGTATAGAGTGGTAAAAAATTTTTCTTTAGTGTCATGATATTGTACTGATTTAATACTGCTTTTACTCAATGGGACAACTCGTTTAAAAACTTTTGATTGCCCCTGGTCCCCTTTTGCGAGAAGGGTGGTAATTTTCAAATTCATGTGTCATATACTCTCATTTGACGGTCTTTATTAAAGTAGAACTAAAGAAATAAAAGTATTAAGTTGACTCCAATTGACATAGTGTTCAATTACAGTTAGTATTTTCCTTTGTTCTTGTACTTATTTTGTATAGAAGTGGTAAAAAAATCTTTCTTTAGTGTCATGATATTGTACTGATTAATATTGCTTTTACTCAATGGGACACCTCGTTTAAAAAACCTTTGATTACCTCTGGCCCCCTTTAGCGAGAAGGGTAGTAATTTTCCAGTTCATCAAAAACGTCTTCTGGTAGTTTTATTCTTTGTTAGGCAATGTGATTTGAAAATTGTCAACCGTTCTAAAAGTTTATTCATAATAAATCTCTGAATGTCTTCTGTCAATAAGCATTTCCTGATGGCAATTGTGATATTAAAATTCCCATTGGGAAAATGTATATATATATATATATATATATATATATATATATATATAATTTTGAAACAATTAGAAGTACAGTATATGAATAATATCTTCATAATCATACCAACTTAAAATAATACGTCGAAAATGTGCATTTTATTTGGCACTTATTTTTCCAAATAATAATATTTTGTGTGCTGCTGCCGGACGTGCAAAAACCATCTCGGGTGATATTTAATGCCCAAGAAAAACTTAACCCACTCAGGTAAATCGTGTTTGAACAGCTTCTGTGGAGGTCCCATACACGTGTGGCTAGATAGTCCGGGGGCCACCGGGAATCTGTTAACCTCGCTGTCACTCACCTGTCACCACGGGGACACCGATGATTTGCATGTAATTGACGCGATATTTACGTTGTTATAATTACACCTTAACAGCTTGGCTTTTGTTGAGGCATAGTGTTTTGTGTCAGGGTCTCCCTTTGTTACTACCAACCCGATTCAAGGGCAAGAACTTCGTAGAGCAAGTTTTATTTTTCAAACATGCCCTAAAATTGAAAAGCTTATATAAATCGCTGTTTTGAGATGAATATTGATTTTTCATTTTAATTCGAAAGAGTGAATGTTTTAAAGCCACGACAATTTCAAGTTTAATTTGCGCTATTGAAGAGCGCATTTCTGTTATTATAAGGCTCCTTATTTTATTCATCTATTCCAATCCTTAAGATATGCCTTTTAAAATGTGTTTCAGACTTGGTTATAAGGACAATGTTGTCAGTCAGACAACGTTGTCTGGTTTAGATGGCCTGACTGTGTGAGAAGGAATGCACGATGGACCAGTATATGACCTGGGCTGCAGCCAAGATGTCACGTCAGTCAGACGGCTTTCTTAGGTTCAGCTGGCCTTACTTCACCTGGCCTGTACGTTTATAGGTGACTGTGTGAGAAGGAATGCACGATGGACCAGTATATGACCTGGGCTGCAGCCAAGATGTCACGAGACAGTCAGACGGCTTTCTTAGGTTCAGCTGGCCTGTCTTCACCTGGCCTGTACGTTTATAGGTGACTGTGTGAGAAGGAATGCACGATGGACCAGTATATGACCTGGGCTGCAGCCAAGATGTCACGTCAGTCAGACGGCTTTCTTAGGTTCAGCTGGCCTGTCTTCACCTGGCCTGTACGTTTATAGGTGACTGTGTGAGAAGGGAATGCTCGATGGACCAGTATATGACCTGGGCTGCAGCCAAGATGTCACGTCAGTCAGACGGCTTTCTTAGGTTCAGCTGGCCTGTCTTCACCTGGCCTGTACGTTTATAGGTGACTGTGTGAGAAGGAATGCACGATGGACCAGTATATAGACCTGGGCTGCAGCCAAGATGTCACGTCAGTCAGACGGCTTTCTTAGGTTCAGCTGGCCTGTCTTCACCTGGCCTGTACGTTTATAGGTGACTGTGTGAGAAGGAATGCTCGATAGACCAGTATATATAGTCTATGTTTTAGGTAAACATCACGAGACAGTCTGTGGGCTGTTGTTAGGTTCAGCTGGCCTGTCTTCACCTGGCCTGTACGTTTATAGGTGACTGTGTGAGAAGGAATGCACGATAGACCAGTATATGACCTATGTTTTAGGTAAACATCACGAGACAGTCTGTGGGTGTTGTTAGGTTCAGCTGGCCTGTCTTCACCTGGCCTGTACGTTTATAGGTGACCGTGTGAGAAGGGATGCTCGATAGACCAGTTTATAGTCTATGTTGCAGGTAAGATGTCACGAGACAGTCTGTGGGTGTTGTTAGGTTCAGCTGGCCTGTCTTCACCTGGCCTGTACGTTTATAGGTGACTGTGTGAGAAGGGATGCTCGATAGACCAGTTTATAGTCTGGGCTGCAGGTAAGATGTCACGAGACAGTCTGTGGGTGTTGTTAGGTTCAGCTGGCCTGTCTTCACCTGGCCTGTACGTTTATAGGTGACTGTGTGAGAAGGGATGCACGATAGACCAGTTTATAGTCTATGTTGCAGGTAAACATCACGAGACAGTCTGTGGGTGTTGTTAGGTTCAGCTGGCCTGTCTTCACCTGGCCTGTACGTTTATAGGTGACTGTGTGAGAAGGGATGCTCGATAGACCAGTATATAGTCTATGTTTTAGGTAAACATCACGAGACAGTCTGTGGGTGTTGTTAGGTTCAGCTGGCCTGTCTTCACCTGGCCTGTACGTTTATAGGTGACCGTGTGAGAAGGGATGCTCGATAGACCAGTATATAGTCTATGTTTTAGGTAAACATCACGAGACAGTCTGTGGGTGTTGTTAGGTTCAGCTTGCCTGTCTTCACCTGGCCTGTACGTTTATAGGTGACTGTGTGAGAAGGGATGCTCGATAGACCAGTATATAGTCTATGTTTTAGGTAAACATGACGAGACAGTCTGTGGGTGTTGTTAGGTTCAGCTGGCCTGTCTTCACCTGGCCTGTACGTTTATAGGTGACTGTGTGAGAAGGGATGCTCGATAGACCAGTATATAGTCTATGTTTTAGGTAAACATCACGAGACAGTCTGTGGGTGTTGTTAGGTTCAGCTGGCCTGTCTTCACCTGGCCTGTACGTTTATAGGTGACCGTGTGAGAAGGGATGCTCGATAGACCAGTATATAGTCTATGTTTTAGGTAAACATCACGAGACAGTCTGTGGGTGTTGTTAGGTTCAGCTGGCCTGTCTTCACCTGGCCTGTACGTTTATAGGTGACCGTGTGAGAAGGGATGCTCGATAGACCAGTATATAGCCTATGTTGTAGGTAAACATCACGAGACAGTCTGTGGGTGTTGTTAGGTTCAGCTGGCCTGTCTTCACCTGGCCTGTACGTTTATAGGTGACCGTGTGAGAAGGGATGCTTGATAGACTAGTATATAGTCTATGTTGTAGGTAAACATCACGAGACAGTCTGTGGGTGTTGTTAGTTTCAGCTGGCCTGTCTTCACCTGGCCTGTACGTTTAAAGGTGACCGTGTGAGAAGGGATGCTTGATAGACCAGTATATACTCTATGTTTTAGGTAAACATCACGAGACAGTCTGTGGGTGTTGTTAGGTTCAGCTGGACTGTCTTCACCTGGCCTGTACGTTTATAGGTGACCGTGTGAGAAGGGATGCTTGATAGACCAGTATATAGTCTATGTTTTAGGTAAACATCACGAGACAGTCTGTGGGTGTTGTAAGGTTTAGCTGGACTGTCTTCACCTGGCCTGTACGTTTATAGGTGACCGTGTGAGAAGGGATGCTCGATAGACCAGTATATAGTCTATGTTTTAGGTAAACATCACGAGACAGTCTGTGGGTGTTGTTAGGTTCAGCTGGCCTGTCTTCACCTGGCCTGTACGTTTATAGGTGGCTGTATGAGTAGGGATGCTCGATAGACCAGTTTATAGTCTATGTTTTAGGTAAACATCACGAGACAGTCTGTGGGTGTTGTTAGGTTCAGCTGGACTGTCTTCACCTGGCCTGTACGTTTATAGGTGACGGTATGAGTAGGGATGCTCGATAGACCAGTATATAGCCTATAAACGTATAATTACAGTTTGGATTAATTAAAATTTTAAGTTATAAACAAGTGTATGTACCTTAATATATAGAGACTATTTAAAACCATCAATATAATTTTTGAACGTAAAGTCAATTAAAGAATGTAACTAATAAATATGTACTGACGATTTTGAGGAAGGGTGTTTCACGAAAGGGGAGCCCTCCAACTTAAAATACTCTAAACTCTCTTTCCTTTTTGATTAAATCTTTTGGCTGGAGACAATATGCATGAAATGTATGTAAATCGTGAAAATTCTTGTTTTTAATCTTTTTCAAGATCAACATTTCAACAATATACATAAGTAACAGTTTGGCTCATCAACCTGTAGAATATGCCAACGAAGAGGGAGGGGTTGTGTACAGATTCCTCGTTTAAATAATTAGTTTTGGACTATGGTAGGTTTAAGCAGATTTAACAATAAGATATTATTCACAATGAAACAAATAACCAAAAGGCCTAGTAATTAATTACGTGTTTATTGTTTATTTTAATTTTGTGTGTGCTGTGTATATTAAAACTTCTGTATAAAGTACTGTGCATTTCCCCCAATAAATCAAACCTAAAGTGACTTACTCTTGTAAATGACTCGGGATTCACCTGACGACAGTTGTCCAAATCTGATGGTTCTCTCTTAAGGAATTACTCTTCAATTACCAGTACTCTTTTTCGTTCCTTTGTCTCCGTCCCCTTTTCAATGGTCCTTGTCCACACCAATCGATCGTTGACTTTCAGTATTCAATTCAGTGCAGCCTTTTGTTTCACAATTTCTTCGACCAACATAACCCAGTCGCATTATAGACTTATAATGCTTTTTTTTGTTTTTGCAAGTGTCTGAAATAGTCCCCAATAGATTATACACAAATTCGTAACGCATTTCCTTCCATTTTATAGTTTTATTTTAAATTTAGCGGCAAGTATAATTTAGAGCAGGGCAAACCCATGGGTAATTGTTGGATAAAAGACTTTCGAGAAAGAAGAACTTAGGTATTGAAAAGATTAATATATAAGTTTTAAGAGTTGGTTGTACTGGCGGCTATCTTTATTTCCGCTTCATAAGAACAGTGTTAAACTTAACCACGTGTCCTTATTATTAGTCATAGAATAATGGGATATAACACTTTTTAATGGCTTGATAAGTACGTGTTCTATCGCCTTATGGTTAATTCTATGTCTTTGTTCGTTGTTCAGAAAACAAATCCTAACCTCGTTTGCACACCATCGTTTAACCACTAAAACATTGTACAATTTAAAAAATATATAAAGAATTTGGACGCGATCCCACTATTTCACGTAACAATTAAAGGTATAAAAGTGTGTAAATATTAACATGGTTCTTATGGTGTACAACTCAAGGTCGTTTCACCACAGCTTGCTCTTAAGGTGCTCCAGAATCGATTAAACCGCAGTGTAGTTCGATATTTAATGAAAGGTTCACGTTTAATACTCTCTTAGCAATGCCCGATGTCGGGTGGCGGCCTGCCAGTTGGCACTTTGACTACGGTGCCGATGCAAGAGCGCCGCCTCGCCTGATTGGGATCGAATTGGGGAAGACCTTCGATCGCGAGACAAACAGACGCAGTGAGCTATTTGACCCAATTTGCGGTGATACCAACATTGGAAACACATGACTACGATAGACGGGAGTTCATACTCGAGGGCACACCCATCTCGTCGCCACACCCTCTAATGTGTTTGTTCTGGCCGCCAAGTGTACGCTCGCCTGCGTCTCAGTGACGGGGCGGATAAAACGGACAGCTGGAATACGGATAAAAGTACAATTTCAATCCTTTCCACTGGATTTGGCATTTTACCGAAAAGCTGGTTCGTGTCACATTGATTGCTGGTAAAGGAACAATTCAAGTTTTTTTTCTATTTGTATTTTGTATTCTATTTAAATCCAAATTGTAACAAACTTAATTTTTTATTTTAATAAAAATACCTGTTACGAATTTTTTTTTAAGTACGGTACTTCATTGAGCAAATATTAGCAATGTAAGTATTCATTGTAAAATTAACGTACAGTAAGTTACAGTACAGAGGACCAACTCGTAAAACGCGATCATGAATGTACATAGATGGAAGTCTTCATTATAGAGGTCATTTAAACTTATACGATTCAATTCTTCACTGTAGAAGTCATGAAGATTCACCAGGACGAATTAAAAAATAATATACATCCAAACTTTAATTACCGAATGGTAATTATTAGACCATTCATTTTTTATAATTACAAAAGACCAAGACATTTACAAATACATTTTGAAAAGTAATGTCGATCGTTCTAGCGAGTGCTGTACAAATATAACACAGTGAAAGCGAAACAGTAAACCTTAATATGTAAATCGTAGACCTCGTAAGCTGAATTGTAAGCATCATTACTGAATCGCGACCCTATACGCAAGTATAATCGTTTACTTTTAAGCTGAATCGTATGCCATGTTAACTGGATCTTAGACGGTGGTGAGGGGATGGGAGGGAGAGAGGAGGGATCTGGAGTACTGATTAACCAAACATGGCAGATTTCCCGTTGTTCTCTGAGGAAAATGACGGCTGAGTGTACATTGATAGTGACAAACTCAGGGAGGAAGCAATAGATCGAATCAGTATTTCCTTATCCTTCCATGAATTATATGTACAGCGTGTAAGCTTCGTCTTAAAATAGAACGATGAGATATGTTTCCCTCCGTATCCAATATACAGGGTGTATATTATGTCTGGAAACACCCAAATATATCCTTTAATAATTTAAATATAAATTTGAAACCTCTTACAATCGTGATAGAGATTGGGCATCTACTTTTTGGAACAATGTTTTGTTATGTCACACCAACGGGGGACGTCCTGCCGAGGGTATCGTGAATATTCTTAATGGAAGCCTATACCTTGAGATACATAATTTTAAAGGTAATAGCTTACTGAATTGAATGCCACAAACCGCATCTCAAAGGAATTATTCTATCAGAAAATAGAGCATTTTTAGTATTGAAAATTTACTGATGTTCAACAATGTAATTTTAACATGGTTCTTGCCACAAAATGTGTTACACTAATTTTTTAGCATTTTTTAAATGTTCAATTAAAATAAAATAAACAATTTATTTTTAAGCTGGTTTCATTAGTACAAATTTACCAGTTTTTATTACAATGAATAAAACTTATGAGTCACTTTCTCTGATTACTTATGAATCTGTACTTGGTGTTTTCCAGTCAGCAGGAAGGTTTAAAGAGACAAAGGTCACTAGCCTATGAGAAACATTATTGTGTTATTAATCATCTGGTCTACAGGTTTCAGTTTGTTGAGCATGGAGCTTTCACTAGACAGGTCTAAGCTTGGGAATTACAAATGGACAAAGGTCATATCATTCCTGTCGAGTTAATCAGTGTCTCTGAAGCATTGCTGTCAACAAGTTATCTAATTACAGTAGTTCAGTTTTTATTTGGCATTTTAATGGAATTGTCTGAAAGAGAACGAATTACTCTGTTGATGATGCGAGGATATGGCGATCGTCAAAGATCTTGTCGGGAAGTTTGTAATTTGTTTAATGACACTTTCCCAGAAAGGAATCCCATAAGTGTTTCAACAATATCAAAAACTATTGAGCGTTTTGAAATGACAGGGAGTGTACGTAATCGGCCAAAGTCGGGTAGGATACAATCTGCAACAGATGAAGAACATGCACTAGATGTTTTGCAAACATTTATTGAAGACCCACATACATCGCTCAGAAAAGCTGCACAGCAACATGATATGCACCCTATGTCTGTGAGTAAGATTTTGAAAATTAATAAATACAAACCATTTAAAGTTCATTTAGTCCAACAGTTAAGTGAGGATGATTACGACAGAAGAGTTGAGTTTTGTGAACTTGTGATGCGCAAATGTGATGACAATAGAGATTTTCTGACCAACATACTATTTTCTGATGAGGCAACTTTTTTCCTAAATGGCAATGTTAACAGGCACAATTGCCGTTACTGGGCTAGTGAAAACCCACATTGGATTACTGAGTCCCATTCACAGCAACCACAAAAACTGAACGTATGGTGTGGAATTTTAGGTAACAAAATTGTTGGACCCTTTTTCATCAATGGAAATTTAAATGCCGAACTTTACTACAATATGCTCCAAAATGAAATAATCCCAGCTATTCAAATTGCATCAGGAGAATACTTTGATAATGTATGGTTTCAGCAGGATGGTGCTCCACCCCATTATGGGAGACAGGTAAGAGAGTATTTGGATTTAAGGTTTCCTCATAAATGGATTGGCCGAAGAGGAGAAATCGAATGGCCTCCAAGATCTCCGGATTTGTCACCAATCGATTATTTCCTATGGGGTCATTTAAAATCCAATGTTTATAGAAGAAAGCCTCATAATTTGGAAGACCTAAGAAACAGGATTATAGAGGAGATTGCTTTGATAACTGAAGAAATGTTAGGCAACTCTGTCGAATCATTTTACACAAGATTGGCTCATTGTCAAACTGTAGAAGGAACACAGTTCGAACAATTGCTTTGACACCAAATGCAGGTAAAACGTTTGTTGTAAGACTTTTCTAACAGCATACATTATTTTTTATTTGTAATAAGAAATCAATAACATAAGTATTTCCATAATTGTACTGTAATAAAAACTGGCAAATTTGTGCTAATAGAACCAGCTTAAAATGAAATTTTTGTTTTATTTAATTGAACATTTAAAAAAATGCTAAAAAATTAGTGTAACACATTTTGTGGCAAGAACCATGTTAAAATTACATTGTTGAACATCAGTAAATTTTTAATACTAAAAATGCTCTATTTTCTGATAGAATAATTCCCTTGAGATGCGGTTTGTGGCATTCAATTCAGTAAGCTATTACCTTTAAAATTATGTATCACAAGGTATAGGCTTCCATTAAGAATATTCACGATACCCTCGGCAGGACGTCCCCCGTTGGTGTGACATAACAAAACATTGTTCCAAAAAGTAGATGCCCAATCTCTATCACGATTGTAAGAGGTTTCAAATTTATATTTAAATTATTAAAGGATATATTTGGGTGTTTCCAGACATAATATACACCCTGTATTATGAGCAGGAGGGGGAGGGGGGCGATGTAGAAATCTACTATGTTTAGGTGCTAAATGTAATACATTATTGATGCGGTTGGTGGCGTAATAAAAGTATGTGTTTGCAAATACGAATGTTTAAAAATTTGTAGAAAATACACACTTCAGATTGTGGTTTTCACCAGTTTCGGATTGTATGAATCCAAACTGGAATAGCATTTTCAAGTGTTTATGTTCATTTCATTGCTAATATCACCTACCACACGTCCGGGTTGGTTATTTGACAAAAACCTAAATTTCAAATATTTTTAAGGTGAAGACCTTTTGGTGACTGGAGGGTAGGGGTTGGTCTTCAACAGTCTCCACAAAAGAAAAAGACGATACTGAAACACCTTAGTCCTCCTGCCGGAATAATGAGTTCCAAAATTCAACTCGTCGGTTGCCTCTGTCCGTTATGATCCATTATTTCTGAGGGATTCAGGCCAAGTATTCTACTCTGCCCTGCGCGGCGCGGCGTGTGGAGCCGGACATACCCAGGGTAAACGCTACGATAGCCACGGGGACAGGATTAAAGAACCGTTTGAGAACCAGCTTATCTCGTTGGGTTAATTAGAACAACGATGTGTACTGATTGCGCCGGCCTGGCCTGTGTACCTGCCGGTTGCTATGGCGACCGTGTGTGATTGGCTCTGTTATTATCATTGCTGGTGCGTGCCACTCGCCACTCGACCCGTTCTCTCTTCAGACATCACTTATCTCGGTCGGTCTTCCTCTGCCAATTAAAGACACACTTTTCCCGCTAACATTTGTTTTCATCAGCGTTTTACCGCATTATTGTGTTGAAACGCATACTTCCATTCCTTCCTCGCTTTATCCAATTACGATTTATCTATGTGCGCAGCAATGCTGCACCGAGTATTTGGTAAATGTTAAAGGATTGCTTTTGAAAACGTATTGGGTGCGCGTTAGCAAAGCGTATCACTCAAGGTATAGAAAAGCTTTATTTCTCTCTGTGTGTTCCATAGAGCATAGAATATTCTGTGCTCTTTGGTCTGTTCGCACGATATCTCGAGAACTGACCTTATAAATTTGAAGACTTGGTTGTTTTGCACGAAGGTTTATTTCGTATATAAGCAACATCGAGCTCGATAATGGCGCATATCACTACATGTAATTTGGCTGAGCGTTAGCGAACTTTTTACACTGATAGGTAACCGTGATAGTACGAGAAAACCCTTGAATAGTGGATTTGTAAACAAACTGATTACAAAATGACATGACACTTTAATATGTGACAGAAGTATTCTAATGAGCAGTAAACTTGAAATTTTGCTTACAACCTCTTGTTTGTAGTATTTCATACCACGCGGTATAGTGTACTCCTACATTGTTTGACATAAACTATTTACTACGTACGAGTATAGTTTTTGTCATTGATAAGCATTGTATACAAACCCTTCAAAATTTATTGGATTATTATTTTTATATTAGTTTTCACCATTGTTTGTTGGAAATTAATTAAGCCGTCTTGATGTGTGATTAAAACGAAATGTCGCAAACTCGATTCTAGTGTAGACACCGATATTTGATTTATAATTCATTTCGAATTAATATAGATGAAATTCTTCGATAAGTTATATCACTTTTTTAACGAACCCATTTTTATCGTCTAATACAGATATTTCACTTGCCTTTAGAATGTGTTAGTTAAAAGTATACTTCTGTGAATGGCAAACAGTTGCATTATTTATGGTTTTGTATTTCTCTACATCGCATCGCTTGAGTATTAAAGAGCGGCTCCTCACAGAGCTGTTCATGTTTACGACGAGGTTTACTTTTATGTCCCCGTTTGCTATTGACGACGGTGGAAGACAGTAGTTGCGGACATCAAACCTGTTTCCACCATTGAGGACAGATCTATCTTCAATACTTTCCAATCTACAACACCAATGTACTTTCTATGCTTTTCGTCGCTAATTACCGGATGATCCTTAGCAATTTTTAAATCATTGCTAGCTAATGCGACTAATGTTATGTAGCTTTACAAATTTGTATTCTTTAGTAATTTATAAAATGTCCATTTTGATGCTGTGTCTTCTTAATCGTCATAGATAATGTAATTTTTATAAAGACATTGATCATTAGCTTAAAAGATGACTAAGTTGGGAATAAAGATGACGTTTTTTTTTTGGTATTCGTATAATAGTTAGCCACTAATGTTCTGGCCTGTCATTTTTAACTGTTCTTTCATATTGTCGAAGTTGGTTGATAAGTCTAAAACGGAAACATCATACGATTTTGAAAAATAAAATAACCAGGCAATAAGAGTTTTTTTATATTATCTCTCGTTATCATACTAAAGGTGAATCTAGTCACTTACTACTTTAACTCGGAGCTTACAGACGAACTGGGTGTTGTGCTGTGTACACTTGGCAAGTTTCCGTTGAGCCAATCTTCTTGACTGAGAAAATACTTGTAGAAGTCAGATGTAAGTCAGTTGCGTCGTTCTGCCGAATGGAATGAAGAGGCCCCCTGGCCAGCAGAACAAGTCCAGCAGGAGCAGCAGCAGAGGTGGACTCAGCCGAGACTCAGCACGACCGCCCTGGGCGGGAGGCGGACGCTGAGCCGGACTGCTAATGCTTCTGCGCGTTATCCGGGATCTGACCCAGGACATCGTGACGGACCGGCGTGACCTGGCCTGCCGCGTGCGTGCCTGAGCGTGTGTCAACCTGCAACAGATTGTTCATGGTTGGAGATAAGCGATAGACCATAGGATGCAGTAAATTAATCATTAAATGTAAAAACCATCACTGATTTACTACTAACACCATCTTTTAGGTTCGTAGGGTCTAAAATTATGTCTGGCTCCGTCGCGTCGCCCTGGAAGACATTTTTGTTCTTGATTTGAAATTTTAAAGACAAAAATGTATTTGCACTGGGACACCAATTTTATTTGCATTATCCGGCCCAGTGAGGACCTAATTGTCTGATTATTGCGTAACATGCATATAACACATAGCATTGTACTACATAGACACAAGAACTAATCATGGCCTAATGAGTGATAAGGAGATCCCAACTCACTCTTAACATTTAATTATCTATAAGCCTGGCAGTCCTTTCTCCCATAAATCGCTGTACAACTTTAAAACACTAATTGATTCGTCTATAAATACACAGTTTAAACTATAAAATGTCACGATCACAAAGCGAACCGATTCTGGAAACCTGAAAATGATAGATCGGAATCAGAGAGATAGACAGACGATGGCCGCAGAGTAGTGAAAGTACATGTAGTTCTACAGTACTGTACCCGTTGCAAGTACAAGAGCTACAATTAATTGGTTGTAATGTAATACTGCAAACTACAGTGGAAGTGTCCATGGGATAGAAACAAAGATAGCAGCACTGTGCATCTATGTCGTTACTGAAAAGAGTATAAAACTTAAATCTGAGAGGATTTATGAGTATGTCGTTACCTTAAAAAGAGAGTCAGATGTCCGGGTCTGGCATTCAAAGTTAAAATCAATGAAATATTAATTTTAGAAGATTGTAAAATTAACTTCTAAGGTATAATAGTACAAAATTCAGACCATTCATCGTGACCATATGGAGCAATGAAGATTTTGAAACTCTTACGCCCTTATATTGGGGGTCGTTTTATCAGAATAACTCAAAAGAGTTTTAGTGCGTATTTGTTATTTATTACTTAAGGAATTCTGCGTATAGAAGGGTAATTTTTTTCATTTACTTCTTTAATTTTTGTTATTATTTTAGATTGCCCACATACAAAACCATGATCTGAAATCTTTTTTTAATGATATTTCGTTTTGGCTTAATGCAACAAAAATAAACGCTTTTGGGAACGCATTTAAATAAAATTTAAATTTATATGCCATGGTGATAAAGCAATATAAATTCCCGATTTATTAAATATTTTGTAGCCAATACCAATCACTAAAATTCTATGTATTTTCAATGTATTTTTTAGTTATATATTCGAGAATAGGTATTGCATATATTTTATAGTTTTTGAGAGTTAATAATTTTGATATAATAAAACAAACAAAGGTATAATATATAAAGACTGAAATGAAAAAAATGAATAGTAACTCAACCCATAAACTGATTGCACAAACTATTTCTTGGAATTGAAATGAAAATAGCAGTGTAATGCGTAGTTAAATGAAGAATATCTTTGTTTCTTCAGTGGATAAGATTAATTGTTTTCTGCAATTCAGTAGTTGGAACTTTCAGCTAAATCGGAATTAAAACGATTTTGATCGACTGTGATTGTAAACAACCGAGCGTGCTTCAACAAAACACACACACACAAGAAATGGACTGCCGCAGACTGTAGTAGTGTTTGTTTAGACTTGGGAACGGAGGACACATAAACCCGATGTCTGTGGGTCAACACCCCCGCCGTCGCAACCCCCCCCCCACACCCACTCAGCCCCCCACAGCACGAGACTGGACTTTGCAGTTTTTATTACCTTTCGGCCGCTCTCATTCCGTGCTGACACGCGTTTCTGGTGCCTTTCAGCCTGAAACCGACCGGTTTCGTTATTCTAATCACGGTACAAACCGTACAGTTCATCCCGGCGAATGTGTTACTGGCGAAATTTCTATTTTACTTACGCAAAAAACCGCACACCAATTCGGTTGAGAACCGGGTTTAGTGAAACGCCGTTCGGTTTTATCTTGCAAGAACCATTTTGGAAACTTTATGCACTTATTTTTAATCTTAGAATTATGGAAATGTCTCATTTTAACCGTAAAGATGTTATATTATTTTTTTTTATTAAATATAGTATTAATATGCATCCAAATTAAAGTATACTTTTTCCTATTCAAGCGATGACATACAAAATGCTATGAGAAATTTCTTCCGAATAGACAATATATTTTTTAACTGAGATATGTTTAAACGTGTTTTAGCGATAAATCGCAAAACATTTCTGTAGTGTTTTTCAGAAAAACCTTAATTCTAATTTCTAAAATTCTTAAAAAGCGTATCGATGCTTATTGGTTATAATTTTAAAATGAGACATCTCCCATACAACTAAAAATAAGAGTGTTATAGTGTTTGAGGATTAAGGATTAAAATAATCAGGTCTATAGGTTTTATGGGATGAACACCAAGATTCTCGCCAGTACAGCCATCACTTGAATGATGCTCCATGTTTGTTTCAATGAACCCGACATGTTCTGCTGTGATAATTATGTCGTTTATAATTTTTACATATAGGTTATGCAATAATCCTTTCTAATGTCATATATGATAGTAAGAATCAGTTGGGAAAATTTGCGCATTTCAGAATAACTCAGCCCAATTGAATCGTCTCATGGCATTTTCCATGTACGGTATTCTTTTGGAGTTAAATATATAAGCGTATTTAATAATGACAAAATTATAATAATATACTAAAAATTAATTTGAAATAGGTATTTCTTATCAAACCTCGCACTCCCACCTAGCACACTCCCCAACCATAATCTGTAGACAAGGGTCATATTTTTACGGGTTACTTTTAAGTAAAACTCGTAACACGTTGTACATTCATATTTAATGAAGATTCGCAGATCATGTCACAAATTTGATCATGTTTCGAATGCAGGAAGGAAGTAACGGACAAAGGTACCATCTTTTTTTCCTACCCGGTAAAGTACATTACTGGAGAATTGACTTGCGGAATAAATGGTTGGGCTTAGAACCGAAATAAGCGGCAGAGCGATCGTGCCGATTCGGTTAACTCTCCTCACAATGATGTCCAAGTGATATATAGGGTGGACTTGACTTTCTGCGGAGATCTTTGTAACGGTTACGGTCTTCACAACATTTTCCGTTATTGTTATAGAGCTTCAACTCTGCTGCAACTGCAATTGTTTTCATGTACACTTTTGCTATCGTGTTGTTTTACGTACTATTGCATCTTAGATAGTATTAATAACCATTTTGGACTGTGATTTGTCGATTTTACTAAGCTCAACTCAACTAAATGTAATAAATTAAAAGGGACTTGTTATTATTGAGACCAATTATTAGAAAAGTTGAACGCTAAAATTATTTCTACAGACTAAGAACATTATTTAAAACCGGTTTGACTACTTTGGTAAAGCGTCATGTTAGATGTAATGTTGATGTACAAAGTTTTAACTCAACCGATTGTAATCAAATAAAAAGTTAGGGTCTTCTTTTGTACAGATTTCATTATTTTTTTAATCAAACAACGCGTAGTAGATATGTATGTGATACGATGTTCAGTTGGAGTATTAAATTAATTTGTCGTATTTCAGTTTCGAATGCTATTATTGTGAGCAATTATTATAAAATTCTGTTTCGAATTTTTTTAAATTCGTTCTTTGTTAATTATTTAAAAATACTGCAATTATCACCTCTACAAAATGGTATATTTGATTTGAAGTAGTAATTTTTTACAAAGTTAGAACTACAACTATTATTAACTGAAATTTATTGCACCTAGTTTATCGTCAGGTAAAGGTCAGTTGACGAGCAAATCACCCACTCCTACGAATAGCGCTATTTTAGACTTTAATTGTGTACGCGATGAACAACACGATACGCAAACTGACTCGGACGCTTGTTAAATACGTTTTTAAACCATTCGCTTTAAGCGCGTTACACATTGCTATCCCTATAATGTAGTAGTTTCAATTTGTCATCGCTTTATTGCAACTATTGAATGAAATAATAGTAAAAATCAATGATATGATACTAGCGTTCAGTCTCTCATTTATGGTTCGATCGCGTTACCATTTTAAACACTCCTTCCGTCTATGCATGTCGTAATTAAAATACCCAAAGTTATTTTGTTGATACAAGAAAAGTCTCCGTGGACTAACTAATGATAATGCGAAAATCATGTATGATAATAATCAGAGAGGGTGAAATAGCTTATTATACCAACAATAATGTAAATAACATCAACATATATTATACTTGCAGTATATAATTATAATAACATATATTATACCAACTTCTTTCATAACTTTGTACTGCTAGCTGTTTTATTTTTACTGAACAGTAATGAAATTGTAACTAATGTTTCCGGACATTTTATCTGGAAACTTATTTTTTACTAAGGACCTTTTAGCGATTACAATTGTAAAATCGGTTGGGACAAAGGCGTTGTTATCAGCATTTTCTCAAATATAGCTAAAGTAGGGATAGTCATTAGATTAAGTCAGATTTTGTACCCTTACTGCACCGACCCGTAATCTCATGTGTTTCATATTTGAATATTATCAAGTATTCGTTTTCGATCCATATTTCAAGTCCTGTTATCCATTATTTATGAATAGGATTAATTTCAGTGAATGATACCGCGATTTACCACAAATTCACGAAATCTGTTAATATTTAAAAAAAAACATGCAAAAAGTCTCGTCATAGCTATAGGACTCTGGTGGAACCTAATGGTAATTTTAATGTTTTGAAAATTGTAAATGTGATACAAATTATCATTAAAACTGTCGTGGATTTTTCATACAGTTTTTTTTATTGTGCACGTAAGAAGATTTATACAAACACGTGTACTAAGTGTCAAGTCAATCACAATATGTATATTTAGATTCCTCTGCTATTATAACACTGTACAAACTTCCCGCTTTACAGTTAAATAACTTTTTTGATATTTCCATGTTGCGTAGAGGATTATTTTACGTTTACAGTTAAACATATTACACTTTATTTACATAAAACAAAATACCTATTCCGACGTTCCAACAACCGTTGTTATTATTTATTTATGTATAACCACAACAATCGACCCAAGACTAAGGTCGAGTCATCCAGTTCAATGGTTGTATCTCGCGATGCCCTCGATAGATCTGGCCGGCGTCTCCTTTGTAACTCAGATACCGACTCAGATACGGGCCTTTTTGTCTGTTACGTATTGCAACGTGTGGCCATTTTACCGCAGTCACTTATCTCACTGGGACAGTCACTTGTGAAGAATTCGTTAGTAAAACTAGTCCTTTCCACAGTTTTTATCGTTTCTGTTGAAACCACCATTGGTATTAATAAGGCTAAAACTAGGTTGACTCTGGTAGCCAAAAATAAATATGTTATTGAAAGTTTTATCTTGAAAATGTTCACCAAATTTGAATCGATCAAAGTGTAACTGCATGCTTAAATGTAGAGGTTTGATCCCTTAAGAAGATAAGAGCGTACGACAAAATAAATATAATGTAATTTTGTATTAAGTGACAAGATTCCCTCTTCATATTGAGTCAAGATACACATTTAGGAGAATCTTCAATTAACGACTACAAAAACTCTACAAACTGATAAACAAGAAATGTTAGATCCTACTAGCTTCTACACCTGTTGTAACATTCCAATAACATCGTTTTTGATCAAATGTTAAAAGAATGTTCTACATTCTTCAATCCATACATTATACCATAAAAAAATAACTTATTTTTAAAACCGTTCTGCAAAGTTCAACAACTGAACATTTGTATACTGAGTGGTGAGCTGATACAAAACAACTTTATTTCATTGAGTATTCAGTTATATTTACTCGCATCATTCTTCAATATCTTCAACAACATAGGACATCTTTTTTTAATGGTTCTGCAAAGTTCAAGAATTGAAAATGGGTATTCTGAGTGGTGAGCTGATACAGAAACAAAAACTATTTCAACGAGTATTCAGTTATATTCACTTTTAGCATACTCGAGGGTATGATTTAAGTCTTCGTAATTAGTCACGGAATAATATTCTATAAGAAATTAGTGACGTCATCTATATTAACATAAGAAAGGGGAAATGGTAGAAGTGGAGATACGAAGACTAAATATATTTTTGTGAAATTGATTTAACAGTCATTGATATAGCTGACACAAATCGCCTGGCCTTAAAGAACAGTTTTTATGCCGGATGGAGAGAAGATCGCTCTCAATAAACTTCCGGAAACATACTGAAATCCCATGAAAGGGCAGATGTCACCGCCATTGGTATGCAAGGAGTCCAGCCCTGTCGGCGCAATCTGTATTCCTGCCCAGACACTCGAGTGTCACCCTGTAACATTTCCTAGTGTCTGTTCACGGAATAACGGTATTTCTGTACAGTCGAGTTGAAGTTGGCCGTCAAATATTCATCAGCTGTCTGCCTGCAGATGATCGATAGACTGCACCGGTTGTCGCGGGGCGCGCGGGGTGGAGGGAGGGTGGAGTTAATGGCCCTTTCGCTGACAAAATAGGTGTAATAAAACCGTAACCACGATACCAGTGCAGTGTGAGACGGGGGAGTACACGTTATGCGGTAGCTTGTTCGCAACGTTCAACCCACGTGTGTAGTTTTCAACTTCGTATAAGAACAGTTTTCTGTGTATTAGTTGCAGTTTGAAAGTTCATGTTTGGTGTAGCAGACAATACCGGTTTACAGTCTCACGGGTGTCTCAGACAGTACAAAATCCAGTTACAGTTACAGTTACAGTTAGAAATCACATTTCAAAGTTCTGTTATAGTAAATTAGTATGCTAGCTTTGTAGGATATACTGACTATAAGATGTAACAGCGTCAATAAAGATTCTTTTATGAATCTACACAGTTTAAGTGTTTCAGTTCAGTCATAAAACGTTATTAAAACAGTGTTTCAATTTCAGGAAGTACTTCACCTTGTTTGTCGTCCGGAAAGTAATAACTTACTGATCCCGTAAAAACTTATTTTGTTTGGAACTTATTGGAAGATTATTAACACAGCGGTCCGTCAAATTCAGTTTTGCGTCAAATTCATCTACGAACTCTCTGTTTTAGCATTAATTCATTATACATTGATCAACGTACGATGGGAGTGGTTGATTCAAACAGCGTTACTATCATTTTTGTGGATTTTTATTTTGTAAATAATCTCTTATCATTTAGGCTGACAGTTATCAAATCGAACGTCGCTGTTGCACAACTCAGTTACACTTCCTTATGAAGGTGTCCACTGATGTTGTGTAAATGCAACATGTTATGATCGAGCGCATGACGGCATCTATCTTGTTATAGTGATAGATATTACCTGTACCCCGCCCCCTCCTTTCTCAGTAACACACAGTGCACTGCATCAATCATTTACAGCCAGACATCCTGTGAGCTTGCTGCAGTCATACAGGTCTGGTTACACGTATCTCGCCAGAGCAGTGACCTGAATTTACTCATAATTTAGTTTAAATTGCAATCATGCGACCTCGTGTCGTCGCGACCGGAAGAGGGCACCTTCCAGAGGAGTAATAACCGTGGATCCGCCACTAGATTCCTCCTATCCAAAACCTAACCAGCTTTGATGACTAAAGATAACTAATAATAAATTTGGATATGGTTCCGAAAGGTTCCCAGATGGCTGATGGGGCTGGGCAGGGATCGGGTTAAGCAAGTGATTGCCTTGATCACTGGACACGGCCACTTCAGGAAACACCTAAACACTCTAGGTTTACGAAATGAGGACTCGGAGTGTAGACTCTGCAATAAGTCTGAAGAGACTGCAAAACACATAATACTGGACTGTGAGAGACTGGGAGCAAGGAGAAGGGCTCTTTTCGGTGATAAACAACCAGGCGACGAACCAGATGCTAGTATCGGGGAAAAGCTTCTTAGCCTAATTAAGGGCACAAAGATAGGCTTACCCCTCTAACATCAAAGGGGCACACAATAAGCTCAGGTTGACGTGTGAGGATCTATGAATCCACCCCAATATCCCAAAGAAAAAAAAAAAAAAGAAAAAAAAAATCCCAGGCCACGTACACTCACTTCTACCGTCCACTCTACCCGATCGCTGCACAACGACTCCCGCACAACCTACGGTCTCAGCTTGCTAACGTAGCAGGAATCATCCTACCAGAACCTGTCCAGAAGAATTCCGGATGGTAGGAGGCTCCTATTGTTCAAGCTAAGAGCTAGAGGTCGGCGCAGCTGGCTATCGCGTTCGCGGCTACTGAAGGATTACGCGCGCCAAATTCAAATCTATAGCGGCACTCGCCGCAATCATCATGCCAAAACTTTGATTAATGATTGATCAATTGCTTTAGATACAAACAAACTGCTATATAGAACAATAGAACACGTATAGGTTTTAAAACACAACTAAATGTGTTGAGGGCTAATACCTATTAACTCAACCACCTGTACTCGTAGCGTTTTTCTATCTTATAAAATTAAAGTACGTTACGTTAACAAGAAATATGTTTTAGATATAAATTATTTGCGGGAGAATAACAGGATAACGGATTGTTCTACCGTACTTCCGTCATAAAAAACGGGTGTACACACGGCCATTTTAATTGTAGTCCCATAAAAACAATGGTAAACTTCCTGACCTTTTACGACCTTAGTTTTAGTTAAGGAATCTTGGCAGATGACTTATCATACAGATATATTTAATACGCATCCAAACGCTTTTTAGTTGATGTTTTTTTTTTTAATTTTTGCAGAAAAAAATTACAAAATTTTCCACACTTAACGGCTTAAATACTTAAAAAGTATATACTTTAGAAGAAGAATTAAAAAGAATTCGTACGCGTGTTATTTATATCTTCAAAATGAGACATCTACTATAACGCTGCTACGATATATACGATATAGACCTAGAGAGGTGGAGTTACAAGAGCATAAGGCTTAACATCTGTTCCTAAGGAAGAAATCTGAAGTTTGTTTCACGCCAGTCGGGTATAAATTGTGGCCAGAATTGAATTGACTGAAATTGTACTTATTTCTTAAACACTTCCGTTGAAATAAAACACAATTGTGTTTGTAGTGGTAGTTTGTAGTGTACATAGTATGTGGTGATGAAGCCGATTTAGGAACGGTAGCGTGGCGGTAAGAACCGGGCTGTGGAGGCCGGCGCGGTGGCCGCGGCACGTCTGTGCGGACAAGTCCGGTTTTGACCCATTCAACTTCTCTGGTAGTTATAATCAACTGGTTTGAACTAATTTTCTCTCTTCTCGTCGCTTCCAGATATTTTACAAATTGCCTCCATTTCCTCCTACCGACACAAGTTCCCCCCAGGCCATGCTGGATCTGCATAATAGATCCGTGTTCAATCTAGAACCAATCAAATCCAGACCAGATTACTTTGGTTTTAAATGTATTTTAAAACCACTTTTTTATTCGTGTCCAATGTAACTAATAATATTGATTTTGTTGTTTATTCAGTCAAACCATCAGTTTTCATTAATAAAAGTAATCATATAGTTCAAATCACCATTAGAAAATAGTAATTACAACGAAACGCGATTCGATTAAGCAATTTGTAGCTATTTTTATTATTTAATTCACTATTGGAATTAGGACAGGTATTTTATGACTCTTGTACGATCATTTTCGTTCTAGACTTTCGTGCTTTTTACAGGTCGAGACATCATTGCAAGCCCGGCCATTTCACTGTATTATTTAGTAACGATATCAAGAGATTTCAATTAATAATGTTATTACTTGTGTTATCGTAATATGCTAATCTTATGCTATCTGTACTCGTACGAAGTTTAGACAAACTACACTTTATATGCCTCAACCTCAACTGTACTTTATTATAAACTAGCGGGCCCGGCGCGCTTTGCTGCGCATTTCAATAATTTTTTGCAAAAGTTGCCCGCGGCTTCGCACGCAATTTCCCGTTGAAAACAGTACACTATATTCACTTATTCTTTTTCTATCACATTCTAAACATTGCTGAGATAATTGATAGTCGTTCCATCGTGAGCCTCTTGGGCGTATTATGAAGGTATGTACCATATTCCTGCCTCTATCTAGCTGTTACCCACGGCTTCGCACGCAAATCTTAAGAACCGAAGTCCTTATATTACTTAGTAATTTTTTTTTTTTACTATAATAAATTTTAGATTAAATTAGTTATATCTCCGATGCCACGATTGAGCTTGCTTTGTTGTCTCGATCGAGAGAATATGTACACACGGAGTTTTGAGAACCATACTTCTGTCAAAAAAAACAACTAAGGTTGATTTTATAACATTCTTTATATTTGTAGCCAACGTAAGATAGTAATTATGATATCTGCATTACTCTTCTGATCAAGCATGAGCATGGTTTATATTAAATAAATATTGCAGTTAAAGGTGAATTTTTACGTCAAATTTGAATTGTATTATCTGGATAGTAAAGTCTATGTTTAACAGTGATTGCAAAAACAGTTTAAACAAAATTTGTCGTTTCTCTTAAGCTTACTCTATGCTTTAAAACTATAAGTGTAATATATGTTTACAAAGAACAGCTGATTAAAAATTTGAAAAGACGTTAACATATGTTTGCTGCAATGCATTTCTTATGGGTATTTCTGTAACCAGTGGGGCGGAATCCTGAATCGGGAAAGGGATGGGCATAGCTTATAAACCTTCTCTGTGGAAAAATACATATACGTACAAATTTTCATCATGATCGGTCCAATAGTTCACGATTCCATAAAGGACAAACATACAAACATTCATTTTTATATATATAGATAGAAGATATAATACTTTAAAATACCCTGAAATTGTTACCGTTTCCGGAATAATGGTTAGACGTGTAACTATCGATATAAGCGATATATCGGTTAGTTCCTCTCGGTGTATATATACTCGTATGTACGTATCAGATTACGAAACGTGTAGATATATCTGTTTGTACATTTTCAATTTAATTTTAAATATGTAATTTTTATTGATACATAAACTTTAATGACATCTTTATCATTGCATTAAAATTACGTATCAGGTCTCAGGTGGCAGAATACTCGTACGTTTAAAAAACTACGTACTTAAGAAAACTAGCTAAAGGATGGCATTTTATTAGAACAGCGATTGGCGTAATATTACAGAATCCATCGTGTGATGAAGGAAAGGTGTATAATCAAACGTCGAGCGGTCAGAATTACCATAGAAACAAATTTATATATGCTTCAAGTTTTATTTAAAAAAATTATAGCACTGATTTTACCAGGGACGAAAACGTTACTTTTGTTATTAACTTAAGAACAATTTATTTCATCATCTTAATGATTTATTAAATATTGATTTGTGTCGATATATTCCAATCGCTGACATTGATTGACATTTTCGTATTATCAGATGGTAATTAGTTGTATCTTTATTATCATTGGTTGGCTGTGGTCTATAGCGGGTAACATTTGAGCAGTCGGTGGAGTCGATTCCTCATTCTAATCCGTGGGGAGCTGAAAGGAAATGTTGTAAGCATTTATAATTAGACAAAATGTATCGCAGACATAAACAAATTATACGCCGATATAAGGGAGAGATATGATATAACAGGTTTGTTTCCTGGTCCTGTTTAGTTTTTTCCAAAATATATACTTTTTATAGGCGTCCCTTAGCAACGATAATATAATAATAACTAATCTGGAGACCAAGCAAGTAAAGATACTTTTAACACTGATTCACTTCTAACGTCCGCTCCACACCATTTACAGTCTGTTCAGACACCGAGGACGGTTGAGTGATAGGCGATCGGTTATATTGTGACGTGTATGGTCGTTAATCCTGTCGCTGCCAACGTTGTTTGGACAGAGTATAGGAAATGTATTTGAGTGATTGCGTCTTGACTCTGACGTTGGCCTATGACCAGTTTGTCTTCAATCACGTGTATCAAAGTTCTAAAGATATGTATTTTGTTATAAACGCTGCGTTCCATTCACATATATTTTTTGTGTGATTCTTTGGTGTTATATCTAAAATATAACCAATATGTAACATTTTTTAATACTTTTGGTATTATAATTAAAAGAAATGTACCACCATTTTGTATTAGCCATTACAAACTGGACAAAGTATTTTCATTCAAATACTTTTTTATTGTTTTTGAGATAGAATACGTGCTTTAAAATGAATACAGTGCAAGGTTTTCTACACGTATGCAAAACAGTTTGTGTATCACGTTTGGGGAGTTTGTTTTGAACAAGATAGATGTGCTCTCTTAGAATAGAAAATCTGGACACTTAATTCATAAATCCATCTTCCTAGTTTAAATATGTATAGAAGACATTGAAGTTGAATTTTTGAAAAATCGGTGTTATGTAAAGAATAGATTGCAAACAGCTGATTCGATTATATAAATCATTCGAACTGAATAGTTCAGGAGCCAAGAACCAATTTGCACTAGGCCAATCAATTTCATGAATATCTTCTATTTGGCAAAGGAATTTCATTCTCTTTTGGTTTTCTCGGTTGGCCTGGATAGTCAAGTCTGTCAAGATAAACACAATATTATCAAGAAACATTGTTTTTTGATATTGTTAACCCTTTTGGTGCCCTCCCATTCCAACCCTCACCAAAGTTAGAGCGGCTGATGATGTATTTATTTTATGTGGGTGAGTTTTCGATTTCAAAAAAGTAGGCTGTGACTTTATGCAATGAAAATGGCCTGTCGAGTCCTAAAGTAAGGAGCACCGTGGCTTAATTGATTATGTGGTATTCCTTTTTGCAACACGAATTATTTTTTATCCGGATTAATACTAATCGGACTGTTAATTACCATAAGAATATCGTGTAAGATGAGCGTGTGAGACTATATCGTCAGCTGTTCTTGCCAGCAATGACAGAATGCGGTAGCGGGACAAAAGCCAACGGGGGCCAAGAGCACAATGCTGCTGCGGTGCTCAATATCCCCGCCACCCCACTCCTGCTGTGGCTTATCAATTAGATACCCACACGTGATAATTTCACCTCCTGTGGACTTGTGTATAGATATTGATCGCTAGTAGGTTTAATGGAAACGTTGGAAAGGGAATCATATGTTTATTATATAAGGTAGTACTGTAGTAGTACAGTGCGGGTAGGCCCTAGGGTTAGATTTGCCGAAGTTACATAGCAGTCTACGGGCTTATTTAATTCTCAATCAAACTTACAGACAATGAGACAGAAAATACATTTTTTCGACCCAAACATATCCCATGGATAGGCATTGAACCTTCATTGAACTCTGTCATTGGCCGTTCACTGATATAACGGGGTTTTGAAGGACCCGAAAGATTACATGTAAAGTCTTTACAAACAGTCTACCAAATATCGCAGGTTACATTGTCAAATGATTATACTAAGTCTCTTTACAAATAAAAAGCTTCATATAAAATTTAGTGTATAGGTAATTCGTTCTCGAGATCGTGCGGACTACCGAACAACTTTTTTATTATCTCATCTCGTTTTTTGGGTAATAAGTGTTTTAGTTAGTGTCATATTCAGGAGGGAGCCCTAGCGGCGGACCTCCAAACCCTTTAAGAAAAATAGTAAAATTCTCCAACTAGGGTAATTTTGCAATTTGATTAAATGTTATAAATTTTTAGTTTTTAGACTACAAATTCATATTCACTTATTAGTGGTAAATTTGTGTTGTTTAAGGAAAGGAAATTTAATGTTTGATTTTGTTATCTGTTGTTAGCTACAGCAACATGAAAGGATAATATGATTATGGATATTTGCCACCCGTTACATGTTACAAAATGTATAACACATAAATATAATGATCACAAGATGCTAAGTACCCAATTTTAAAGATATAATACCACGTTAAGTTCAGTTTTTAAGTAATAAAATGTTATACGAGGCACGTCCAGAAAGTAGGTGTACTGGTACTCTCACAGCTGTAGGGAATACTTTTTCGACATGTCGGCAACACTGCCGCGTAGCCTGAATCCTCCCCTTCAAAACGAGACGAATCCGAGGTTAGTGTGTTGAAAACTCTTGAGCTTTTCCCTTCACAACGAGGTAGCGAATGACGGCGCGAATTTCGCACTTGGCGGGAGATACGATCGATATTATTCGCGAGAGATGCTACTGCGTCAAGAGTTTTTTAACACACTAACATCGGATTGGTCTCGTTTTGAAGGGGAAGATTCAGGCTACGCGGCAGTGTTGCCAACATGTCGAAAAAGTATTCCCTACAGCTGTGAGAGTACCAGTACACTTACTTTCTGGACGTGCCTCGTATCAAGTTTAAAAAAATATTTTATCAATAGTTTAAACGCTCCGTATCTGAATTACTTTCGAGGTAGTCTACCCAATGCTCATGAAATATCCGTTAATGGGTTTGGATGGACTCTCCAAATCCGAATCCTGGATTCACCACTGAGAAGGATCCTAACTCCATAACTTAATTTATGAACCCTCATAAAATTAGACGTAAAACGAAGGTAAAGAGTACGGTTCTTCTAATTCATGGATTCGTGGCAGGCTGTGTAGGATTAAACTATCATTGGCCCGATTGGAAGTTGCTAGTGTACGTTAATGGGTTTGGATGGACTCTCCAAATCCGAATCCTGGATTCACCACTGAGAAGGTTGCTAACTAATGTTGTTTACATTAAGTCTTGTTGGATTAATCTATGTATTTGCCCGATTGGAAGTTGCTAGTGTAAGTTGAACGTTAATGGGTTTGGATGGACTCTCCGAATTCGAAAGCATTTACCACTGGCGTGGATGCTAACTCCATAACTTCATGTATGAACCCTCATAAAATTAGACTTTATGCAAAATAATGAAGGTAAAGAGTACGGTTCTTCTAATTGGAGGATTCGTGGCAGGCTGTTTAGGATTAATTAAATAAAGTATTTGCCCGATTGGAAGTTGCTAGTGTAAGTTGAACATTGACAGTGATGTAGTGGTGCATGTATGTTCACAGGGGTGACGAAGTGTAGCAAGGTGCCGCTGAGCGCCGCCTGTTTCCCCCCCAAACACGGGTTTAGGATACCCTCCACCCCCACGTACCGTGTGCTGGAGGAGGCTGTAAGTTGTGGAGGTGCCACACCCTCTCTGTGTTGTTGTGTTGTAGCGGGTACCACGTAGGCCGTTGGTGGAAGGGAAGTCACTTTCACAGCTTCAGCACCGGTCCCGAGCAGCGTCAGTCTTCACACTTGTGCTTCTACTGACACCTGTCCACTTAGCGTCCAGGCTGGAGTACGTGCAGTGTTAAATACACGCAGGAACGAATTAGTCGTGTTTTTGTAGGTTCTCATTTTATCAGTGTAAACGCCCAAAGGAAATATTCTTAAAAAAAAACTCACTTTAACAGTTCTTTTGAGTAACGTAGTGCCAAACCGGGCTGGAGGAATTTTGCATTAAAGTTGAGAATGTAAAAAGCTAAATTCGTTTAACTTTCATAATTAGTGGTGAAATAAACGTAAAAGAGAGGTTAGAGCGCAGTTAAAAGAGAGCAAAGAAACAAACCAGCGCTCCCAACGGAAACTAAAAACATTGACTGACCCCGACAACTTCTCTCCATAAATTCGTGCTGTTATCCTCAATTACCCACTTCTGTATGCAAAATCAAAGTTTAAACTACTGGATTTGTCTGGCTCTCATAAGCTGGTACATAACAAAATATTGTAATTATTAATCGAAACGTGTTTACTATTTTTAAAATCGGTAGTATTTATGAAACTTGTTACGGCATTGAGATCGTTTTCGATTGTGAAAGGTTGGAACTAAGTATCTAAAAGTGGGTTTAGGTAGCTTACGTATAAACGAGAATTGTCGTGGGTTGATCTCTGAAAGGTTTAGGATCTATCCGTTACAACTCGACATTGTGGTATTAAATTAATTTCTGCTACTTGCCAACATTACAACCACATTTAACCATCAAGCTTGTCCTTCATTTATATTAACCAAATACACACTTGGTTATATCAGCATATGTGGTTGGTTATTGTCTTAGGTCGAATTAGTTGCCAATATTTGTATGTACGTGTTAATGTCAGTGTTATTGTTGCAGCTTTTGCAGTGTTTTGGTGCTTCTGTTTAATGCAATTTTGTGCTTATCATGTTATAGTTAATAATACTATATTACCTAACTTAAATATATAATACAACTCATTCATTAGTCATAACAACCGATTTGTTCGATCTTTTCAGGCTTCTACATGCCGATGACTGAGTTGAACAGCTCAACTAAAGCCACTGACGTCGTATTGTACTATATAACTTACGTACTCTGAGCAAAGCAAACAATCTAGTGTTTTCGTATAATCATTACTAGCATATCCTCTAAAAAGGGCATTTATAGTTTGTCGTGCTAGTATTGGTGAATTTCTAAATGGAGGTATCAAAATAGTTAAAATTTCAAGTGGTAAATTATTTACAGGTAAAACTACTTTCTACTTTAAGTTTCTAACTAACTAGTCCTCTGGTAACCAAATAAATACATTAGCGCGGTGTCAACTAACGAGATAAAGAGACTAAAAGTTGCCAGTTTCAGCTGATATATCGTTATCTTTTCGTTGGCTAACGCTAGTTTAAATGTTATTTGTGTGTCGTGCGATTCATTAGGTAAAGCTTTAAAAGATATAATCTAATATAAAATTTAGCATTTATCTAGTAGGTTTAACCTCTTTCAATGGGTTTCCATTTCAACCCAACGAATATTATTACAGCTGAAGATCAATTTATTTCAATTTTACTAAAAACTAGGTTAAGATTTATACATTACAAATGGGCTCATGGCTCCCAAACTATGAAGTTCGATACTTGTAATTCAGCAATGATTTTCCGTGACCATAACACGAGTATTGTTTGTTACAGGGGATATTGTTTAGATATCCCATTGTGTAATATATACTAGTAATCATAAGTGATAATATTGTTGTCCAATGTAATGCGTTGCTACAGATTGTGGGGATATTTAGGGTATCAGATGCTCACAAGAGATTGTGTTACTGTGTTATGTAATTGGTCTCGACGCTTTATCAGTATTACAATGTGGCAGTTTAGTGGTGACGCAGAGTAACTGGTGACCATTTCAGCTTATTCTTGAACCACTTGTAGTTAGTCATCTTTAGCGAGCGTTGATGAACTAAAATCCATTATTTAATCGAACGTATGTGTAGTTTCAATTTTAATTACGAGAACATCGACGTGGTGATTTCTTTGTGTCCGTAAGCAAGGAAGGATAATCATGATGAAGTGGTAGAAAGAACAAGGCTAAACCTTAATTTAGCCCTGTTTAAAAAGATAATTACACTGTAGTAAATGAGGTACGTCTGAATGGCAAAGGGCCGATTAAGATAGTTTATAAGTCGTGTAACAGATTCAATCACTGCGCGTTGTCTCTGATTAAGGCACACGGAAATCATGTATTAGGAAATGCGGGTTTGGTGAAGTCAGATAGAGAATCACTAAAACATCAACAAAACAGTGTCCACAAAATCAGTCCTCCTTATCAACAATCCAGAACTTCTCTTACCAACAATCTAAGAGTCCCTTACCAACAATCCAGATGTCTCCTTACCAACAATCCAGCAGTTGCCTCACTTACAATCCAGACGTTCCCTTACCAACAATCTAGACGTTCCTATACCAGCAATCCAGATGTCTCCATACCAACAATCCTGAAGTTCCCTCACTAACAATCCAGACGTTCTCTTACCAACAATCTAAAAGCCCCTTACCAACAATCCTGATGTCTCCATACCAACAATCCAATTAATGTTTCCTCACTAACAATCCAGACGTTCCCTTACCAACAATCTAGACGTTCCTATACTAACAATCCAGATGTCTCCATACCAACAATCCTGAAGTTCCCTCACTAACAATCCAGACGTTCCCTCACCAACAATCTAAAAGCCCCTTACCAACAATCCTGATGTCTCCATACCAACAATCCAATTAATGTTTCCTCACTAACAATCCAGACGTTCCCTTACCAACAATCTAAAAGCCCCTTACCAACAATCCAGATGTCTCCATACCAACAATCCAAATGTTCCCTCACTAACAATCCAGACGTTCCCTTACCAACAATCTAAAAGCCCCTTACCAACAATCCTGATGTCTCCATACCAACAATCCAATTAATGTTTCCTCACTAACAATCCAGACGTTCCCTTACCAACAATCTAAAAGCCCCTTACCAACAATCCTGATGTATCCATACCAACAATCCAGATGTTCCCTCACTAACAATCTCTAGACGTTCCTATACTAACAATCCAGATGTCTCCATACCAACAATCCTGAAGTTCCCTCACTAACAATCCAGACGTTCCCTTACCAACAATCTAAAAGCCCCTTACCAACAATCCAGATGTCTCCATACCAACAATCCAGATGTTCCCTCACTAACAATCCAGACGTTCTCTTACCAACAATCACTAACAATCCAGACGTTCCCTTACCAACAATCTAAAAGCCCCTTACCAACAATCCAGATATCTCCATACCAACAATCCAAATGTTCCCTCACTAACAATCCAGACGTTCCCTTACCAACAATCTAAAAGCCCCATAAGACGTTCTCTCACTAACAATCCAAACGTTCCTTCACTGTTGGTCTAGAAGTTCTTTTTCAATGGTATGCCACACTCCATAATTAACCTTGCCTGATGATAAAGTTCGAATAACATAATGCTACCCAAATTACAAATCAGATTGGCTAGTCTCTCAAGTATTAGGCAATTTTTCCATTGCAATCTCGAGCCCACCTTGAATACAATAAAACACCCCAACAGAGTAGGCCAAACCACCAAAGAAGAATTGGTGAGGAGCCAAGTGTGCGAATGGACGCGAATAGTGTATGGTGACTAAATAATAACCTAGCACAGACAGGTAAAACTCATTGGGCACTTTAAAAACTATATCGAGTAGAAGGAGCTAATTGGCCTAATTTGACGTAATTGACTTCTACTTAAAATCTGATCGTCTAAATTGCTCTGTCTTAACTCTGCTGGCTTATTAAAATCAATATTGGTTACAAAACGGTCGCATTTAGGTTATCATTTGCTCATTATTGTTACTTAAAATTAGGTAGGTGAAAATTATCTTTCCATTTCTTTAAAAAAGTCATTGATAATCTTCTTGGCTTAAACTTTGAGGAAGGCATTAGCGCGGCAGCTACAAGTAATTCAGAAATATTGGGATGTTGGCAAATAGAATAATTAACAGAAATAGAACAATTAATTAATTAAAGCTATTAAAAAAAGAACAAAGTTGATTTGCCGGATGATATTTAAAACTAACAAGTTATTTCAGAATTAACCAGGTTCACGGCAATTAGTTGCTAGAGTGTTTAAATAACGTTGAAATGGCGTGATTAACAAACTTAATTGGAAATCTTAATCGTGTAGCAGAAATAATTTGAAATACCCATTAAAGACCTATAGAAAGGTTAATGATATGGAAACGTCTATTTACCGATCTCAAATCAATGCTTCGGATATTTTCACTAAAGGGAAGTGAGTGGGATTCAGGTTATTTGTTTTCCTCGTCCTAAATGGGACCAGCTTCCTTATTCCGTTCGGCGAATTGCTTTCCGATAGGTTGCCTCTGTGGGCCTCTATAGGGCGATCTATCGATTGTTTTAATCCTCGTTCTGGAATCGAATGAATTATTTACGAAATTCAAGCAAACAAACAAATCATAATAAGAGATCTCCTATAGCATATTTGTTATTGTACTAGGGATGGGCATTATGTATACAGGATGTTTCACTATTTAAGTAGGTCTCTGCGCACGTACTTATTATCTAATAAACTGTTTGAGATAAAAAAAAAATGGTTAACTCGAAAATGTTTTGGAAATGTTATCAACAGTCTCCAGAAATTTTAATTTTTTTTCTTAACGTTTATAAATAATATCGGAGTAAATTTTGTAAACGTTACACGGCCGCTATGTTGTTACAAATTCTCATAACAGGCTGGCAATAGAACGTGGTTGACATATTTATAAAATACATTTTTGTAAGAAGTTTAAACTTGTTTTGGCTTATTTGGGGAAGTAATCGTTTTCAAAAGCTATACAGGGTGTCCAGCAACCATTCGAACAAACTTTGCCACATTGTTCAGTAGGCCAAAACTAACAAATAATGCAATATAACAGGTGCCCTATTTCGCTTCGTTTAGCGTCTGTCTGTCTGTATGTGTTTTTTGGGAAAAAAATTACTACTCAAAAACCACTTAAGATACAGATTTCAAACTTAACAGTTATGTTAACCTAGTGTTGGTCCTTTTCAGTGAAAAAAATAAAACAAATATCTCATTGCATTTCAAAATGGCGGCCGTTCAAAATTTTCAAATTGTATTAGCTTTGAAACGGCTACTTTGAAAACAAATTCACCAGGATAACTTTTTTTAGCGTATTTTATTACCAATTCAACAATTTTTGTTTCAAAAAGATTGAATAACAAATAACTGGCAAAGTTTGTTCGAATGGTTGCTGGACACCCTGTATATGTAGCCTATATATAATATTTTAATAGGGAGTGGTTTTGGCATTTTTTGGTGAGTTGTATTGTGGAAGGTGCTTCCACGAGGATACTTGCAATAAACTTTATTTTGTATACAGAATCGATTTAAAATTAATGATTTACCATAAATCAATCAAAATAGTCACCTTATATTTATATCTTCGTTTGGAAATGAGTTTTTTACAGGACCGGAGAAAACCTGTGTCCGTGCTTTTATCATAAGTTTCCTTCTACCGATACTTCCTAGAATCCAATGATATCCAAAATACAGTAGGTATTGAATCTTTAGGCTGTATTGAAATGGCATTCACCTAATTTTCTAAACGTGCTAAATTCATTTTGGGTAGGAAGATGTATTCATATCACTCACTGCCTTCACAGTGACTTGAAACTTTGTCAGTAACTAAGTTGCGACTATTTGCTAACTCGTCCTTCAGGTGGACATCCTTAAATGGATTAATTAATTACAAGGATGATGCTAATTCAAGTCATAAGTAACTCGATTTCAGATTGAAAATATCGTGTCAAGTTTAAACTGTTGAACTGTTCCAGAACATTTCAATATAAACAGTTTGTGTAGTGAAGTGTTGCATTTTGCATTTAACACGACTGTACTATATATAATTGCTTCCAAATGGTACAATGCCCCGCGATCGTTTTGCAATGGAAAAGCCTTATTGCACACAATTGCACGTTCCCCGTCTGAATCTGCCATTGTTTGTGCAACTCCAGTAACGTGTCCCGTATAAACCAATTCCGCCACTGTGTTTCCAGTACAATAATATTGTAGTGCCACAATTCGCCTACCGTCGGTGTAGAGGTTCAAGTTTCCTTCCCCTCCCATCGCCACTGTCGATGTAGCAACCCTGATTACCCTTCCTACCCGGTGGATTGCTGAGGTATCCGTCCGCCTGTCTGTCTGTCTGTTGCACGATTGTCTCTGGATCAGCACCTTGCATTTCATTCGCTTCAGCAGTTGTCGCTCACGTGTTTCACCTTTGTCTTCCAAAGAGGTATCGAACAATTGTGCAAACTGCTGTGGATAGAAATTGTGGCAATTTTATCGTGTTCTCTCGTTTCTTATACAGTTCTGACTGATCAATCAACAATTCGAATGTGATATATCATTCAACAGATTTATTGAAAAATGTTCGAATGAAGGAACTTGCTACGAAACGTGACTAAATTAATTGATTATGAATATTGTACGAGGAAACAGGTCATTATGATACGATATAACTTTATACAGGGTGAGGCAGACCACCCGTACATTACGTATAGCGGCCATACCAAACGAGGTAGATTATTCGTAACAACTTAAACCCCCCTATTTCCACCCCAAAGAATTTGGAGAAATTATTTAGAAATCTCTAAAACTCCCCAAAAGGGTAGTTTTTGGGGGGTAGGGGTGGTTTTTGGAAAATTTTCAAATGTAAAGGTATGTTGAGTTATACCTCATTTTAAAGGTATTTCTTCGCTGATTATTTTGATGCAAAAAGTTTGAACCTATCTTGCCGCTTATGTACAGGGTACACCAAAACGTTAAAAAATCAGGGGTTTGTGGGTAAATTTATTGCAATTACCTGCACAAATGTAGAGAGACGATATTTTTATTCAAAACTAATGATGAGACGGCTTATCAAAAAATATCATCAAATGCCACCCTACCCCAAAATTTACACATTTTAAAAATACATAGAATTTTGAAATACTTAACAGCCCCAATCTAAAAAAAAAATCAAATAGCAACCTAGGTCGTGTTGTACATCATTAGAAAGGTCTTTAAAAAATAAACATTTTCTTTACATTTAAAGTTTGTCTCTATCTCCAATGGTTTCAAAACTGTAGTTTTGTGTTGTTTTATTTCATATTGTGCCAGCCATCAACCAACACGTGAGAAAAGAAACTTACTGAGAAACAAACGTTAACACTGTTGTTTTGCGACCGATAATTTGAGACGGTTTTAAACGGTGAATTAACGTGACTTGTAATTATCAACCGTGTATTGAGATAAGTATAACCTTAACAGCTGACTTCGTGTTCGGCGTTCTTAGGCGGTGTAGCACGTGGATGGCGGAGCAGCACGGCACGGCGCGGTGGTAGCGACAATCGATACAGGCCTCGGTTTGTTGGGGATGTCGAGTGAGGGAGCGGTTGTCCGGGCAACTGGCACCGCCGCCGCTGGTACTCGCGCGAGTAGTACAAAACTGTGGGCAGGTTGTGCTGTCAATATTCTTACTTGAAAGTATCAAATATCTAAGCAGAAACATTCTGATTACTATACTAAATTTCAATCTTCTATTTTCACTATGGTTTGATAAGACATTTTAAATAATAAAAAAAAAAATGAAATGCAAAGATTTTCACACTTGAGTTTGTGCGAAAAAATTACAATGTACTTAAGTAGAACAAAATTGTATATACTTGGTCTCGATTATTCCCTTCTTTGCTCAAATATATAAAGAACCGAGTGCACAATTTTTATAAATTAGAATTTATGGACGAAAGTTTTGTAGTAAGAACTGTACAAAGAAATCAAGTGTAAAATGAATAGAATAAAAAGACAAATTTACAAAAAGGAAATACGTAGATACTGTAGAACTTCTGGTTGGAAGTAGTACAGTGTTGCCAGAAAGTTTAGGGACACCCCACATAAAGTGATATACTACTTGTGTCCCTATACTAACAGCAGATTGGCTAACTCTATATATTTCCCCATTAACGCAGTGAAAACAAAGTATTTTGGTGTGACTTTCATTACTTTATGTATAAAATCTTTCAAAATATGAACTTTTTTGTTCCTTTAATTTTTTTTTACAAACACGGAAATGGCAATTTTTTTGTAGCTGACGGCAACAAAGCAAATTATGAAAAAGGAGTGCGTGCGCATCAATATCCCTTCTTCTGTTTTGTGAGGAACAAGCTGGTGTGCGTGGATTGCCTACCACTCTCATAGTTCGAGCGCTACAATTCACTAAAGTTATCAGTTTTTCATTTCTGAAAAAAATAAAAATAAAGGAACTTTGAGCGATCACCAAACTGTGAGTTATTTTTTTCTAGTTGCCACAATTGCATTTATTTACTCCATATCTTATGTTAAAACAACGTACCAATTATTAAGATGATTGGACAATTATTTTAGAAGTTATAAATTTTAATGTCTCAAAACACAGGTGTTTCATCCAAAATTTTAAAATCACAAAAAAGTTCATATTTTGAAAGATTTTATACATAAAGTAATGAAAGTCACACCAAAATACTTCGTTTTCACTGCGTTAATGGGGAAATATATAGAGTTAGCCAATCTGCTGTTAGTATAGGGACAAAAGTAGTATATCACTTTATGTGGGGTGTCCCTAAACTTTCTGGCAACACTGTACATGTCTATTGCTTATAGAGCAGGACGGGCTACATACCTTTTCATAAGAAACTAGAGCCAGTAAAAAAAAAAAATTCACCTCAGAATTAAAGGAAACGCTGAAAAATGTGGACCAGTTATTTGCTTCATCTTCATTGTCTGGTAATGAAATACAATGTTTTCTACACATATTTTTTAAGTGTACTCCAACAAAAATATAGATAATTCAGCGGAAGAAGATTAAAGTTATAATGCTAGCAAATTTGTTACACAAGGTGAACATCGCGTATATGGCCCTGTTAACCTCGCTTAATTAGTGCAAACGCTTTTCTTCGTGTATTTCATGTCATGTGTTCGTGCATTGTGTTTGTTGCTTGTTTTTGTTGCAAAGTGTTTGGTAAAGATTTTCATTTATAATATAACTTGTTAAGATATTCTGTATAAGCCTTTTAGATTTTTAGATACTCACTCTTCTATGGAATCATATATTTTTCTTGTAACATTTATTGGTTTTATTTATTGTCTTAAAGGATGTTTTTACTCACATCGAAATTGAGATTTTGTTTTATTTTTAGATCTTTCAATGTAGTTTCTTTTAGTTCTATTTATTCATAGTTATGCAGTTATTCATGTAAGTCCAGTATTACATATGATATTTACCAAACTAATTTAGTTTTCTCATTTCAGGTAAGTCTGTCCGATGATGAGTCTTTAACATCACTCGGTAAGTTATGATATCTCTGCTCCTTAACACTGAGAGTTGGTACTGTTTTAGTATGTAATAATTTATTATTTCGTTACAATCATTAGAAAAAAATTGTGTCTTGTTGCAAGTGCCATGTGTATTACAAGTCCGTACATTAAAAGACTCTGTTTCTATAGAGTTGCAACTATCATGGGGAAAACAAAGAAGTTTCATTATGGTAAATTATCCATATAATACAGTTTGGCTCTGGGTTTCGAATAACTAGACGAGATATTTGTTGAGACTAGTTTTGACATATTTACAACACTTACCTGAAACTAACACCTAATTAACTTTAGGTATTGATTCTTTGTAACCGCAAGTGTTTTTCCAAAAAAATTACTTACTTCTTTCTTTAATTAATTTGTGTGGTTAGATTGTATTGTCCATCCCCAGAACAAAAATTTGTAACAAGGTATGATTAATGAAGAATCTTGGAGCATTGGAAAAAGTTTAATTTACTAATAAATGAATACACATTATTGTTAAGTACATTTTAGAATACATCTTTCTTTAGTCCAGTATTCATTAACTAAGTTTAACTTTCACAACTTGAGCTAAGACAAGAATATTAAACCACCTAGAACAGGACCTACATTGTAAATGTTTCAAACTTTAAACCTGCGTAATTTTTTAGAGTGAACCTTTTCAGGTCGGATTTACGGCATTGTACTCTACTAATAGAAATCTTTAATTTGGTGTATTACTCGATCTTTCCTCTAATTTAAGATTTTCTTCTGACTCCTTGCGGGTCATCTCCCAGAGACGATCAAAAATGGTAGTTACTTTAAAAAGTAGATTTATTAGTGCGGTAATGATGTACCAAGTTTTATTGCTTTACCTGTAATCGTTCGGGAATTATCAAGCATGTGCGCGGGACTCTTTTACACCCTTTACCCCCAAGAATTTTAACCAAGCATCACCTTTTGGTGCCTTTATCGATGTATAGTAATGACATTAATAGCTTGGACTTTTACCCTCGTTGTCGCTCTTCTGTTTAAACCGTTTTTGTGTTAATCTTTAGTTGTGTAACAAACTTTGTAATTTAGAAAGCGGGAAATTTAGCCAACGTAAGGAACCAAAGTATTCTATGGTTATTATTATTTAATTAGAATACGTTTTACGTTTTTTATCAGAATTAAAATAAATGCGATTGGGTAGTGGTCCATTTTTTAGTCTCGGCATGTCAACTCTGGTACATTTTTCTCGTAAATCATCAAAGGTAGAAACTTGTTCGTTGGCCATGATTAAAAATTATGTAAAAAATAGTAAAATTGTATTAAAAACTTCTATACATTATAACCTACGTTTAAAATATTGTACCATTTGTATCTATAAGTGGTAGATATATAAAAATGAAAATTGTATAACTTTATATGTACTACTTAAGTAATTTTGATAAAAATTTACACAGATAATAAAAGAAAGATTAAAAAAAAACATAAGAAATTCAATTACTAATGATTAAGAATGCTCACGGGAATATGGATTTCCATTTCCAGGATCTTCACTGTCATCAGATACAACCTATTCTTGTTGCCTCATTTTTAAGTATTTCTTCCAGTGCAAAACCGTGGAGCGCCGAACTTTCTCATAGATTTCATGCAGCTTATTTCCAGGATGTAGGCCCATAAGCTTGAAAACAAGGCAGTTAAGATACTTACGTAGGCTTTACAGTAACGAGTTACAGCTTTGTTTACGCCAAGGTTAATGAATATTACAAATGCCCTTTTTGGGATTACAGCACCAAATTATAATGTTTAGCGACCTTAATGTTTTGTATTCAGCCATGACAACATACACTGTTCAAGTGGTATTGGTAAGGTAATCGATAAATTTTTAACGTAATTGTCATTTTATTAAATTAAATATTGATTTTTCATTTACACCGTAACTGTTTTCTACTATTTAGTAATTCAACATATTATACACTTCTATGTAGCTAAATGTTATACATTTAAACTCACACGATCAAAAAATTACGTATATTTTTCCTATGCACGTGCATTAGAAATTTGTGTTTCCAAACACCAAAAATTTCTTTTTTTCACTGTCATAATGTTTTGTGGTTATAATATAATATCTTATAATTTATATATTTAAAATTTATACATTTTTTTGAAAAAAAAAAAAAATTTGGGTCTTTTTCGTTTAAGGGCCAGCACCTTACAAACATACTATACCTCTATACCTACCTGACAGTGCATTTAATCGTTTTTTTGGTGTTATTAGTTCGTAGGGCAGTAGTCCAGGTACTACTTCTAGTATAAACTCGTCTCATCTTATCAGTGATAAACGCGCGCCGCTTATCTTTTGCCTGTAATGAAACCTGCGTTAGTTCTGTCTTTAGTTTTTCTTGTTCAATAAAGCGTGGTGAGTTGATCTGGGCTTGGACTTTGCAAGCTCGAATTAATTTTTTGTCTAAAAGAACAAGCAGCGCAAAGCGCTGCGCAGCGGGCAGGCATCGCATGATCTGAGTTTTGAATAGGCAAGCTAGGGTCTTTTGTGCTGGCCCTTAAACGAAAAAGACCCAAAAATTATATTGTATACTAAAGGGTTTAACTAAAAATATATGTCAAAAATATAAACGAAAGTTATTTCAAAATGGAACTTAAAAGACTTGCGAAAGGGTGTTTTAACCTAGGTTCATCGAGGGCCAATCAAATTATATTCTCAAAGATAAAGCATTCATACGGATGTGATGTGTTGAGGCCCCGGGAATTATTTCAGTTAGTTCCGGGGTCTGCCGCTAGTGCTGCGCCACCTAACTGTATTTGTTATTGTTCCAATATTTGCTACCTCACATCTCACTCCACAGATGGCAGTCCGAGTTCTCATTTTTGCCGAGCCTCAGTTTATTGGATTAGATGAGTCATATCTTGCGTGACTAATAAAGTCAAAGCTGCTACTGAACATGAAATACAGCTGTATAAAAACTGTCTGTAAAATACATAATCACTTAACAGTCCCCTTGTTATGGAGGAACTTCGCTCGTTATTACTTGACCTGGTTTATCTAGCAGCAACTGTTTCACCTACTAGATTACTACGTTGGTCTCGAGACCACAACTGTGATACTGTCACTGTATTAACCTCTGCAACCTTGCCTTGGAACTGTCGGGCGCAGATTGTCCTAAACCGTTAAGTATTGTTTGGCCCATTTTGATGGTTTCCTGTCTGACAACGAAGACATTATGGAAACGGAAACCAGCGCCGGATAGCTCTCTCCGAGTGGGCTATTTTGCCAAAAGCTGTCGAATTGATACCTCACAAATAGACATAATGGGTTATCCAAAGATTATCATAATGGAAATATTAATTATTGCCAAGAAGTTGACATTTAAATTGGGACTGCCGATGGTCGAGTAGACTAAGACGTCCGGACTTTAAATCTGAGTTAGAGATAGCGCAAGTTCAAATCCTGTCTGTGAGTGCACCACTTTTTGTCAGATCTTGTACTGTGTACACTCCTGACCTTATTCTGTTTGATAAGATCCTCACACAGGCCAATGACCCATGAGGATATGTCGAAAATAGTAAGGCTTTAAAATGGATCGCCCTCTCCTTAAAAAATGTTCGTCTTTATTTTGTAATAGCTGAACAAGTGTGAGCGATCTTAATAATGAAAGCCAGGGGATAAATAAATTTGTGTTATATCCAATTGGGACTCCATGCTCTGTTTTTTTTATATATTATTCGAAATTTGTGTGGTCTATGACGATCGATGTTAGAAGAAATCAGTAATTTTTCAAGAAATAATTTGTATTCCTTACTTTCATACCAACGAGGGATAGTATATATATATTTTCATTTTTTGCAGCATAATTTTGAAAGGTGCCGTGCTGGATCAACTAACCCCTACCGCTAGGAACATGTGAGGCGGGCAGGTTGGCTAAATGACAGTTACCGCTCGACTCCAGAGTCCACACACGTACAAAGCTAACTCTGTTATCCCGCCTTTCTACCCTCTTCTCCTCACCCCCTCGCCCTCCATCTGTGGACCCGCTATAGTCATACATCCGTACAGGTTTTAGTGACCGTCCCGACTTTGTGGCCAAACTATAAAACCTGTCTCGGTTATTCCCAGCTTGTCGTGCTACTATTGTTGAATACTGACCTAAAAAGTCGATTGAAACTCAGGTATAGTTTCATTTTTCACACAGTACTGGTGGACTATTAATTTTCATTCGGTTTTAGGACACTCTCCGTTTCCAAAGCTAATATAATCTGTCCGTAGGGCCGTGGCCCCTAAACAATTATAAACCATATTAGCTGTCTCATGTTATAGCCTACCAGTGCATACAGGAACTATTTACAAAACCTTGTTTGTAACATTTAATTAATAAATATTATGAAATTTGTTATGCCCACGAAAAAAATATAGTTACCTATTTGTAACATTTTATTGTGAACTAATTTAATAAAGTAATACCAAAGACTAGTCAAAGCACAGTCCATGATTTAAAGAGAAGCGCGATCGGGGTCCGTAATACTGAAGGGGGCATCGTTCAAATGGACAGGATATTATCATAAACTAGCGTTTCGGCTTTACAAAGGTGATTTGACGGTGACTATTGAGTCGTGGAAGCCCAGTAATTGTGTTATTATCAAAAATTAAACACTGCCAGAACGATCGCTTTTAAAAATAAAGCATTTTTTTCAGTTTTTCATTATACAATCTTTTATATATATATATATATATATATATATATATATATATATATATATATATATATATATATCTTGTGGAGTAAACTCTTTGCTTACGTATCTAGTGGTTCATTAGTTGTTAGGCGGGCGACTACGTTAAATGTGTATATCCATACGTACTTTTTTAATGGTTTACTTTAGTTACTTCATAATATTTGTTGTTTTTCTAAAGGAAACGTTTGAAATTTGAATAAACACACAACAGATAACAATTGAATTTCGTAAAGATTTTTTATCTCGTAAAATGCACTCACTAGTAGGTTAAACGGGCTAACGGTAATGCCTGCGAGCAATAGCGCGGAGCGGGACATTCCCGCGGTGCTTCCCCTCGCGGATGGCGACGTACGATGAAAAATCCCTGAGATATACCCATCAGTAAAATATAAAATTCAAACAGGCTTATCACTAATGTTTAATTATCACAAACTTATTAATCCGGTCTAAAACAAAGAAAACAACAGTGCATCCTCAACTAGAAGACAAACTACACAATATCAGAACGTCATTATAAAACAATCAAAAACTTGATAAAGCAACGGCTACACATATTGTCCGTAAGTAAAACTTTCAGAAGGTAAATCCATTATTCTAGAAGCTGACTATCACACAAACAGCACAACTAGTGTACGAATGGCTAATTTAATTTTTTTTAAATTAAGTATTTTTAATTTAAAATTCACAACACAGCAAAATCTGACCAACCACGAAATGTGAAAACTTAGTTTAACAGTAAGATGTGCTAATAAGATGCGTATCGGCAAACAAGACCGAGAGTTAGTCAGACAAAAAAACGACAATCGAAATTCACCATATATGTAGAAACTGTTGCATAAATACCGAAATAGAGGAAAAAGTTACCGAAAAACTCATAAATTATCCCGTTGCATGAATATTGGTATCCCAATTGTCCTCTTCAATGCCTACCCGTGCTTATCTTGTTTCCTCCCCCACCCAGAAACCCCAATCCCCTAGATTCAAGGACTATTTATTCAAGGACGAAAATTTCAAACATATAATCAATTACTTTGCAATATATGAATCTCTAGCTCCTAAAACTTCTGCCTGGTAATGAAAACGGTAGGCCTACTGTTTTAAGGAATGATTTAAGTGGATTTAGATGATTATAGTTAATATGGCTAGTAGTAATTTCATCCTAAACGTTTATTACTATCATAGGAAGCTATCTGATTCTGTGTATACATTAATGAATGAACAGTTTGGTTGACACATCTATTTTGGGGTTATTATAAAAAATTACTTACGATACTTTCAGTTTTGAGAATAAATAATTCTAATATTTCTGAAAAGTTTGTTTTAAAGCTGTCTACGCGTGATTAGTAACGAAGTAATAAAAACACATTGTGTCAAAATTGAAAAATGTGTCCAGTAAAAACATACAGTTGGCCCGAGAAGGTTTCAGTCCGTAATATAACTTTTGTTCTAAACAAGTTTTACCGCGCGTACAAGTGGACTCTGGCCAAAACGTGGTAACCGGGGCCGTAACTCAAGATGTGTGTAACTTTTAGTTCGCAAGATAACTAAGTTCAGGAACTGCTGTCGGTTGGTGATGTGGTTGTGCGGTGGTGAGGGGGGGGGGTTGGGGTGGAGCTGAAGTTTGTGTATAAACCGCGAGTCGTAGCTCAGGCGTGTCGACTCATGACATCTGACAGTTCAGTACCATAGCGGGGTTAGCGGACTCTTCTTAGAGGATATTACTTACGTCATTGCTGCGTTTCTCTTGTCGTTGTTCAACTTTTTAACGAAACTTCCCGAAACGAGTTTGTCCCATAAGAGCATTGTTAAATTAACGTTTTTATTATGGGACTAAAATCGAAATGACCGTCACGTATCATTTGGGTCAAGTCAAAGTCAATCTGTATTTTGTCTGTAGGCAATCTTGCATTGTGGTTCTGGGCGTTCCTCCAAAAATCGTTTGGGAATTACATTCCTAAATATTGGAATTTTATATAGTTTTTATTATTTCTGGTTGGATTATAACACATATTGTGGTACAAAGGCCATAAGAAGTAATAGTTTTAACGATGTAATATCTTCGCCGTTGTTAGAGTCAGCGAATTGTTAGGGTATGTGTTTTCAATTTAGTTTTTTTTACAAAGTAGAGAGAACAAGAGCACTTTCCTCATAATTTCACGTTGTTTATCCAAAGTGTGTTTTTAAAGTCACAGCTCATACATTCATTAGGTTACTTATCAGTTGATTGATGAATGATCCTCAATGAAAAATACAATGCTAGTCGTGTTAAAAAGACATGGTCATCATAAATAGACCTGTTATAAATTGCCAAAGTTAACGCGAGTTCGGAGTTATAGTTTGTTTTGGGTCTGCAGTACTTTAGTATTAATAATCGTGACGCTTGGTTCTTCCGGTTGCAGATGCCCGAACGACTCCACCTGATATATGTTACTAATTTGAAACCCTTATAATGGTATTATTTATAAAAATGACAATAGAGCATTTAGTATGCCGAACCTTAACGATACAATTAATTGTACCATTTTCCCGTTGTAATATTTCCACATCGCTTCCATTATCAGTGACAGACTTTACTACGCGTGAAGCATTTTATTTCGTAATGCTGGGCATTGGATACTTTTCAGCATCTCGGCGGAAGTTGATCCCAGGATGTCTTATACCGTACCCCATTAAAGCCGTCCACTATACCAAGTGGTAACGGCGGAACTCTTGAATACCATTAGATAAAAATGTAGAGTTTTTAATTTAATTTAATTTTTTTAACCTAATCTTAGTAAACGTAATTTCTTAATTTTCCAAGATTCCCAATTGTTTACGAAACTCGTCTTACAAGATTTGCTGTAAAGACATGTCATTCGTTTATAGTTATGTTATTCAAATGCTTATAAGACCAATGGCAATTTGTACAGAGTAACATAATTTTTCTGTAGCATTTTATTGTACATTATTGATGAGCTACATAAACCTAGAAGATACATTACGCTGGTATTGTATCCCGGGGCTTGTACCGCCAGTGTAGCCAGAGGTAGGGTTCGGGAGCGGTTGTAAGGGGAACTGCTCTGGAATATATAATAAGTTGAGACGCATTCTGTACTCGAGCGATGTGCTGGTGTACTGTTTGAAGTGGGGTTGTGTTTAGGCTTATATAGACATATGCTTTGTTTGAGGGTTTTTTTTGACAATGGAAGGATTGTGAAGTAAACAGGATTTTTCCGGACATTTGCCATCGTTCAGTGAAACAAGAAATCAATAATAGTACGTCTCGAGATCTGCAATCTGATCTCTTCTTCAGGTAAAGAACTAACCTAATACATAATTACAAAATAGGTTACAAAATAAACAAATCTTACCAAAGCGTTGTAGCACGCCTAAGTCAGGAATCACAACCACTATTGACCACCATTGACAAACAACATGGTGGTTGTGATTCCTGACTTAGGCGTGCTACAACGCTTTGGTAAGATTTGTTTATTTTAACCTAGTTTGTAATTATGTATTAGGTTATTTCTTTACCTGAAGAAGAGATCAGATTGCAGATCTCGAAACGTAGTGTTACTGATTTCTTGTTTCACTGAACGATGGCAAATGTCCGGAAAAATCCTGTTTCCTTCATAGACATATGCTTACTATTCAAGATAATATTTCGCTTTTTTATCGTAGCACAGAGGCTTTCAAATAAAAAAAAACCCTTACTGAATGCTCTCCTCATTTCAGATTCTTTAACGACCTGAAAACATGGAATTTCAAATGACTGAAAATCTTATATTAAAATGTGCAAAAACCCCAAAGTCTTCTTTTTACATGTTGTCATCCCGAATCAATATGTTTAGATATTATATTATCGCTCCTTAATTTGAAGAATATGCCCCACAGTTAGGCCTACTACGGTTTTTTAGAAAGCTCTGCTAAAATAAGATGTTTTAACTCAGATATTCCCTATTTTCAAAATTATAACAACATAGAACTCGTCCTCTTAAGTTTTGGGGTTATATAGATTCTTTTCTGAACCAGCATTAGAATTTGACCAATGAAAATGATCATAACTAATCTTCTTCAACTAGAGCAATTGTTGTGGTTACCTTAAATTGATTGATGTACTGTTATGAATATTATGTCCAACAAATAATAATATGAGTGTTTTAGTATATAATCCTAATCGTTATAGCAATTTATTGGTTTTTCACTATTTTGCTACGTCACAATTCTATTGTTAAAAAGGTAAATACATCCAATTTTTGTAAAAATAAGCTGTATAATGGGTAAAACGTGAATGAAGTAAAAACTCACGGAACGAAATGCGTTAATAAATTAATCTATTTCACTAATTCATATAGTACATCTGGTCAAAGTACGTACAGTATTGTATGAGAATCTAAAGTAATTTGCTGAGAGAGAAAACAGATTTTTGCGATCGGATATACCGGTTTTTCCACGAAGAGGTTTAAACGTTTGATTTTATCTTATTTGCCCATTTATGCACCGAACATTTTCATACTCAACACAATTAATGAAGTAAGGTTTTAAAAATATTCTGTGAAAATTAAAGCTCCCTAACAATTGTATAAAGAAAATGGTGACACATTGAAAATCCTTTTTAGCGATTACTAAATGACAACGTTCATGGCCGTTGGATTGGTCGTAAATGTGATTTTTTAGATTGGCCACCCTGATCCGCAGATTTAACTGTGTGATTTCTTTCTATGGGGTTACTTAAAGGAACAAGTTTATACTCGTAGCTTCAATAAGGATGAGGAATTAAGACAATCAATTGGAATGTAACTTCTCCGGACACCGCAGTATTTCTTTGTAAGAGCGTTTGATTAATTTGTTAAGCGCTGTTATCAGTGTGTCCCTGTGGATGGATTTCAGTTTCGAATAATTGTGGACTGTGATTGTAGCTTTTTTAAAAGGCTATGTTCTAATTTTCTGATTGAAATGCTTTATTTCTGTAGAATATGACAATAAATAATTTTACAAAACCAAAAATACTGTTAAAAGCAGTATAGTTTTTTTCAAATTGCCACCACTTGTTTCAACAATTGCTAGAGAGCTGAAATTTTCACAGAATATTTTTAAACCCCTATTTAATGAATTGTGTAAAGTTTGAAAATGTTTGGTGCGTAAATGGGCAAGTAATATAAAATCAAACGTTTAAACCTCTTCGTGGGACACTCGGTACATATTTGAGCAAACCTTGAAAAGTTGGTAATGGATGTCAGTAGATAGTTTGTAGTACTTATACTGTCACGGACACTGAATCCTTGTCATACACTTTCCTCTTGGGCGTCTGGAAATGACATTTAAAAGGTCTGTAAATCGAAAACTACACAATATTTCCCATTTTGATATTTACTTATATCTCATATACTAATCTCACGTGTTGTTTCTTGAGGTTAAATCTTTGGATAACGTGAGTAATGTTTTGTATGCCCAGTTTGCCCACTTTAGGCAATGACAAACGAGTCCTTAAGACGCTAGAAACATTAATTTTAACTTATAATCTCTTTGCCTCAGTGTAGACAGTTGTTAGTTTGTCTCGTTCAGTTTTGATAAGCAATTCCAGATATGATTCGGATACAATTTACCTCAAGAATATATGTTGTTGTAAATAAAGCAATATAGTCATTTCATTATAAATATAGATAAGAGTTTTTAATGTTGTTTAATTAGATTGTAATTAACGAAATAATACAAGAAAATGGAGAAAACTTGGTTATAAACAAATGAGTTGGGAATTTTGTGAGATTTACACAGTGCGTGTAGATTTAGAAGCAAACCAAAAATGGAAGTAATTATGCCAGAGGAAACGTTTGCTACATCGATAGAGTTCACCAGTCCAATACCGGAGCTAAAATTGGGACGCCCGAGTATGGAGTCCCAGCAGGATGTGCGGCGTGCCGGCACGATTAGCATATGTAGAACCGTCGTGCAATAATAATACCTTGGAATGATGGAGGGGAGGGAATTTGTACTGGCAATCATATGCTACTATTTGTGCTATTAATCCCCTGTGTATTTCCTATTCTGAGTGTTCCAATCAATTTTCTTGGCAAAACTATTCTATAAACAACCCCCTCCCTCTTCACCCACCGTTGTGAAATATCATGCGAAGTCAAATATAATGACAGCATAATATTTCTGGGGTATAGAAGTAGCTGAGAAGTCGTAACCAGTTGAGGTGTAAAAATCTGAAGCTCCCAGTAATATAATCCGGTTAGCGAGTCCTTAAAAGAGCGTGTTGAAGGGTTTCAGCCCTCCTTCCCTCACCTAATAACTAAATCTTCTAATTTTGAATATTAATTTACCCTTTCTTTGGAAACTTTCACCACATGCTATTACGAATGTCCGGAAAAATTGTTCCGCAGTTTTTGCTTCTATTTCACATGCTTAAATGATTACTTCACTCACTAACGCGGAATTTTATAATGCCGGTATTTTACTGCCTATTATTTGAAAAAGTCGTTTATTAGAATAGAATGCTATTTTAAAAGTAAGTACTTTGAGGTGTTGTTGGTTCAATAAGGTTTAGATAAATTTTAATCATAATGTGTAGGGGACGTAACTTAATGGAAATGAGCCAAGGAAATACAATGTACCCGTCGACCATCGCCACCAAGAAAGCATTCACCTAACCTTGCTCTTTGTTGCCAGATAATAGTTACTATAAATTCTGTTTAAACGCACCAGGGGTCTCCGCTTTAGTTAGTTTTACTTAAATTGAACCTCTTTAAGAGGAACTAGAGTTACCATTACCACAGTATACGTTATGGGGAACCACAGGGTGTAGCGCTCGCAGCCCTTATATTTATTACACAAATAAAAATAAAATTTACGGCTGCTTTAGCTTTAAATATTTTGGTAGTATATTATAATGTGTGTTACAATGTAATGTGGTCATTCAAAAGCATCAGAAATAATTATTCTTAAATGACTCATTATTGTAGATCTAACCAGATAACGACTTTCAATTTCATCATAGCTGTGAGTCCAGGAATAAGTTTTAACCGCATTATTCGCACATTAGCCAGATAGTTGAAGATAAAAGAGTTACATCTGACAAAGAGCAGATTAGAAGGATTATTTTACTGTACAATTTTGTGAGAAATTCAATTTTAAGACTGTCTTTTTCTCATTAAACTGTGGACTGGTTTTTATATGTAAACTATAGTGCGTATGATGTGTGTGTATCTATTTTGTCGAATGTTTTGAGTGACAATATAACTAATAACAGTATTGGAAAAAAAGATATTCTGTTCCGTACGAAATATTAATGTAATATGAAACTCTTCCCAAGGTAATGGAATCAAATCTAATGAAATGGCCACCAAAACAAACTACTGGTCTATCAACACTTTTCGAACTTTAATGGTGTGTTTTTGTTGTAGCTGGATTTTTCCATGATCGACTAGTCGTATTTATTAAGTCAGATATTATCGGGCTAATTGCTATTAAGATGAATTTAATAAATACATTCATACATAAATGAGAAAAAATGTAAAACGTTCCTGGCAGCAGCATCACCAGTTCAGTAACGCTGTTGGGAGGACGCCTTCAATATTTATAAGCAACAAGTCGTGTCGCGTTGTACACTGATTGCCAGCATAGCGCCGTCATATTTCTTCAATTTTTTTTTTAAATAGCTCTTTAGAAAGAACTGAATTTTTTTATATAATACAATAATATTAAAAAATGGGATAAACAACAATAATACATTTTAGTAAATAGTTGCTGTAAATTAACTACAATTAATAAAGTAATTAATTACTACAACTCCGTTTGCAATTATCTTGCAATAGTGAGGCTTTCAGTTTTTAGAACAATTAAATCTTGTCACATTATTTAATTTCGTTATAATTAAACAGGTTTACTACCTGACCTCTTGATTTTATTCTCATACGTTACAATATTGAACCTTGATTCTTTGAACCTTATTTTTTATTGTAAAAGTTAGGTAGTTAATTTGCCTTACTCAATACGAATTCAAACTACTTTATCTGTTTTCTATACCGTATTAGTAACTCAGTAAACGTCCTCGTGAACTTTTTGATGCATCATGTGTGTTATAAAGTTCACCCATTCCAAATTTCTGGGTCCAATAATAATGGGAGTAAAAGTTTTTACGTCGTATTATATCAAGTATAAGTTTAACATAGTTTTCTTTTCAAGAACGTGGTCTCACTACACCCGGAATTAGTTTTTTATTTTACTGAAGGAATTTATGCAAGCAATTGAGGGCTTTTCCTAATTAAGATAATACTTTGCCTTTAATAAATTCAGTTAAATCTGGGTTTCCTAGTATTGACACGTTATTCATGAATAATTGTTGGTGAACATTTTTTTGGCGAATTATATCACTCGGAGGGCTGATCAAATTTTTTCTCTTTCTTGTCTGTCTGTCTGTCTGTCTGTTTTTGTACGATGCATCGAGAACAAACTGATTTATAGGCCTGAAAATGTGCACGAAGCTTCATTTCGATATAGGTAATATGAGTTCGATGATGCTATGTGTCACGCCATGGGATAACATGGAACATAGTTCTTTGTCTAAAATTTATTTTTGACGATGGAAGGATTGTGAAGGAAACAGGATTTTCCGGACATTTTCCATTGTTGGGTGAAACAAAAAGAGATTGTGTTACTGATTTTTTGTTTCACTGAACGACGGCAAATGTCCGGAAAAAAAATCCTGTTTCCTTTCATAAAACATAGTAATACATACACGTAACTATACGCATAATATCTCGAAAAAGATTTGTTCTATGGACTTTAAATTTTGCATGAAAACTTCATTTATACATTGACGAGAATGACTTCCATAATGGGATTTGGCTGAGAGCTTATTTTGAACTGAGTAGGCTGGCACCACAGTTTATCTTTTATCCGCCAGGAGGTGTAAAAAATCGTTTACTTTTTTATTTTCTTTCTGTCCACAGGACATATCAAGAATAAAATGAAAGCATGCAATTCCTCATGCAACCTTAGCTAAGCAGGTTAAAAGTACGTCACGTGGTTTGGCATACTTATGCTTTATTTACAGTATTATCGACGTTTTTAAAACCACCGTTATGGGTATTTGGAGTGAACCGGCTATTTCCTATGTCTGGAAGGGAAGTAGTTAGGAGGGCCCAGTGACTCAAAATGAACGCACGTAAGTTCCCCACCACGTCCCCAAGCCATAAACTTCCCCTCTGTATTCCATACAGCCCCTGCCCGAATGGCTGGATGGGGGAAGTACGGGAAGAGCCACCCGTCCTCGCTCACCCCCCCCCCCCCGCAACTGTCTCTCTTACAAACCCATCCGCTATAGCGCTAAATTAAACCACCGTCCATGTTTGTAGTTCGTTGCCGGTGTAATTTACAACCGGGTGGTGTTCCAGATCGTCCCCGTTAGTTATTGCACAACTTTGCACTTAATTTCGCTCGTATTTTTTGTTTTTAATATGTGCACATCACAGTGTATTGCATTTGGTGTTGTTTACTTGGTTTATGGTGAAATATAAAATGAAAAGTTAAGTTCGTTGCACTGTAAATGTGTTATAGCGCTTTGCTTTTTTTTATTTGTTGCGCAATAATAAGTTACATGTTTTAAACTAATATTTACTTAAATTAATTCACCACTTTAATTTAACTAAGGATGGCAATTCCCTTGATATTGTATCCAAATTAGCTATATCCAATCCCTAGTAATGTTATGGAAATTAGGGATTAGCAGCATATAGGAGATAGCAGCGCCAGTGGAAGTTTCTTCCTTGAAATTTAAAATGTGTCCTTGAAATTCAGAAAGAGTAGATAAAAGGTTATATTTTGCTATGCTTTTTATTGAGCACCCGGTAGGTTTTCTTAAAATCGTGTATGTCTGTCCATCTGTCTGTTTTGCCGGACGACACCTCTTGATAGGTCGTAGAGAGTTAAACGATACAGACGTTATCTTGGTCCAAGGAAGAACTCTATTAATTTTTAGAGTCTAAAGTTTAAAATTAAAAATAAAGTTTTAACATCTTCGTATTGATTAAGGGTAACCATTTTGGTAATGAAAAATGAGGTTTTACATAGTAATTCGTGTTATGATGATACATTGTTGGATTGGTTCATAAGATTTTCGTTACGTTCTGTCGGGTCCTTCTTTGTCCCGTTACAATATTGATTTATTAAAATTGAAGAACCAATTACAAAAGGATGGCCTAATAGATCCAATAGGTTCTTGAATTTTTGCAAAAATTATTAGTATGCGTGCTACAAATTTGCCGTGGTCTTTTTGAAAACGAAATCGTTTTACTGGAGCTATTATCGGAGTGATCCATGTAATTCAATCTTTAGACTGATACGTTTGGGTCCTAACAAGACAACATTTTTTGTGAGCTAGTACGACCGTCGAGTTCTCTAATGCGTCGTGTTTCAATCTCTCCAAAAGTTTAACTTTTCGGAAGACGTCGTGTAGCGTCGTGACGCCTGTGTGGAGGTGGAGCCGAGCGTTGAAGGTTACGCGGTCCCGGAGCGACGAAGATCGACCGACAGGGAAATGCCAGGCTGCGATAATGCTATAAACGGACACGGTACAGTTCCTCGTGTCACGTGACGCCGCCATTTTGTCCGAACTGGTCGGTTATATCAGACCAGTGTCATTGTTCATTTTCTTGTAAGTGGTATCTTAATTTTCACATAAAACAAAAGGTGGAGGATGTCGGAGTGGTCAGCTAAGTGACGCTGGTAGCATGTAAGTGGCAGATGTTGAATCTAACGCAATACTTATCGTCCGGTATTTAAAACACAGTGTTTTGTAGTGACACTAACACAAAATCATGGGATACTGTGATTCTCTATTTTCCTTTTTTGAAATTTGTTTCGCCATCCTACCTCCAACAACACACGTTATGCTATAATTCGTTTGAAGCATGATCAGTGTAATATCGGCAACCCTGACGGTACCGATCGCCACGAGATAATACTAACACGTTTGATATAACAATAGTGAGCTGAAAGCTGCTTATATCAGCTCGGTGTACGGCCACCAATGATCGACAATTTGAAGTATCATTACATTGCGTTCAGTATTACAATTAGTACATAAGATTAGTTTTAGTACTCTTCTTCATTATGACAATCTCAATATTTTTGACGTTTTGCCGTCAAGTATTACATTCTATCGCGATTTTTCATGTATCGATTGAATGTTTCGGTTGTTTTGTAAATTTTGAGAGTGTACCCAATAAAGTGTTCAATAGATTAATTAGCTTGGGTTTCTCCAGCGGTTCTTCAACACACCTTTGTAGTAAAATTTTCATGCACTAATTGAGGATTTTGTATCTATTGAACAATTCAAAATGTAGTATTAAAATTATACACATTGAGGTACTGTGATTTAAGTTCCTAAAGATCCAATGACAGCAAATCCTTTTTATCGAAAGACTCGGACCAAGAAATCTACGTTGCAGGGTATCCTGACGAACTGCTATAGAATCCTATGTTGACTCGCAGAGAACAAAAACCTGAGTCTTCGTGAGCCACAATACCAGAAACTAGACATTTTAAAATACTTCAATTATTCGAAATAAAAACCTATGAACAAACAAAGTATCTCAAATACAAACGGATATTTGAAATACAAACAAAACATCCTAAAAATAAATGTTGGTATCATACGTTTTTAAATAAGGACCCATGTTACAATGGGAAACAGTTCAAACCCGTTTCAATCAGTGCATTACCAACTAGCTAGTAATAAATTTAGAAAGCAACTTGCTTTTCCGTGCAGTATGATGAACAACTGAGATAAAAGTCTACGAACTGTCTGTTAAAAATTTACAGCACTTGACTTCTCCAAGTAAGACGCTGTGGCCAGTTAATAATTCAGTCTGATCAATACTGCCGTTGTGATGTGGGCTTTCCACTAATGGTTCCTCCCCTTTCTGTCTTGGACACGTCCACAAATTATATAAATATAGTTAATGAACAAGCAAAATACCGCATGGACAGTCGAGTATTGGCAGCGATATTATTACACCTATAATGGAACGTCGAGGATTGGCAACATTTCGTGAAACAGTGTTGAGCAAACTATGTTATTACACCTATAATGGAGCGTCGAGGATTGGCAACATTCGTGAAACAGTGTTGAGCAAACGATGTTATTACACCTATAATGGAGCGTCGAGGATTGGCAAAGCATTTGTGAAACAGTGTTGAGCAAACGATATTATTACACCTATAATGGAACGTCGAGGATTGGCAAAGCTCGCGAAACAGTGTTGAGCAAACTGATGTTATTACACCTATAATGGAACGTCGAGGATTGGCAAAGCTCGCGAAACAGTATTGAGCAAACTGATGTTATTACACCTATAATGGAACGTCGAGGATTGGCAAAGCTCGCGAAACAGTATTGAGTAACTGATGTTATTACACCTATAATGGAACGTCGAGGATTGGCAACAGCTCGCGAAACAGTATTGAGCAAACGATGTTATTACACCTATAATGGAACGTCGAGGATTGGCAACATTCGTGAAACAGTGTTGAGCAAACGATGTTATTACACCTATAATGGACGTCGAGGATTGGCAAACATTCGTGAAACAGTGTTGAGCAAACGATGTATGGAGCGTCGAGAATTGGCTAACTGATGTTATTACACCTATAATGGAGCGTCGAGGATTGGCAACATTCGTGAAACAGTGTTGAGCAAACGATGTTATTACACCTATAATGGAGCGTCGAGGATTGGCAACGTTCGCAGAACAGTATTGGGCGAACGATATTATTACATCTATAAGAGAGCCTCAAAGATTGGCAAAGCTTGCGAAATAATGTAGAGCAAACGATATGTTATTACACCTATAATGGAAGCGTCGAGGATTGCAACATTTGTGAAACAGTGTTGGGCAAACGGTGTTATTACATCCTATAATGAAGCGTCGAGGATTGGCAACGTTCGTGGAAAAGTACTGGGTTGAATGATATTATTACACCTATAAAAGAGCCTCGAAGATTGGCAAAGCTCGCGGACAGTGTTGACTGAGCGAACAACATTATATTATTTCATTATTTTATTACACCTATAATGGAGCGTCAAGGATTGGCGATCGACATTACTCCTATAATATTCAGTATTATATATGATTACACTCCATTTTAATAGCTCATCAAACAATTACTTTGTTGAATATTGATTAGTATTCACTGAATCATCAATTTTGAAATATTTATAAAAGTCTATAACAAGTATGTAAAGAACATAGATAGGTGTTACAAAGCACAGAAGCACTACATTGTGAGGTGTCCAATCCAATTTCTACCACTAGAAAAATAGGAACGTTAAGATATCAGACAAGTAAGGTACTGAAGGTTAATCTAAATTTCCATCTGCTAGAGACCGCGTACACTCGAACTTCAATGTTATATCTTTGTTATTGGCTGTTCTTGTTATAATTCCATTTCTCTCTGTCTGTCTGTCTGTCTGTTTCTGTCCGCACGATATATCGAAAACGAACTGGCCTATACACTTGAAATAGTTACGCCATGTGATTTGGCTGAGCGTTAGGGAATATTTTTACAATAGCGTTGTGGGTAACCACGATAGCAACGAGAAAATAACAGAATAAATAAATGTGTGAACAAAGCCAATTCATACCCATAAGAGATTCTTACGTATGACATATTAACACATGTAACCGAACTATCCCAAGACATAAATACGTCATTTTATAAAACGTCATGACTTGGTTTATTACTTAATTGTAACTAGTACTTATCAGTACTAATATTATTTAAACACTGATATGAAGCCCAATTTAACCCTTTGAATGCCAACGTCCGATTTTACCGGACGTTCGCGAAAAAAAATCACTAAAAATCGAAAACTGAATATTTTAAAACTAATATTATATTAAATTGTTTGTGAAGAACTGTTCTTTTCAAAATAAATTGTTATAGTACACTTCCGATCAATTGACTTTAACGAAAATCAACCTAGAACTCATAAGTAAACAAACATTTTTGGTTGACATGGCTACAGGAAACAATGTGACATTAGTTGCTTAAATGTTGTATAACTCACTCATTGTTGAAGATAATATAGAGATATACATTTTTCAAGATTTATAGATAATTGAATACCCTTTCCAGTGATATGGACAATGAAAAGGATATGATTTTATTGGTAATGATAATTAGGTTAAAAATGAAATTTAAAATATTTCTCGGAATTTTTTGACGTAAGTACTTTTTTTGATATTCCTAAATTTAACTTTATGGTAACTTTGTTATTTTATGTTAATTAGGCAGAGTTTTATTTTATGTTAATTAGGCAGAGTTTTATTTTATGTAGGCAGAGTTTACAAAGAAGAATTACAAATAAAGTATGTTGATAGCTTATTAAATAATGAAACTGTGAACTTTTTACTGAAAGCTTGCAAAATGCCTTCAAAAGGGCTGGCATTTTTAGTTGCACACACTAGAAAAATACCTGGCACTTTTCAGTACACCCACTTAATAAACACTTGGCACTCAAAGGGTTAAGGGAGAAAATCTAAATACATATGTTATGTGGCAAGATATGTAGAGAAAGATTTCATATGTTAGACTTCAAATTTGCATGAAACTATGTTTCTACAAGAATATGTTGTATGATGCTTCATTTGTCATGTCAACTTCTTTTCTGTATGATTGTCTCCTGTCTTTATGTCCGCAATACATATTGAGAATGTAATAATTTGAAATTTTGCCTTCCCTCTCAGCGAAGCCTGTTACGAAACTTGGCACTGTTCAACCTTGCACTTAGATTTGGCAAATATTCATAACAATGTTCTTATTCTGACAAAATTGTTCTTATACATTTTATTTTTACTATACCACATTTAAAACGAAATGTTTCACGAATGGATTTTATGTTATGTATTTCACATAAATCAATACATTTCGCCACATAGAAGGCAACCTGGTTGTATTCAGTGTATATTTGGTTGGTTCTAAGCATAAGTGACTTATTTTTGAAACTACAGCCAAAAAGTGGTTATTCTCAGTTGTTCGGCTGAGTTAATTTATCGCGTGGACGGCTTTGTGATTGAAACAAGGTAGTCTGGAGTAAGAAAAATAAGTAAATCCTTATCGTTATACCTCAATTAAATTAAATAGCCCTTATCATATTAATTGTATTTTGTAGACTTTTAGGAAGTGAGAATTAACTGGATTTCGGAATTTTACCGTGTTTAAGTTTATACAGGACTGAAAACCCCGTTTCTAAATGTTTATCTGTCCTCTTGTACGAATTAGCATTGGAGTAAACATTCACGTAAACACATTACCATATGCTTAATATATGATCAAACACTCAAAAATAAATGAAAAATGTTTATTTTGTGGGGCCTTTCGTGCTCAAAGAACACATCGTCAGACCCACATAACTGAAATAAAAGTAAAGTAATAATACAAACAATTTAGATTTAAATAAAAAACATATGTCTTGAAAAATACAAAGAGATAAGATTTTAAAGGCCAGGAAGTATGTCTACTGTATATATATATAAAAATTAATATTTAATTAGATTAAAGGCAGTAACGGTGAATTTTTAGAGGTCCAGGCTCATTATTTACTAAATAATTTTGGTTCTTCTGCATAAAAATAGTTTCGTAAGCATCGAGGAATTTGTTGTTTTTGATTTCTTTTAATAATTTGACTTGTGAAAAGCAGTGTCCAGTATGAAGTGCATGTTTCGCCATGGCCGATCTTTCCTCTTGTTGATACTTCAGACATGCTTTATGTTCCTTTACTCTCTTTTTTATTTTCCTTTTTGTTTGGCCAATATATTTTTAATCACAGTTGTCACAATTACCATGTGCCAAATGCCAAAATGTTGCGCTGTCCTTTAAAATCATCTATAGTCAGTAATGTGTGGACAAAGAAACAGATTAATACTCGTAAAATATTTTTATAATCTTTACAAAGTTTACAAAAAATCTTTATTCAGTAAACATGCAAGTTTTACAAGATAGGCTACATCCCATGCACCACTAAAACGAGCGCGTGCGGGAACTCGTTTGTGTTTTAACATTATGCTTTTTACAGATTTGCTTTTTATTGATTTTTTACCTTTTTGTCAGTTGTCAGTGGTAAGCTATTACTAAGTAAAGACCTGTTATTATCTGTATTCTTAGGTTTAGTTTTAATAATTAGGGTTTGTTTTGTTGCAAGCATTGGGCATACTGTGGATAGATTTTGACACACGTTGTTTTGTTGTAAATCTCGACTCATGCTTGTCACACTGCTTTGATATGATATGTTTATTTTAACTTAGATTTTAGTAATGTGTTAAGTGAGTTAACCACCTGAGGAAGACTTGTGATTGTTAGTTTCGAAACGTAGTGTTAGTAATGTCTGAAAAACTCCTGTTACTTTTATGATTCTTTCGTTGTGCACATCCTAATTTATTTTGTTTGTGCTATTTTGTTTTAAGAATAAAACGGTAGACTATGGTATTTATACTTTTAATCGGTGTGACATAATTTAGATTCGAAAAACGTTTATACGACTAGCTCGGATATAGCGTGGCCGACCAGTGCGGACTCACTACACAGCCGTCATATAAAAGTGCCGCATACAACGTCCTGTGTTTATTACGGCACTCAAGTAGTATTGGATCGATCCCGCTAGATGGCGCAGGTGTCTAGGAGCTCTCATTGTTGTCGCGTTCCACAAAGTGTATTGTCTGCGTTAATTTAGGTGCCCTCCCCTCTTAATTAATCCTCAGTTAATGACTGTTTGGATTTAATGCGGACTTCTCGTTAATTACAATCCGCTCAGCCAGCACTGTTTGTTTATTCAGGCTGTTCGTACTGACAGTTACTAGAGTGATCTTGTTCTTGAAAAACCAATTATCAGTGAAATTCTTTCCTTTCAGTGTTGGTAGTTTCTGAAACTATATACATTTTGTCCAACAGCTGTTGAAAGTTAATCTAAAATTAGGACTTACAACGCTGTGCGAAGTGCGAGGAGTTCTAATTAAAAATTAATATGTTGGTGAACTTTTGCAGAACTTTTAAGATAAAGTAAGAGTCTAAGTACAAAGATATTACGTTGCGATATATAAGAACCACATTTCCTTTAAAAACAGAATTATGCTCAACAATAAAAAAACTTCCTATTATTAAAATTTAGTATATTAACTAAATTTTTGTCCTTCAACGTAAATCGCCCCCACCCACTCATTCAGCACTAAACATTACAACCTTGTAGAATGTAGACAATTATACGCTATTTGTGAATATTGAATACGTTTAATGTGTTTTAACAAAGAACAGCTCAAACTGACAATAATTTGACATTCATTATCTAGGGCATATTGTTTTGTTTATTTTGTGTCTCTCGCCTTTTCGTGGATGTTATGTTATAAAGTTGGCTTTCATGAGTCTCTAAACCGAACTGTGACAAAATTTTGTGTAAACAAACTGTAAAATGATATTGTAATAAGCATTGTGTACAGATTATCATATAGTTAATGCAACGGTTATTTTAACAATACTTTATTTTAAGCCTATGTCTAGAGAATTTAATAATTTTTCCTCTCACTGCAGAGTTGTCGGCTCGCAGAATATGCAGCTCTTGGCGACTGACGCGGCGGCAAGAGAACGTCCTCCCAACACTTCCGCTACGTAGTAAGTGCAGAGGTGCCAACACAGATGGCGTTACAAGCGTTATTAGCGCGTCTGTTTCGAAATCATCGTTTTTTCCATGTTTGCGGAAAGTATCAAATACGATGTCCTCCCAGGATTAGTTAGAGCAAACAAATAATTATTTCAACAGCGTTTTCTTCAATAAAACAGCTAGGTTGTCGCAACTTCTTTTTACCAGAGATCTATTTAGAGACGAAGTATCCGGAAATAGATTGATTATATTTAGGTGTCTGCCCCAAAATTCTACGATTTCATAGAAAGTTATGGTTGGTTGAGTTTATAATACGTGTTAGCTCTCTCTCTCTCACTATTTCTATCAGGCATTCGTGATCATACGCGAATTAGAATTTTGAATTGCTATGCTATAGATCTTGTCCCGAGGAATATCTATTTTAAATTTAGATGACAGGTTTGCTATTCTCTGAACTGTAGAGAGTGTGAGAGTTTGGATCTATAAGTTGTAAATTGTATGAATATTTGATTTTTCAGGTTTGATCATTTTCAATTGAATACGATAATTGTATAGTGATACTATGCTATGTGTATCCCCCATGGTACGATTATTACCATAGATAATATTGAAACACGTTTAAAAGGTAAAGGCTGGCGGGAGTGAGTGGCAGGCCGGATGTTGTGTGGTGGATGTAGCCAACACGCGTGTGCAGCGTCCAGGGACTAGTAGTGACCGGCGCGGCGTGGCGCGGCACGGCGGGCGGCAAAGCGGCGAGGAGCGAGGGCACCGCGACCCCTGTGACCCCGCAGTCAAGTATAAATAGCCCACTTTATGCTGTGCCGCGGCCGCGTGCGCTAGTGCAAGTCGCTAACCACTCCGAGGCCATAAACTGCCCGGCGACCGCCATGCCCGTAGAGATGTGGTGTCAGGCTGTCCGGAGAGCCATAGAAAATTGCACCATAAACCGACTGACTACCAGTGGGAAGATCTAAGAAAGAGGCTGTTATATAGCTACGCTGTAGTGGCGAGAGAGTATGAGCGTGCACGCAAAATCGAACTGTTTAATGTTGTAACATTGCCAGCGCTGGTTTTGCTGGTAAGCCATGCCGGCTATCCCAGCTTGCAGCAGCAACTGGTGCCTTCATTCCATCTCCTCCACATTCTGATCTTGGAAAAATAATAGAGGAATATTCAATACTCAACTTGCACCAGCAACTGGTGAACTGTCACGAGGCCTTAAAGTGCATTTATTAGTTCTACTCCACATTCTGACCTTGGAAAGATAATAGGGGAATATTCAATTCTCAGCTTGCGCCAGGAGCTGGTTAACTATCTCCGTATGACCAGGCCTAGAGAGGGCCTATATTCGTTTTACTCCACATTCTGATCTTACAGAAATAATAGAGGAATATTCGATTCTCTGCTTGCGCCAGCACCTGATAAACTATCTAAATGTACCAGGCCTTAAGACTGCCTTTATTCGTTTACTCCACATTCTGATCTTAGAAAAATAATCAGAGAATATTCAATTCTCACCTTGCGCCAACAGCTGGTGAATCATCTCAGTGTGACCAGGCCTTAGAGTGCCTTTATTAGTTCTACTCCACATTCTGATCTTGGGAAAAATATCAGAGGAATATTCAATTCTCACCTTGCGCCAACAGCTGGTGAATCATCTCAGTGTGACCAGGCCTTAAAGCGCCTTCACTAGTTCTACTCCACATTCTGATCTTGTAAAAGATTAGAGCTAACTTGATGTATGTCTGAATGTAAAATTTCATTTTAATTACACGATCTTTATCATTATTCTGAATTAATTGGAATGTTAGTCTCTTTACACGTCACCAGTGAAGGAAAAACCTTGTTATCATACTCTAAACGAGAGGTAACTGGATCAATACCGGATAAATGAACTGATGATTCTGGTCTTCTGTCTGATGTCGCTTCCATTAAAAGTTCAAGAAGCGATTGAATTAAGATGACACAGCATCCACTGAATCACAAAGTAAAGTTCTCTTTTTCTTGGGCAGGTCCATTGATTGTCCTTTGATCTCTACTCTCCTTCCAGGCTTTCAGTGCCGGTCTTGATTGAATTACGGGACTGAACTTAAATTTGTAAGTGATTTTTAGCGTTTTTACTCGTCGTTCTTTCCCACGAGACTTAGCTAATTTTTGACTTTAATGTAGTGGTTACATGTACATCACGTATGACATATTAATTAAAACAACTAAAGTATTTGCCGAATCAAGTTGTGACACTTAAAAGTACGTTCTTTTGACAAATCACACGGAATTATACTGGTTTGAGGTCAACTTGTTCTCGGGAATCGTACCCGAATAGAACCCTGTCCCAAGTCGTTATCCACTCGAAGCGGTTGACCTCAGTTCAGGTGACGCGGTGACAAGTTTGTTGGAGAGGCAGCAAACCGAACTTCAACTTCGCAGGTAGGAGATTCTATCTTGAAAGTTGACCAGAATAAATTTTCGATAGCGCAACTGCGACCAACTTCGATGTCTCTAAGTTGGTCCAGATAACAAAGCTGTCTGTACTGGTGGCGAGTTAACAAACTACGACATCAAATCAAAGTAAGATGTTGTGATGACAGTATATTACGTCTTATTGCACACTTCGTTATACGATAATTGTTTTGAGTTTGTGGATTCTGATTCATTTCCAAAGGAATGTGATTGGTTTAATGAAATTTGTGTTAAATATGAAATACTATATTATTGCTTATGTTGTATGTAATATAAGTATTTGAACGGTGAAAATCACAATTACGTGGCGCAATTCTAGTGTCATACCTCAGAAATAACTGAAATAATCCGCTGGTCCTTGAAAGACCTCGCCCATATGAATGATTTATCTCTTGTACAATTATTGCAATCAAGGATGTAACGCATGATGGTAATTACTATCCTCCATCGTCCAGTGAGTTCCGAATATCGTAATTTTTTGTGTTTATATTACTGGAATTACAATATTAATTACTGCAAGTATGATCCGCATTAAAACGTGGGAAAAGGTTAAAACTCATATAAGTAAGATATTTTGTCAATAAAGGAAACAGTTGAAAAGCATGTTTTTTTTGTCAAACATATTATTAAATTGTATTTTAAAGAGTCTAATATAATTAGTTCACACCTCAAGGTCGTACACGTTATCGTAATAATTTAAATCCAAATTTCACACACACACACACACACACACACACACACACACATATATATATATATATATATATATATATATATATTATATATATATATATATAATGTCCGATTAAATATTGTAAACAATCATGTGAGCGTCGATGAATTATTTTTTTTTTTTTTTTTTTTTTTTTTTTTTTTCCTGGAGTCACGCGCTGGGGTTGCGTCACGTAACTTTGATTGTTACCTTTAAACTATTCACTACCTGTGCTACCTGGCCTCTCAGTCCACAGAGGACAGACAGTCCAAGTGCTCGCCTTTTCCGTGCCTCAACCTTTAGTACTGCATGAATTATCTCTTGTGTAACTAATGCAATCTAAGGTATACTTATATTATTATACGGTTAATAAATGTCATACATGTAGATTATTTACATCTCACAAATACACATTTTATTGTGTTGCAACATTTAAATACAGGTGTCATCTTAAATAAATGGTTGGTTAGTTCCACATGACTTACGTCTATGGTTGACTATCTTACAAATCTATGGCGGTGCTTATTAGTGGTCCATAAATATTGTGTTCATTAGTTTTAGCAAGAAAATTGTTTTCGTCTTAAAGATTCCTACACAAATCGTCTTGTAATTAAATGAAGACTACTTTTTTTCGGTCAGTCTAGCAGAACATGTGGATTGACTTGTTATATAGATTAGAGTTTTTTTTACCCAATCAATTAATGTATGATTAAATAAAATCTTTTAAGTGTTATATTTACTAGAGTTCAGACTTAGTTTTGAGAACTGATATTTTTTCCATATTTAATTTATATAGTTGTAATTACGTACAATAGCTGTACAAGGGCGAGGTTGAAGAAGAAGTGTCCAGAGCGTGTAACTCTGGGTTGGCGTTCAACCTCTAATATGATCAACCCCGGCGTTTCTAGTCGGTGTCACCAAATATAACGCCAACGCCAAACTTTGCCTGCATGACAGTGTAGCAATCAGGTCACCTTCATTCAATTAAACGGCCGGCTTCCCGACGTCAATTTAGACGCTTTGTGCAAGTGGCAGTTCATTAGTTATTTCTGCTCAAATATTCTCCAGTCGGGATGGTTTCCGTTGTGTGAGCTGTTAAAACTGGAGTTTGCAATTTGTTTTCCGAGTAACAGAACAGTCTTGGGCCAAATATAGAAATTATACATTTGAAACATTCTCTTGCTGACAACATTCTCTTGTATCAATCACAACGTCGTTAATAGTGCCACGAATATAACCCTTTGAATACAATGAACAGGTATTGTAACTTTTAGAAAGTAACTTCCCCGGAGACGTTTACGGAATAATGCAAAACTGTAAATCTAATCAATTTCTGAGAACATAAAAATACCATGTAAATAATCTCCACTTCTTCAGTATAGAGGGTTTCTGCTTTGGGAATCCTAAAATTGTCGTTAGAGATTTTGATTTCTACAGAAAGTTTATATTCTCATTCTGAATTGTGTGTTGTGACCACGAATATAACTGCTGAATGTGCAAGGCCCCATTATTGCTCCTTTTTAAAATACAACTACCCTGCAGACATTGCATGCAAGACTGTAAATCTAATCAATTCCGGAGAAGATAAAAATACCGTGTGGATGGTTTAAATATTCTCCTCTTCTTCAGTATGGATGGTTTCTGCTTTGGGAATCCTAAAATTGTCGTTAGAAGTTTTGATTTCAGCAGAAAGTTCATATTCTCTTCTTGAATTGTGTGTTGTGGCCACGAATATAACTGCTCAATGTGCAAGTCCCATTGTTGCTCCTTTTTAAAATCCAACTACCCTGCAGACATTGCATGCAAGACTGTAAATCTAATCAATTCTGGAGAAGATAAAAATACCGTGTGGATGGTCTAAATATTCTTCTCTTCTTCAGTATGGATGGTGTCTGCTTTTTGAATCCTAAAACTGTCGTTAGAAGTTTTGATTTCAGCAGAAAGTTCATATTCTCTTCTTGAATTGTGTGTTGTGGCCACGAATATAACTGCTCAATGTGCAAGTCCCATTGTTGCTCCTTTTTAAAATCCAACTACCCTGCAGACATTGCATGCAAGACTGCAAATCTAATCAATTCTGGAGAAGATAAAAATACCGTGTGGATGGTCTAATATAATGGATGGTGTCTGCTTTTTGAATCCTAAAACTGTCGTTAGAAGTTTTGATTTCAGCAGAAAGTTCATATTCTCTTCCTGAATTGTGTGTTGTGGCCACGAATATAACTGCTCAATGTGCAAGGCCTATTATTGCTCCTTTTAAAAATCCAACTACCCTGCAGACATTGCATGCAAGACTGTAAATCTAATCAATTCCGGAGAAGATAAAAATACCGTGTGGATGGTCTAAATACATGGATGGTTTCTTTGTGAATCCTAAAACTGTCGTTAGAAGTTTTGTTTTCAGCAGAAAGTTTATATTCACTTCCTGAATTGTGTGTTGTGGCCACGAATATAACTGCTCAATGTGCAAGGCCCATTATTGCTCCTTTTTAAAACTCAACTAGTCTGCAGACATGGCATGCAAGCCTGTAAGTCTAATCAATTTCCGAGAATCTCCACTTGTAAAAATGCCATGCGGATAGCTCTAAACGGCCTCCTCGCGTGAGCACCTTTGAGCAAACTGATGTCTGGCCGTAATTTATCCTTACACAAAGCCACGAAATGAAGACGAGGGTCTGTACACAGCCAACAGGCCACAGTTAGATTGGCAGCGAAGCACGCCCTCATCACTTTGCCACGCCCATTCCAGGTGAGTGAGTGAGTGAGTGAGTCAGACCCTTGAGTACTGACGTCATCTGGTGCCGCTTGTTGACCTATTGGTTGCAGATTAAACAATCGCTGTTCCTATAGTGTATTGTCTTATACAGACAATTTTATATTTAACCATCGTCAGTCCTTAAATAGGATTCTTCATATTTACGTCTTCTGCAGAGGAGAAGAAAAAACTGTACAGATGCGTAATAAAGTCTCTTAAATGTATGCTGAAAGATTCCAGTTAGATTTAGGTATGTTTTGCGCCATAAAAATATTTAAAGTGATAACTTTTAATCCATAAATTCATGATGGCTCTTCATCGTACTGTCGCCTCATTTGCTACCACCAAACTCGCAAAGAGAATTGGTGCTTAATGATGCTTGAAGCACGAGGGCTGTGACAATGCTGCGTGATGGTGTAACCAGCGAAGGGGAAAATTATGCTTCAAATAAAACCGATGGTGGAACTTTGATGGAGTCCGTGTTTAGGGTAATCAACGCATAACGTGTTACAGTATCATTCAGTCGATGGAGCATCATGCTTCGGAGGAGTGGTGTACTTTCTCTGGTATTCTTAGGACATTTGAGGATTCCTTCTCGACTTGTGAGGAGCTTCTCGCCGCTAAGACTAGATTCTAGTCTGCAATTTGGCTGGATGGAGTTACTTTATCCAATGAAATGCAGTTCCATTATTTTCAGCGTTTTTATTCATTTGATTCTCTTTCTCTTACGTTTTATTTGGCAGTGCTCCAAAATATGTGCTTTGGATCGAGAAGTAGTGAGCAATTATTTTTATTTCCTCGTTGATTTTTTAAAATACTGATTACAATTAAGGATTTTTACACTAAGTCTCTTTTGGCCAATGGCGCAGTGTAACACACTGAGTGGATCTGTCCTTGAAAGCAGCCCATCTACACGGCTGTTGGAGGTGGTTCGGAAGGTTCCCACGTTAAGTCTTAGAGAGGGCTTCTAAGCACTAACTTTGCTTGGTAAAATAAGACATCATTTACTTTACTCCGTCATAACAATAAATTTCTACCGTTTTTTTTTTTTTTTTTTTTTTTTTTTAATTAAGTCACATGTTCCTTGTTTCTGGTTGAAGGGGGGGGGAGGGTCGTGAGGAAAACAGCGTAAGCGTTATCTTGTGTCAGATAAAACAGGAAATGAGGAAGAGAGATTTGTTCGCTTTGCGTCATATGATGTTGATTGCGGTCTTTTACAATGAATAAGTTTTATACGATTATACATTATAGAAAATTACTTTACTTTCATAAAGTTAAAGATATTTAACCCGAACACATTGTCAGATTGTGAGGCATGTTGCTGTTGGTTCATTCGTCAGCTTTATTTGCTGGCAATAACTTAGGGAACGTATGTATACCTGGAAAGTAAAATGCAGGAAGTAAAATACGAGTAAATGATCTAAACCATTTAATGGAGTTGTGAAAATTACTCCAGGCTGCTGCTTCTGCCAATGTAAGGGGGAGAAAGGATCCGTCAGTAATATACAGTCGGCAGTTGCTTTAATGTGTTGTATAATTAAATTCCGTTAAAAGAAAAAAAACTTTATAAATTTTAGATGTCAGTGATTGAAAAAATCCGATTCAACGGAGGTAAGTGAGAAGTCTTTGAAAGTACCGACAGACCGAGGCCACAGCTGCGGTAATCTGAGACTTATTGGGGCAGTGTGGGTATACCCTTGACATGACTGTAGTTCTGTGCTACCTGCAGAGTACCACTATCACCAGAATGTAGTGTGGATGTTGGACTTAGCTCCATTTCACCTCCCGCTTAGTGCAGCGTCTGAAATCTGAAATGAAGCTAACTCAACATTTCAATTGAATCAACCCTCCTACCATAGCTACGTTATGACCTGAATAAAACTAGGCTAATTGTTTAGCTCGCACAAAATCGTCACTTTATGGCTGATCACAACAGAAATTAAGGATACATCCATCCATAATTATGAATCCCAATAAAGTTAGGGATTTTGTAGACAACAATTCCAACCATGCAGACCCGGTAGTAACGAAACGACCATGTTAAACAAATCTTAAACCTCATTTTACCTTGGATTATAGTTAATGTCACATTTTCAAGATACAGTTAAAACGCATCCAAACGATTTTTACTTTTTTGCATGTATAATTTTTAGTATATTAACTATTACGAATATGAATAAGTATTGAGCTTTTCTTTCTATAAAAAGCTGTGCTAATTTCAAAAAATCTAAAAAGACGTTTTCACGCGTGCTTCTTATTTTTTTTAAATAAGACATCTTCCAAGAATAAGAATGGGACGAAAACAATTGTCACAAAAAGTGATTGACATTAAACATTATTCTTTTGGCGCTAAAATCAAGAAGTCCGCCAAATATCCAAACACTATTTCGCCCTAAATCCCTTGTTTTGATTGTTGAATTATGATATATGTCTCATTTTAAGATACGGTTGTGCATCGAAATGATTTTATATAATTTTAAATGACCAATACCTGCCTTAAAAATACTATTGGTAAATTATTTAAATGTGTATTTATATTATTATTTATATATATATATATATATATATATATATATATATATATATATCCGGGTTCGAATCCCGGCGGAGCAAGTACTTTTTGAGATTCAATATTTATTGAAATTATATATATATATATATATATATATATATATATATATATATATATATATATATATATATATAATATTTTATATATATAGAGCCCCGCAAGAACAATACTAAACTTAAAGCATTGTAAAATTTGATTCCACAATTGTTACAAAAAGTAAAGGCGTTACAATGCTTCAAGTTTAGTATTGTTCTTGCGGGGCTAATAAAATCGAAATTGGCGCCAGTGGAGCCAGTACTTGAGCGAATATGTGTAGCCGCCTTCACCAAGTTTTTTTGTAACTCGGATTTATAATGTAAGGCATATTCAATCTTTTAATGTCAATCTAATACAGCATAAGTTAAAATCAAGTGAAGTAAAATGATGTTCGATTTTTAATATTATCTCTAAGGAATAATTATAAATGTCCCTTTTAAAAACTATTGGAATTAACTACTACTTTGCAATTCATATTTAATTTATTACATTCAGAATTAAATAGACAGTTTGTGTGCGTGTAATATAAATGTGTTTTCCTTCGTACCTTTTGAAGTTTAGTAAATGTAGAAGGTTGTATCCACCTGTATTTATGTACGTACAGGAATTAATTACGCTTACTAGTAGGTTTTTAAAATAAAATAAAACTTGTGCTAATAATTGTCCTACTGAAATAAAAATACAACGTTAGAGTACGCCACCACGTGTCGAGTGACAGGCTTCGCAGAAACTGCATACCAAATTTCAATTCTATAGCTCATTTCATTTTCTAGACATGCGGACAGACAGACAGACAATAGTACAGAAATGAAATTTGTACAGCCTCCAGGCAGACAGAAGACAAATTGTGCTCGCCTCTATGACGCCCAGTCAAATTCCATGTTTCCACATGCATATCAGTGAACTCATACTTGTCTACGTGGAAATGATGATTCGTGCAAAATTTAAAGTCTACATACAATATCTTTCTAGATATATTTTGCATCTTGAAGTATAAGTTTTACCATGTTATAAATTTAAAACACACCTATGAGTGTGTTTCTTTACAAATCCGTCCGGTCTAAACTTTTCTCGTTGCCATCATTGTTGCCCTTAAGACCAATGTAAAATTGTTCGCTTAACGTTGAATCAATTCCATGGCATGACAAGCGCCGTCATTGAACCCGGTGTTACTTGTATTGTAATGAAGCTTGATGCAAAATTACAAGTCTATAGGTCACCTCGTTCTCGAGACAGACAGACATCGTGCGGATAAATTGGCATGACATTTTTCCAGACTCTCGAGTGATGGCTTCGCTAATACTCGACCAAAAATGATACGTGATAATTTTTGTCATGGAACGAAAAAAAAAAAACCCGTGAAGATCATGTCAATTCTGAGTCACCTGTGTAGTCTGTCGGAGGCACGACGCTGTTGGCATCTCTCCACAGTGGGATCATTTGTTTCTGTGTCCTCGCAGCTTCCTTATCGCAGTCTTTACCGCCCCCCCCCCCTCCCTCTTATACCGGCATTTCCGCCTCCATGTCCTACTACAGAACCTGACGTTTCGTGAATACAGATTCGCTAGTTCAGGACTCGAACAAGAAACATCGGTTTTTATAAAGCTCTACTTTATTATAAAATGCATAGAAACTTTAACTAAGTACATTTTATTGATTAATTTCATCTCAGTCCCAAGGAAAGTTTTCGTTCTCGTACCAAAATGACAGGTAATAGGTAGCATGTTCTCCACCACAATAGTAATCAATTTTGGAAACCCTTTTACATGCAATACACGTAGAATGTTGTAGCGAGTTGGTATATTAGTGTTATATATCTGACGTCATCAGTGTTGAATGTTGTGTTAAAATATTTCGCAAAGCGGCGACACTGAATATTGTATTTCATGAATCATTTTATCCTATTTGTTTTGTGTTTTCTTTTACCCTTGCTTTGTTTGTTGGAGAAGATTTTCCTCAACTAGCCAATCAATACACGTGTGACATTGTAACAGATATTGTCATTAAAACAGTTCTAATTAAGTCAGTGAAAATTATAAAAAGTTGACATTGAATAAAGTGAAGAAAATTGCATATCTTTCCAACTAAATAAATTAAAGAGTAGGAAAATATTTTTTTATTCAAATTTAAAATCTCCTATTTTAAGTCGTTCTTCAAGTGCGTTATATTTGTATGTAAGTAGCTGCAAGTTATTACTTGGTATTTCATATATGTAATTCAGACAAGTTGTCCACATATAATAATAATACCAGGTACTATACGTATCTACGTTTATATCTCAAAACTATTTTATTGCAAAGAAAGGTGGTTTAGATTTTCTTCAAATGTTGATGAAGTAATACAAGTATATTCTCGTAAGTGGAGTGTATTTGAAACTCCTTGTATGATATATTTTATACAAAAGTAAAGGTGGATATGACTTTTAGATTAAAAAGTTACCATTTATCTGCACTTCTGCAAAATCCGTTAAAGTGTAGTGGTATTCTTATCTTTTTGAGTTTTCCACTGAAAGAAACAAATCCAATAGTAGATTTCAGATGACAGTTTTTTTCAGTTAATTTTTTGTTGTGCCGAGCCGATCTTAGTACCGACAAAAAAGTCTCGAACCAAAAGTTGCTGCACCGCAGGTCCCTCTAACTCGCAATGCTGGGCTCCCTCCTATGCCACTGCAGCGGCGTGTTGGTAGTTGTTTGTTGTCTTAATTATTTTCCGAATTGGATTTGTGTATTTTTCTAACATCACAGAAAGATTATTAGTTATGCATGATGGTACGTGTTTACATTGAAATTTATTGGTAGTGACGAAAATTTGTCACAACTCCTTTCCTTTCTGGAAAGTACAGCTGGTGACGGAATTTCTTCAACGTGGTACTCGGTACAAAATGATTAGGCTTAAAATGGACTAGAGAATAGGAAATTTTCGACCGGCAAAACCGGGAATTTTGAAAATAGTTTTAAGTGTACACCCTGTATCAATAAGATCATTCATGTTTTCTTTGAGACAGTCCAGGAAATACATTTTTGTAACAACGTAGCCCTAATGTGCCATCTGTTTATCTGATGGTGGCTCGGTCTACACAAACGTTGGCAACACTGTACACGGGCAGGTGCGGGAAGCAATTGAAACTTATGTCAAGTTCCCTTGTCCAACGTTTGGTTTGGCCGCCAGCCATTGTCAGTTTTGTCCACCTTCGTCTAAAACTGTCCTACAGTCAGGTTTCTGCCTCGGTGTCATTCTGACAGTGGTTTTGACCGAAAGGACTCTTCTTAGAATTGCCCAGCATCTATTTTGAATACGTACATACTCATTCCTCTTGGTTAAAATTTCCTAAAATCGTTAAATTTGCTCAAATTACCATCAATTGTTATGTTGGTATACCTGACTGTTGATCGTGAAACGTATCGAACCTTTTACATAACAATTGAAAATTCAGAAACCATTATTAATTCAATAATTTCCTTTTTGTATATAATAGTTAGTGTATATAAGATAATGAGTTAATCTTTGCCTCAGAACATTATTTTGTATTATCCATAGTTTAAGGCGTTATGTGCCTTCTAGGAATACAGACAATCTCTTTATGTGGTGCAATAATTTAATTCTTTCCGGTGCGGAATTCATTATACAGATTAATTTACTGTCCACTGCATAAGTTGTTAATATACCTATTGAAAGTTTCCCATTCTTAATCTTTATCTGAACCTCGAAGTACATTTCTTTGGCTTATAACCAGGGAATAACAGTATATCAGAGGCTCAATGCAACAGGAATAAAGGTATAATAAATTATGATTATGTAACCTACTACATCATCAGCGGTTATTGCTCTGCCGCCGTATTTATTGGTAAATTTATTAGCACTCCCTGTAAATCCGCTTCTGCAAATGGCGAAGGACAGTGAGAAAGTTGAATTGCCTCCTTCTGACATTCTCTGCAACAGCGACATTCCTCTGGCTGCACTCCTGTGGGCTGTGGCCCGGAGAGGTGTGTGGACAGGCTGACAGATTGTACTGTGGTAGGCAACTGTTTAACGTTTCCCCGTATAAATCTACCGCTTTACTAACGTTCTTCTAAATATATTAGGCATGTAGATTATCCAGCCGTCTATTTCGGTCTAAGTAGGGTTGCCTTTTAGATGTATTGAACATTCGTGACATATATGTAACTTCTATGAATTTTCAAATTATTGGTGAAGCTGGCAACTTAATTCTTAATACACCTTACTGTTATTAATTTTCACATTCCCGATGCAGCTGATCACTACATTCGTGACACACCTTACAGCTATAAATTTTAACATTCCTGTAAAGCTGATCACTACATTCGTGACACACCTTACAGCTATAAATTTTAACATTCCTGGTGAAGCTGGTCACTACATTCGTGACACACACTTACAACTATGAATTTTCACATTCCTTTGAAGCTGGTCACTACATTCGTGACACACCTTACAGTTATGAATTTTCACATTCCTGGTGAAGCTGGTCACTACATTCGTGACACACCTTACAGCTATAAATTTTCACATTCCTGGTGAAGCTGGTCACTACATTCGTGACACACCTTACAGTTATAAATTTTAACATTCCTGGTGAAGCTGGTCACTACATTGGTGACACACATAACAACTATGAATTTTCACATTCGTAGTGAAGCTGGTCACTACATTCGTGACACACCTTACAGCTATAAATTTTAACATTCCCGATGAAGCTGGTCACTACATTCGTGACACACCTTACAGCTATAAATTTTCACATTCCTAGTGAAGCTGGTCACTACATTGGTGACACACCTTACAGTTATAAATTTTAACATTCCTGGTGAAGCTGGTCACTACATTCGTGACACATGTTACTGCTATAAATGTTAACATTCCTGTAAAGCTAATCACTACATTCGTGACACACCTTACAGCTATGAATTTTCATATTCCCGATGAAGCTGGTCTCCACATTCGTGACACACTTCACTGCTATGAATTTTGAAGCTGGTCTCCACATTCGTGACACACTTCACTGCTATGAATTTTCAAATTCCTGGTGAAGCTGGTCACTACATTCGTGACACACCTTAATGCAATGAATTTTTATATTACGTGTTAAGCAGGTCACTACATTCGTAACAAACCAGTGAAATGTTTGCCAGTTTCGCATTAGCTAAAATTCTTCTTTTCAGCGTTAGTGCGTACTTTGGTCTATATTTTAGACACATTTATTCTCAGTCTAAATGAAAACTGTATTCAGACACAAATATATACGGAAGTAAAAACTTCATCATAACAATGAATTAACTAGTACTTTTCGTAGAAAGAAATTTTCAGGTATAATTTTGTAGTAATTTAATTTTAAAAGTTTACTTTATTGACAAAATTAAAGTTATTCCACTATATTTATAAATGTACTTTGTTTAGCACGTTTTGCTGATATACAGTAGCTTGGGCCACAAGGTTGAAAGTCGTTTTCGCTTTCGGGTAGAAGGCAAAAGGAGGCCACATCTGGCTAAATAGAAAAAAGGATTATATGAAAAGTAGGATACTTGTCACTAAGCCCTTATGTAACGGTCTGTATCGATATTATAAAAAGCTTTTTCTATGTATATACTACTGTAAAAAACTACGCTCAGTTAAAAAAACTTACCACAAATTAAAAGCCAAATACGAATGTATGATGTTTTTTTTAGTCTTGCGTTTTGCTGTGTTCAAAACAGGAGTGAATTGGATAAATCATGCGTAAAAAAATGTTAATTTGCTAAAACGTGTGTTGTTATTAACGCTGTACACCTAAAAATGTCTGAGAATAAAGTACTATATTTAAATATGGGAACAAGGTTTAACAACGTAAATTTCGAGATTTCACTTATAATGTTTGCATTTCCGAACATCTCAAATCATAAACTCACCAGAGAGGAATTCCTTTCTGGAGATTAGGAATTCCATCCACACAGTTACGGTATCTTGTCACACGGAGAGCCAGGAAATAAATATTTCTAGAGCTGGAAGGGACTGGAGAGGAACCAACAACAAGGTCATGTAGTGTTGTTGAGCTGAAATGTTGTTTTCGAACAGAGTTGTTAATTTCATGTACCGTACTTGAATTCTTTGAGTTTGTCTTTTCTGCTTAGAAATGTACAAATAATTCAAAGTACTGTACATGAAATTAACAACAAATCAAAACACTATATACCTATGTAATATTGGTTGTCGTCATAGACGGGCATTTGAACCATCACTAATGTCCGTTCTGTTCTGCTCTTAAGAGCGCTGGAATAGTAAACGCGTACTGAAGGCGTGGGTACGGAACAACACTACACATAATTTACCCAAGTTGTAGTGGCCGGCAATGATTGTACCTCCAGTGTAAAGGTCAACTGATAGTTTAATGGAATATTTATTTGCTCATGAAAAGGTCAGTCAGGTCCGGGAGATTTCGAAGGATCGATCCGTCGCCTTTCACCGCCCATTAGCCTCAGTTTCCCACCACGGATTAACGGCGTCTATAGGTCAATATCTGTGAAATTTTTGTAGGTCATCACATGCCGGGAGTTATGCCCACTTGTGTGTGTTAATAGGGCACAGATAGACTGGCTAGGACTGGACTGGCCTCGCTTTTAGCACCGGCCAGTACAAAGACAAAAAATTCCAATAAAAGTATAAAAATAGCACAAAGTCAAAAATAAAAATGTTTCATTATGTACAAAGTATTTTATAATAAAGTTTTTCGTCGTTAGTATAGATATAAAATGCATTTTTTTAAATAAATTCGTATTAATATAAATTTAAAACATGAACGATATATTGTTTATATTAGTCAGTGATTAATATTATTTTATTAATATTGTAATTGAAGAATCCCGGTAATAATTGGATTAAAAAGTTGTAAATACCTGGATGGTAATAATTGTGTTTTTATTGTCAAGTATTTAGACATTTATATGTTGTGTTCAAATAATATATTCATCAGCTCAGATTTTAATTAAACATGAGGGGGTAAAAAAAGTCCCAGAAGACCGAAATCGTCATAGTCTCATTCATTTCTTAATGAATTGTGGTAAAAATTAATTTACGAAAAGTTTTTTTAAGTTATAGTTTTCTTGTTCCGATTTCCATACGACTTTGTGTTAGAACTATAGTCTGAATCGTTGTTTTAAGGTGGGTCTAACTATATACCGCGTTGACCCACATGTCGGCGACTTCATGAATTGATTTGCCATTACGGGGCCCGTGTGTTGTGTTGTGTTGTGTGCCTCATGTTGTGGTGTCGTGCTCCCCGGTCTCCGTCTCGTCCACGCTCCACATGCGACCCCCCTCCCCTTCCCCTCTCCGCCTCCCACCACGCTGGACGGTCTGCTTTTAGTGTTGTGGCTGTAGTTCTCTGTTGGATGCCGCCGCGGCCGCTCGATCAGGCGATGATTGTGTGTGTGTACTAGTTACAGTGTCACTTGTGTGTCACCCAGCGCGGGTCAGAGGTGACGTGGGGTGTCCACTTGCCGTTTGTTTGTTTGATTTCGTGCGGTGATTCACCGAAATGGCAACAAAGTGTCTCTGTCAGTTCGACCCGTCTTTGGTGTAGTGGTTGTTCTAGTGTAGTACTTGTAGTTACGCGTGTGATCTGTAGTCGGGTTGCGTCGGGACCGCGCTATGTGGTTCACGACACCCGAAAATAGTTTCCGGATGTCGAGCTTCAAGACGAAGATCAGACGCCGGAAGTACGCTCTGACGCGAGGCAACAGCAGTGCCGGCGACAAGAGGAAGGAGGAGGAGAGCCACGGGGCGAAGGGGGTGCCGGCCGATTGGGAGTTCGTCAACTTCAACCCGGTGATATTCGGACGTCGCGGGATCCCCCAGGGTGTGGAGCCTCCCCAGGCCCCCCTCCTGGAGCAGGACGAGGACGCCCCCGACGGGTACGGCAGTGTCAAGAGGCGAACCTCGCCCTCGCCTCCCGCCTCTAGACCCAACTCCAGACCACCCTCTTGGCTCGCCGCCCTGCCCCATCACTTCGTTATGGAGGAATCGGACGAAGGTAATCTGTCCTGAGTTTTTGTCCACAGTCCTTCCCTCCTTTGTTTTGTCCGGCTCGGAGACGTGACAGGTCCTGGCTATTGCGACGTTGTGAATGAGTTCCAAAATGTGGAGAAGTGAAAACGCCAAAGCGGTCATCAGACGAGAACTCGCAGGCACAGTAAGGGTTTCAGCAACTGTGATTGGTCGGTTTATTTACAGCTTGCGTCAGAGGTTATCTGGATCGTACTTTTTAAAATTCGTTTATCTCCTGAGGTCACTAGAGAATCTAATGTACTGTTTAATTTAAGTACAGTGTGTAAGTATAGTGTAAACTCCACAAGTTTGCATTTTTCCACTGAAATATATTTTGCGCAGCCTACTTACTAATATAAAAATGACCAAGTATATGCTCTTAACCAACACTACACAATCTCCCTCCCATTTATTTGCCTTTTGTTATCTTATGTCAACCACACAAATGCGGACTAATCTTCTGCAACTGGACACAGAAGAAATATGCAACGTTTCTCATTATTGTGAATTGCGTTCAAACTGTAGGAGCGTCGATAACTACAGTTACAGTTAGTATTGTAAGTTAATGAGTGATTATGATCTTGGGGCTTTAGAATAAGTAATTGTCCTTCTTCCATATCTTCCATTATCTTCACGATCGCAATTTGCTAAATTGTTGCAAGGAGGAAACGAGTCATCAAAAACGTTATCGCAAGTATCGCCATCACTGAAACTCCCCCGTTTATTGCTTACGTCGTTATTTCCTAATTGTTATTGAGGGCCGATAAGGGTCGGAGTACAACATTGACTTGCCATTGGTTGATGGGCATTGCTGTTAATAGTAGTTTTTAGAAGACTTAAGAATTGTCATGCCTAATTGTTTCATTCACAGTTCTGTGTCGAGATTAAATATTCATATTTAGTTGGGAAAACGCAAAATGTTATATGAAATTGCACGCAACAATATAAATCCACAGCACATGTTGAATATTTGACATTCTCATTTGTTGTCTGCTGTAAATATTTGAAAGCCAATTGTGGCACTTTTATCGTTTGTACATCACATTGACATTAGGCTAACTCTGATGCCAATGATTCAACGGGGAAGTGACAAGTGATACAAGTGACATCCTGCCCACATCATATCAGCTGCTGCGTGCGATAAGCTCGACTTATTCATCATTTTTTTTTTTCAGTCCAGAAACGCATGATCAGATCACAGAACTAAGAACGCGTGTTGTTGATCTAGATAATTTTTTAATGTTAAAAGTTCAGTTCTTACAGTGGACCAACTGAGCCAGTACGGATGTGCCGTAATGTAAGACACATCTCAGGAGTGACTAACTGATCCTGTATCCTTTTACAAGAGACATCCTGCTTTAGCACTCACATTATTAGCTCCAACCGGAGCTAAGATTGGCCAAGTTAGTTTGTACAGATTCAGGATACTTTGTTTAACCGATTCGAGTTAACTATATCAATGTAAATCACTTTTCAATAATTTGTAGTTTAAATTGTACTTGAGTTTAATAGTACAAGTTTTTCCAGGAGCAAAAGAATGAAACTTTAATACATTTAAAATGTTTTAATTTGCCCTAAAGGGCAATTTTTGTGAAAATGTAATTGGATTTGAGCTTGAAAATTAATATGGTCACATTTTGTTGGTTTTATCATAAATCCTAGCTAATATATTTAACACAAATTCCATATTAAAACTGAACTGCCAGTTACAATGGAGTGCTGTACATGGAATGTGAAATTGAAATTGAATTGCGATGTGGTGCAAACCTTTACAAAAAGATTTAAAATTGTTGATAGTCTACTATTACTTACACAACAATAAAGAAAAAGTTTGTACATTTTGGGATGAGGAATAAACATTTAAGTAGTCTACTTATTTGGTTTTCCCACCTAGTTACAAGTTTAATTATACTGAATAATAATACAACTGAAAAAGCGTAGTTTTGTGCGGTCTATGGTTTATGGAGTCTCCCTATGCATGATTTACAAGAGATCGAGACTTCATCGATGTATCATGTCATAAGCCACATCACTCGATATAACATATCACAGAAATAATGTCATCTCCTCGATGTCTCGTGTTACAAGACATATTATTTGACGTGCGATATGTCACAGTCATGTCATCTGCTCGGTATGCTATGTCACAATGAAATCATTTTCGAAAGAGTGTAGTATCAATAGGAAGAGCGCCTGGCTCGTGCACAATGTGATGAGGAACGTGCATGTGAACTGTTCCTCACGTATTGTTGTAACGATCGCAAGCGGCGGGGAATTGTTGGCATCAATGGAATGATGTGTTGTCACGCTATAACGAAATACGTATCTTCTTCTCGCATAGTTTATAAATAACGTGTGTTTATACAGGGTGTTTGAAAAGTATGGGTACGGCTTAATATTTTAAAAAACCATAGGAGATAACATCTATAAACCTTTGCACAGTGTCATATGGACTACGAAAACTATTTTTATTGCTATTACCATGACATGCCAACCATGGGGGGACGGCCCACAGAGGAAAACATGGAAATCTTAAATTGAAGCATGGGTCGAGTGATACCTCATTTGAAAGAGCTCACTTAGTAGAGTTGAATTCCGCAAACCGCATCTCAAAAGGTTTATCCAATCAGAAATGGCGGGTTGTTTTAGGTACACATTGTGAAGTACATTATGCGCTGCCATTTCTGACTGGATCGTCGTATTCTGATGCGGTAAGCGGCGTTTCTACTGGTTTCACTGATTAGAATTAACTGGAAAGCTATTCACCAACATAAAGAACGAACGTAATTAATTGTGTAAAGACGACTATTTATGACATAACTTGCTAGTTAAAGAAAGTCAGTGAAAGCACATCGGTTAGTAGAGTGAAACGCCTCGTACCGCATCAGAATATGACGATCCAGTCAGAAATGACAGCGCATAATGTACTTCACAATGTGTACCTAAAACAACCCGCCATTTCTGATTGGATAAACCTTTTGAGATGCGGTTTGCGGAATTCAACTCTACTAAGTGAGCTCTTTCAAATGAGGTATCACTCGACCCATGCTTTCATTTAAGATTTCCATGTTTTTCCTCTGTGGGCCGTCCCCCCATGGTTGGCATGTCATGGTAATAGCAAGGAAAAATAGTTTACATAGCCATATGACACTGTGCAAAGTTTATAGATATTATCTCCTATGGTTTTTAAAATATTAAGCCGTACCCATACTTTTCAAACACCTTGTATGTATGAATTCATTGTAATAAATCTGTGTTAATGGTCAAACGTGCCATCATTGATGGCGCTTTTTCACCGATATTTATTATTTTATTTATTGCCGGATAGTGATGGATTCATAATAAACATTGTAATAAAAATTGTGTCCTTGAATACTCGTTTATAAACGCAAGGGATTTCTAATAATTTAAATTTGAATGTTTCGTACTGTCGCCATTCGGAGACAGGAAATTATTTTTGTAATACCCACTTGACAAATACAACACTTAAGAAGTTTTGATTTTGTAATGTAAGTGTTTTTTTTTTAGTGACATTTAAAAATGAACAAATAAATGGAATTGTATCGTTTTAGTATAAGTCTAATGTCTAATAAATATGATATTTTATTTTACCTCAATAATTATGGTGTATATAAAACAGTGTCACCAACGCATCTTTTATCAACGTCTTTTCCAATATACAAGAGTCGTATAAGTTATTTAATTTTTTACGCATATTTCGAAGTCATGTAAGAACATGTACTGGTTATACTGTGCGCACGCCCTTGTATGCGGTATTTTGCTATCAAAAGGACAGTTAATTACCTGGGAAACAATCAATCCGTTATCGACATATTTCCTTCAGTATTTATTTCATTAACTTTTTACATTCCTTATTGTTTTTTCCGTGGGTGAAACATAAGTTAGATCAAGTCCTGCGCTAATTTGTTTGTCCCTTGGCGACAAGGTGTAATTTAATAATTTGAAATTGCGTTTCTGAATGTCATTATATATATTTTTAGTTGTTTTTCGTCCAAAAAGATAGAAGGCACATATAGGATCTAATTAGCAAAATTTCAAACATTTAAAATAAAAATGTATATCATGTTTAAAGTTTTATTGAATGTACAAATTGGAATCTAATAAACATAAACATGCTAACTATAATAAAACTGATGTAGATTTTTGAGGCGTCAAATCAAAATTTGTTTTGCCATTATTTATAAACTTAGTTGTTTTGTCGAATAAAGATCGACTGTTACGCTGCTGTGTATTTTTCAGGGGCGTTTAATTCATTTATTCTTTCAATAATTTTGAAAATTAACACTTACATCAAGGAAAAATAACATTAATTGTACACCGATTGCGTAAAGGTTCAAGTGTGAGACTCCATCTAGTGCATTCCGGTGCTTGCATTACAACTAGACGTATAAGTACAATATATCCAACACCAACTCCAACACTGTCAGTGTAGCTGGCTGTGTAAGTACGTGATGTACCGGTTATTTGCCGGGCTTGCCGCTGCTGCAATATTTGGACAGGTGCGTCTGTCGTGTGTACTGTTCCACTTGTGTACGTCATAACATAAGCTTCGTGTAACACCGCTACACAGCGCTGTTCTCTGAAGTAGTTTCACTTGAAATTGTTCGCTAGAAACACACATTATAAACGCTACCTTGAGACGTTTCAAGTAATTTACCAATGCTGTCATCGTTATGGTTTCTTTCTCATTTGTTACAACGTTGTTTGTCACCAATGAAAAACAGTTTTACTGCGTTGAAGATATTCTGCACTGGAGTAGGCCATTTTGTATTTATGAAAAAAAAAACTGTTATGTATTTTGTGTTTTAAAGTAATTAGTTAAAAGGCAAATTTGTGGCATATACATTTTTAAGTTTGTTTGTGGTTAATGTTTACGTTTTATGACAGTGTTTGTGCAGTAAATATATTTCGATGCGTGACAAATAATATAGAAAATTGTGTTTACAAACAATTTTTTATCACATAATTCTTGTTAATTTTACATAAAAAGGTGTTTTGGCTATTTCGAATGCAGATTTCATTCAGAGTATATGAGGCTTCATATATTTTGTTTTCGATCTGTAAATACTTTAGTGACTACTATTTAGAAATTTGAATTTGTCTTAAAATTAAGCCGCTGTACGAATTTAGAAACGCATGTATTTCTTTAAGTGTAGGCTATATTTGAGCTTAGCACAGGTCCATATAGCGTACTACTCAATGATTTTGTGGGAGGTCTGTATAAAGCCCACTTCAATGCAGCTTTTGTGTGGCAGAGAAAAGCGGTTAGAGCAATTGCTGCTGGCTTCTCGATCTCATTGTAATGAGACATTTAAAGGTCTTGGAATTTCAATTGTTCCGACCTTTATCAACCCAATCCAGAATGTTTGATCAATAATGGACTTTAATCCAATTTTAATAACCTCACACACAAACAATACTAGGAAGATAAATAATCATTTTTCTTAAAACCATTGGAATACTCTTTGAGATGAATATTTTACAGTCTCCTGCAATATTGATGAACTTCTGTACTAAAATGAGAATGTAAGAAACAGATGCGCGTTTGAGTAAGAGCATGCAATAAAACAGTTTGGAATCATTAGAACCACGTATGTAAACGTGGGATTTTAAATCATGTAAAATATAAAAAAGGGCTTTTCGTTGTATGTAGGTGGATAGATGATGATGTAGCTTTTTAATTGGGTGATAATCTGGGACATGACCTCACTCTAGGCGGACTACCGCACGTGGTTGTGAGATAGGGACATCTGGTCGCCAACTGGCAGAAATAATGGTGGTCACGTCATGTCGAATGCGCACTTTGTAACTGTGAATTTCATTTTGTGTGTTTTGTTTCGCTTGATAATTTGAAATCTTGCAGTAACATTTCGCATAGCTATGAAGAAGGTGTTCATGATGTCGAAGTCCCTCATTATATCAACACAGTTCGATTAATCTCGGTATTCAAATTTTGAAGAGAAAAAAATTCTAGCTCCACTAGGTAGAATGGTTAAGGTTGATGGTTTCGGTGTAAAGTTCAGGTTCGATCTCAAGAAGATGGTGTTGGATGAACAGAATTGTAGAATTTATTCTCAATAGATATAGGTGTATGACATAGATAATTTGATTTTTAAGGTGTGGACTTCTGCAGGGTTGTAAACTTGACCCACTGTTGTTTGATTTTCACTTGTAATGAAACTCACACTCTTAAGTTCCACTACTAGCAAATCGTACTAAATTTTATATAAATAAAGTAAACACATTAAAATCATCATTAGTGCGCAAAAACGAGCAGTGAACTTTTGAACTCCTGTACATTGCACATATCTTATCACCGAACGATCGTCTTCGTAACCATAACAGTAATGTTCTGCAGATCATAGAGACTCCGTAACCTAAATGGGCTAGATGACATCAACTGAAATTATATTCTATTCTCTTCCGTAACCGATGCATGCATCATTAAAATGGAATAAAAGTGTTGCGTTCTCTGCCTTGAGGCAAATCCTAAAGCGTTAAAATATACCGACACTAGTCAGTAGGATTACAATACCGGTGCAGCGCAGGGCGGTTCGGCGTTGTTACACCACTATCGACCTCATTCGCTTTGCTTGTAAACCCTAGTCACGACATGTGAGCTAACTATTATGCTCTAGCATACAAAGTACCGTGCTTGTACACAACTTTTTCACTACGGGCGTTATTAGACTGCACAATGTACATTTTGCGTTCGTAACGCGTTTTTCATTCCTTAACGCAATTTTCAGAACACTATTGTCACAGAGAGCCTCATTGTACTATCTGTAACTCGAAGGGTGTTTAAGAATGTTTAGCGGTCAAGGTCACATGTAAAATTTCTGGTCGGATGCAACAAAAAATTGGATGTGGGACACTCTGTCCTTGTCATGATCCTCTATCAGTATATATGCAATATGTAACGACATAACCGTACTATGCGCTAGTGCTGATCACAATGTAATTTTATCCACACACAGTGGATTATTTTAACATTATTGAGTAATGTTCACAGCAACCACTGTTATAGTTGCCTACCAATGATGTGAATGTATGAAAACAGTTTGGAATGTGTGTAGTTGCGTAATGAGCTATTGGACAGCTATAACTGTTAATGCTGCAGTCGAAGTCAGCAAATCAGCAAGCGCGAGCGCACCGAGTTACGATGGATGGTGGGGAGACTCTTTTAATGCATTATTAAAACTTTTGCAGAAGTACTGCAAATTAATGTACTTTATGTTATATTATAAAGCGTTCCAAATCTTATGCACACTGAAGTGATCTTGTAACCCGTAAGAGATACAGCAAAGATTAAAGGGACACAGCTTTGCGTATTATGACCAAATAATTAATGTGGATCCAAGTTGATTATTGGCTGCGTCGTTCACTCGCCACGGTATTGAAGCTGACTTTGGTCTAAAATTTCAAACTGCTACAGCTCTCTTATTAAATCCTGTATTGAAACTTTTTCACGTAAATTGTGCATGAAATTTCTTATAGTTTTTAAATATCACAATTAAAAGTTATGGCCAGCGAGCAGCAGGTGTAACGTTCGAGTCAATATTAAAAAAATAAAACGACCCAAATTTGACTTAATCAAGAAAGTAAATTTTAAACTGATTTCAAAAATATCATGCACGTTATACTATCCTTGTGGTTTTTATCAAATAATTCATAAAACCCCATTTTGTATGTTTGTGTGAAGGGAATTTTTATTCTACTATTCGGGTAGTTTGGTAGAACTGACTGATATTTTCACTGCACACATTGCTGGAATCAGCTGTTTACTGAAATATATGATCAAAATAGAATGTTAGTTTCAAATTCTATCATAATTTATAGTTTTATAAAATATAAAAATTATATAAAAACAATTAGACATCCTAATTAAATTTTTAAAACAGCCTATTTTACTCTACTACTACTACTACTACGTGTAGTAGTACGTACGCTCTGCTTAAAAAAAAAAATGTCCACTGGACTGCACGTTCATAGTCTTGGAACCATTAGATATTTTTTTTTTGGAATATTACACCAACAAATTCTATACCTACGCACCAAAAAAAGTAACGCGTAGTGTTGAAATCGTAGGACGTGACATATGCAAATACGTTATTGAACACATTTTGTAAATTAAAGGCTACTTAAAAAAGCGAGTCTTTATGTTTACATTTCTATTACGTAAAACAAAATTGAACTATTTATAACATTCCTTTTCAGTTAGAATACACTTAGTTGCGTTAGTTAGTTTGACTAATTGGCAGAGCGTCAGTCTGGTCGGGGGGGGGGGGGGGGGTGAGAGAAGTTTCATTTCTATCTGTTCGCACGATAGCTCGATAACGAAGTGACCTCAAGGTTTGAAATTTTGCACGAAGCTTCATTTTCTACACAACCAACAGCGAATTCGATGATGTTACATGTCACTCTTTAGGGATTTGGTGAGCGTTAGGGAACATTTTTACATTGGTTTTATTTATTTATTTTGTACAATAGCTACAGGAATATTATCCCAAAACAGCTATATTGAAAATACAAGTTAGTAATAATTATTTACAATATAATATACTATAAGTACGTATATGAAGAAACTAAATTACAAAATCATTATTAGGCTGAGTAAAAATTAACTGTTTCTGTTACAGCACGAGAAAAAATAAAAATATAACATAATACATAATAATAATTTAAAACTTTAACAAAACTAGGTTACTACCTTAAGATTAAAAAATAATATTTAGCTTATTTACAAATGAATTAAAATTATTATTAAATATATCCAATTCATTTTTATACATGTTTAACAACCTAATACCTTTAAAAAATGAAAAATTATAAAACTGCACTGTATTACAACGTGGTGTAAAAAAAACCAAAGAGGGTCTCAGATTATTTCTTGGGACATGCAGAAAAACCTTACCAACTAAAAAAGAACTATCAACTAAGTTATGTAAAACTTTATAAATGTATAAAATAATAGATCGGTTTCGTCTTGTTAACAAAGTTTCAAAAGAAAAAATACTTCTTAAGACAGTTGTTGACAGGTTTCGCTCACAAGAAACATGAAATCTTTTAAAATATAAATACCTTAGAAACTTGTTTTGAATTAGCTCCAGAGAAGCAATGCTGTGTAACGAATAAGGGGTCCAAATTATTGCACAATACTCCAGCCTACTTCTTACGAATGCATTGTATAGTTTTAACGTAGGTGGGTAGGTGGAACCTTGTTATAGGAATCGCGCGAACGTACATCGCTACTTGTGTCGTATCAGTAACATCCGATGATCATTCGACCACATTTAGCCCAAAAGATCCTGTAGGTGACAAGAACACGTTATATGTAAATCATTATCTTTAAAAAAATTATTAGTGTATTCACATATAACGTGTCTTAGTTCGTTGTGCATCTGCTAAAATTATTAGATTGAAATTTACCAACACTATTTGGATTCCTTCAAAACTTAAACCTAAGTGAAGGAAATGACGAGTGTTTCAAAAAATTTATACTTTTGTTGGCACACTTATACCGCGTGTTCTGTACATTCTTTGTTTAAGGAGAGGCCAACCCCCTTTAAGGATTTGAACCTGCACTATCTCCAACTCAGACCCAAAGTCTTACTCCTTAGACTGTACGGCGACCGGCTCTCCCAAGCATGCATGCACACACAGTAAAATGGTAAATAATATATGTGAGGTTCATGCCGCAGATCTACCTCACCAAACTGCCAGATTATCCGATACAAAAATTGGTTTGTCCTTTATGTCCGTTTAAAAATAAACGCGATTTAAGGTGGCTTCTCAGTGACAACTTGTATATCATCAAGTAATATAACATTCTTTTCGTTAAAACCTGCTGATCCACATACAAATATTTGTATTCCTTAACATAGACATTGCGTCACACTGCTTAAACGTTTTCAGAAAAACCCTTTTAGTTTTAATTAGTGGTATGGTAAAGCTACAGGATATTTAAATCGTTACAATAAAAAGTCAGTTGTCAGGGCCGATCCTAGGATTGTTGGCACCTAGGGATTTACGTACCTCTGCGCATTCCCCTCCCCACCCCCACCAACACGATTATAACAAGTAAATTGAAAACACTATTTTTATTTGTAATAATAGAATTTAGCGTAAACTGTGATGGAATTACTATCGCGCTTCTTATTTCAGCCTGAAACCGCCGTGGCCACCCCTTCAGCCTACAATCGCAGTGCCCCGGTCACTCCCCCTTTCGAACGGCCCTGTCAGTTTTTACGCATCACATTACAGTTTACAGAGACGGCGTTGTCGGCAACTAGGGGGTAAGGTTAATAGAATCCTCTTGTTCAGTTTTTTCTGGATGTATTGGAATGCACGCATTAGTTCCACAATATTGAACCGATGTTGCTGACAACTCCGAACAGTTATGTATCGTAATGTGCTGAAACAGATAACCGATGTTTTCATCCAACGTCATAAAACTTAGCAATATAGTAACGGTGTATTGGTCTAGCATGGCGTGTTTTCTCTTCACCATTAAACTCAGATCCCGTAGCAGAAAACCCCCGTTTTACTCGTTAGAGTTTTTTTCTACAGATTTCATTAAGTCAGGGGTTTGTTGTTAATTTTATCGCCCGATAGTAGAATCAGTGGCCTAGTAAAGAGCTAAATCAATTGATTATTGTCCGAAGATAATAATCAATTGCCATACATTTGGACGTCACCCTTCAGGGGAAAGGGTACTTTTTTATGGACTAATACTTTCCCCACCTGACGAAGAGGATAGACTCCAATCGTAGAAACGTTGTGTTATACCTTTTATAACCTATAACGATGGCAAATCCTGTTATGCTGTCCCTCAGGGAAGTTGGTACTTGATTAAATCTGCGTTTTGGCGTGTTTAACCTTTCGCATTTGTAACGTATTTATCTACCAGATATCACAGCTGGATGGTATAGTCCCCCTACGTCTACAGTACTAGCACGGCACGGTCCGGGCCGGCCACGCTATGCAGAGCACGCTGCCCGCCGCCGGTGAAGATGACGTGTCCGGTCAGTGCCCCACACTCCGGATGTCGGGCTCTTGGTCAGCGCTAAAACTGCTAATTATCGGCATATCAATCACTTACCTGACTTTACCCACAACTGTTCTCTCCTATCAGCTAGTTTTCTCTTTATTACGTAACATTAACTAATGTATTATACATGCACAGTTACGCGCTCTTTCTATAAACATTGCAAACTATATTATTTTGCCAGAATAGGCAAAACATTTTGATGACCATCAAATCAATGTCCTTGATGACTTTCCTTATCGTCTGTCTGTTTGTTCACTTTACTGCCGGGTGCCAAGCGATGATTTTGCAGCACATTAAATGCGATTATCACCTTCCGTTACATTTGGTTTCTGTGTAGTAACTGGAGTTTTCCGTGTAGTAACTGGAGTTTCCGTGTAGTAAGTGGAGTTTCCGTGTAGTAAGTGGAGTTTCCGTGTAGTAACTAGAGTTTCTGTGTAGTAACTAGAGTTTCCGTGTAGTAACTGGAGTTTCTGTGTAGTAACTGGAGTTTCCGTGTAGTAAGTGGAGTTTCCGTGTAGTAAGTGGAGTTTCTGTGAAGTAAGTGGAGTTTCTATGAAGTAAGTGGAGATTAAGTGGAGTTACTGTGTAGTAAGATGAGTTTCCGTGTAGTAAGTGGAGTTTCCGTGTAGTAACTAGAGTTTCTGTGTAGTAACTAGAGTTTCCGTGTAGTAACTGGAATTTCTGTGTAGTAACTGGAGTTTCCGTGTAGTAAGTGGAGTTTCCGTGTAGTAAGTGGAGTTACTGTGAAGTAAGTGGAGTTTCTATGAAGTAAGTGGAGATTAAGGGGAGTTTACTGTGTAGTAAGATGAGTTTCCGTGTAGTAAGTGGAGTTACTGTGTAGTAAGTGGAGTTTGCTGTGTTGTGTGGTTGGCAACCAGCGATAATACAGGATAACCAGTCATTTAGTCTGGTCATGTGTCAGAAGTATAATGTCAAGGTCAAAAACACCATCTTCTCGTCGTCTGTAACCTCTTGGTGCATAATTTAGTCGGCTGAGACTGCCGAGTTCTTGGTGACTGGTCACAATATCTCGTTTGCTTGAGGTCGCCCAGTTGCAGTTATACGAACTCAGTAGTTAGAGTCACGCGAGAGCCGGTCGCCGTACAGTCTAAGGAGTAGGACTTTGGGTCTGAGTTGGAGACAGTGCAGGTTCAAATCCTTAAAGGGGGTTGGCCTCTCCTTAAACAAAGAATGTACAGAACACGCGGTCTAAGTATGCCAACAAAAGTATAAATTTTTGGAAACACTCGTCATTTCCTCTACTTTGGCATAAGTCTTGAAGCAATCCAAATAGTTTCGGTAAATTTCAATAACATAATAATTTAGCAGATGCACAACGAACTAAGACACGTTATAAGTGAATACACTAATAATTTTTTAAAGATAATGATTTACGTATAACGTGTTCTTGTCACCTACAGGCTCAAGTGATCCTTCCCTTCTCTCCCACATGTGGGAATTGATGAATTACACAGAATCGATCTCGATCCTTATTAGCCTCTTGTTATGTAACCACTAATGTAATCTACATTCGTTTTGCACATCATTCTTCCGCTCAAGTTCGTCTTTGATTCTGAATCTGTTGGACTAGATGATGAAACACAACGATTACTTTGAAGAAATGAATAGGTTGAGTTGTAAATGGTTTCTGTCACTGAATTCTCCGTGTCAGTATGTTATTAAGAGTGAATAAGAATTATTTTCCATATGGATATTTGCTGTCTTTGCTGATAACTTTCATTGCCGTTACTCATTACATTTGACACCGATCGGAGAATTGGCTGAAGGTGTGCTGTACAATGTTCAACACAAAACCATCCTTAGTGCTTACTGTTAGTAAAGCTGTTCTATTGCTCTAGCCGTCTAGCGGATGAAGTGGCGGCAAGGCGCGGCGGCTGTTGATTGTTCCATTTACATGATTAGTGATCAATTAAAGGGCGGCGGACGTCGTTGTCGCTGGCGAGGCGGCACTTGGTGACTCCACGTTCTTCTGTGGCACAACCCGGCAGTAAGCCATCTGATTCCATCCTGTGAGATTCCTCTCTAATAAACTTTCGGTATCACTAATTGGCTTGTTGAGTAATCCTTTGGTTCTTGCTGCGCTCGATTGACCTCTCGTGCGCAACGGCGTAACGCCAGTAGTTCCTAGATAGTAGACCATTGAAGAGCCTGGGGATAGGTGATTTTTGCGCCTCTGGAAGGAAGGTTGTGATTGTTTGTATTGTTAAATATACTTTATACCTAAAATGGTTACTTATGGCATAACGTTTAAGGATTTGTAAGTTAAGTATTTTCATTGATCAGCAGTTCTCTATCATTACTTATATTGCAGAGTGCTAAAGTCCGTTTTCATAATTCAGAAAATTCTCCTTAAATATTTATGTTTACATTTAATTCGTGATTATGTAATGTGAATATTTCAAACCAACCTAAACTTGATTAACCTTTCGTATTTCACTCTGAAATGTGAAATTGCAATAAATTCCATGGATTTCCAACAAATTAATTAGGGCTATGAAGTATTGCGCAATCAGTCAAATGGAAATGGCTAGATATTCAGTTATCCCTAGATTGTACAGCTTTGAAGAAGATTACCCGAGAATAACCGGCTGTTATTGAACTTCCGGTGGTAGGGGGAGGCGTGTCGTACATCGGCCCATCGAGGACGATGACAAGAGGGATGATGTCATCACGGCTGGGGCAACATACACTGGGCTAGATCGATTATTGCAGTTGGTGTTATGATAATAGGGCCCCCACACGGACATAGACTCTTGTACTGTTACTCGTGGAATTGTGGCGATCAGGGACTGCTGCTGGACAGTTCCGGTATTGTCATTGTTATAGATTATAATAATAGTAATAAATAGCGTGGTGTATTACGAGCCAGAGCATCTGGCAGCTCGGAACAGTTTGTGGTAACTATAATTTGACCATCGCCCGCGTATTTTAATATTCGCAACGTCAGTAGGGCCGTGTGTTTGTCGGTTGATTTAGTGGTCTATTTAAATTACATCCGGTTCCGGTATTGAATATGTATTAAACCTAAACCGGGTGAGGGTCCAACTTCCTATGGTGCCTCCTGCCCTCATCAACTTTTGCGATGAACTTCAAAATGTCTAGATCCCACTCAGCATTGAACATATGATTTCTTTAATACTAATGTTCATGTCAAGTATGGAACTATGTGGTTGCTTATGATTGTCAAGAATCGTATCAGTGTAACGCCCATAATTTTGTAACAAATTTATCCGACGTTCTATCACATTACCAGTTAAAATTACCTTCGCATAATACAGTATATTTTATTGAATGTTGATACCTGAAGTTTAAATCCGCATCCTAGAATCAAATCCTACAGTCAAATACAATAAAATTACTCGAAATATCAAAAATTTAATGTTTTCTAGGTAGGTTAAAACAATATGTATTGAATAGGTTTTAAAATCAATACACTGCAAACTTGCTTTATTAATTTTGTTCATTATCAACGTTTTATGGTCTTTATTAATCAACAAGAAAAATATATTACTCTTAAATCAGTATGTTTGCAAAATGTTAGATAATGATGTAGTTTTTCTAAACAGTAATAAGAAAATTGTAGATAAATTATTTCGCATGATTTCTTAAAATGACAATTCTTGACTAAATTGTGATTCTATCTACAAATGAGAAATCGGAAATGGAAGATCTTAACGTTTTTCTATGTTAATCCATATAAACCCAATTTAATCACCTTAACTTTAAATTGGCAATCAATTAATTGAGTCTAATAAGTTTACCCTTCGGATGATAAGGATGTAGTTATGTACATTGCTGAACTATTCTCAGCAAAGACGAACAAGCTACAGTACGTGGGCGGTTCTTTATTTATGACAATCCACCCTCTTCAGACGTAAATATTAAACCGGGTTTATAACCAAATTTCCCTCCTGAAACTTGGTTAATATTTCATGTCCTCCCACACTTTGCAGCGCTATTACTGTGGCCACGCTTTCCATCAAAGTTATGGAAAATATAATTGACTTTACCTGTTGAAGTGGTGCTGTATTGAGGCGTTGTTATTAATGCTATTTTCGGATAAACCAGTATGTATACAAATATATTTATATTTTGTTTTAGATAAAGTTTAATAACAAGCTTTCCAGAGTTTTAGAAAATTGATGTTTTTACATTAGAATGATTCAGTATGTGTGTCAGGCTGTATTGATTTCTTTTTCATTTGTTAGGCGTCAACATTTTCCAAACCTCTTGCACGTATATTATTACAGCTACATAGCACCATTTTGTTGTTCGCATGTCTGCCTCGTATAATAATATACTTTCTGTTTGCTATGTGAGAGTCATGGAGTCTGTATGCGAGATCTTTCCATGCTTCTACGCTTCAGTTGTGCCTTTAAATATTTAAATTCTACCTGCGTAACGATAAAGGTTTGATGATTGCAAGGTTATCTAGATCAAGTCATCAAAGGTTTGATGATTGGAAGGTTGTATAGATCAAGTCATCAAAGGTTTGACGAGTGAAAGGTTGTATAGATCAAGTCATCAAAGGTTTGACGAGTGAAAGGTTGTCTAGATCAAGTCATCAAAGGTTTGACGAGTGAAAGGTTGTATAGATCAAGTCATCAAAGGTTTGACGAGTGAAAGGTTGTCTAGATCAAGTCATCAAAGGTTTGATTGGAATGTTCTGTAGGTAAATTCGTCATATTCGATTTCTACGGCAGGCTTGTTCTGGGTAAATTAAGAAAAATATTGAACGTAAATTGGATTTTAATTCTAATTCTAGATTCCAACTTGGATTCTACTAATTTATTTCGGTGGAAAAAGGTTATTTTCTAAGAGTACCAATTATTTGTATGGGTATTGGTGAACAAATTATTTTACAGATCTTAGGAGACCCCTTACTGCACTTAGTCCTAGAAGTGACCCTCCGGAGTTGCAGGATTTTCAGGATGTGTAAGGTTTGTGGTAATATTTTCTCAGTGGACAGCAAGACTATCGTTTTCAAGACAACATTTCGACACGGCTTTGAAAACTCTATTTAAAATGGCCGTAACGTTTTAACAAAAATAATTAGTTCCTTAAAAAATGTAGGCAATTACTGTAATAAAATCGAAAAATACTAATCAAAATATTTAAAGAAATATTGCAGAAGCCATGGGTATGAAGAAAAATAAAGAAAGGATTCCAAATGAAACTTTTTTGGAGGTCAACGAAAGGTTAAAACTCAAAGATGTAAAATATGAAGCAGATTTATTCAACAAATGTTACGTGAACGTAGTGCGGTTCTCCTCGAACCGGGGCCTGTAAATTTTAATATTTTGGTGAAGAACAGCATTTCATTGCTATATACGTACAAAAGTAATGCAATCTAGGTGAAGTGGAAGAATATTCTCATTGTCTCATCAGGTGCACAGTTGAGTGCACTGCGATGTTGACTGACACGTTCCCAAAGCACGGAGGAGCAACAGTCTTCTACATATAACGCAGCTATAGATTGATTCAATGCGAGTGATGATCAAATTAATTTGTGATTTAATCAAATATAAAAAATGGGGAGACTATGGCGTATATAAGTAAATGGAGCTTATTGGTCTACGCTTCGTATTTATTTAACGGTTGTTACCAATCTCTCGCATGGGTGTACTAAAGCGTATTTCTTCTCCCACAGTTGATAACAGAGACGTATAGAGCCAAGGGTGTAGAACTGGTTCATTGTTTTTAATCGAAAAGCTCTTCGAAACTAGCCGCTTTTCATTCAAAAACAATGAGCAGCGTTAACGTAGCTAATCGCTGTAGGAAAGGCTTAACCCGTTATCAAGAGGCACCTTGCAGCAGCTACCTGTTGTGGAGCCTGTGGCTGTCACACACAATGGGGACTCACAATGGCAGGTATTGTGTCCAGTGATGCCGGCACAATGGCAGTGGTATCAGCCATGATTGGTGCCGCCGGCGCGGCGCAGCTCTCCTATTCTCTTATAAATTCATCTCAACTTCTGGACGCAATTTTCTAACCTCGAATGATTTTCATCTGAGTTTTGTTGTGTCATTTTTCTCTTGTCCTGAAAAAGGAGTTCATGTACAAATCTGTCTTAGGACGAATTTGCCTGTTTAAGTTATCTGTATAGCCTATTATTATTATTATTTTCAACGGAGTGACGCTTTTTTGCGTTTAATATGTAACTGTTACACTTGACAAGGATTATATGATTCTGGTTTTGGAAATCTTCATTGATGATTAGGTCTCCAAAAGAAGTTGTTTAAGGCACTGAAAATGGTTCATTATAATTTGGCACAAGCATTATGGCATAAGGAAATAGTTTAATCTTGTTGGTATTTCATCGGTACAAGTCTTGCTTTCACTGATAAGAATGGCCACCTTAGAAGAAATTGGCGTGGGAAAGTAGCACAGTATGACACCGCCTTAACGAAACAAGGTTGGAGCTGTGGAAGACCCTGGGAATTTGACTCAGAGATAACCTCGGAGGGTACGATATGACGTCATGACAGCCGCCGATAGGAGACCTTGGCACTGGGCACCCGGGGCACCAGTTGACCTCTGACCGCCTTCCCGCCCTGCACTTGCTACAAGCATCTCCGTCCTGGTTAGTCACTTCGTGTGTAGACGCGGCGTGTTGATTTTAATGCGAATTATTGATGTTTGTTCACTTGATGCTACAAAAATACCGGGGTATTTATAAAACCAATATGGTAATGGACGGGTAGCCTCTATGCTCACGTTTAGTTAACTTTCCCAATTAAGGTTTCAGTTTATTATTTCAATGAAATTTTCCAGTATTTAATAGTATACGTTTACTTAAGAGGTTTATTTCGTAACATTTTGCGATACAATTTTAATATAAGAACAAAACTGAACATTTTTATTTTCTGTCGAATAATATATAGTTCGGTTTAAAGTAATCTGAAAAAATTTTTGAGGCTTGGATAAGTAACCAAGTAATGGGTATCTGAGAATGGTAGCATATTCAAGACTTCGGTTGGGTTTCTTTTGCCTATAAGGGTTAATCCAAACTTACTGACATTCAGTTGAAAAAATACATATATACATATATAAAATTATTATGTGTGTGTGTGTGTGTGTGTGTGTGTGTGTGTGTGTGTGTGTGTGTTGTGTGTGTGTGTGTGTGTGTGTGTGTGTGTGTGTGTGTGTGTTCTCAAAAATTGAAATGTATAAAACGTCGAAAGGATCTTTTAAAAATAGCTGAGCATTTGCTTATTAGAATGGCGCTTTTACAGCTTCTTGTTATATTTACATTTTCTAAAAGTAATTTTCTGTGGGTTGTTTCTATAAAATGTTTTGTTTTTTCTGTCTAAGCAATTGCAATTTATGTAATTGTGTCTCTAGAGAAAGAATTGTGGTTTCCGCTCAGATGAAAGGCACGGACTTTCAGTCTGGATTAGGGATTAAGTGGAGTCAGATCCTGCCCTGATCGCAGCAGTTGATATCGGTAGTGTTAACTTCATACTTTGTGTTATCCCCTCTTTACAGTGTTTTTCAAGTTCCCCGTAAGGCTCCACACTTCTTGGTAAATCAGTACCAGTCAGAGTCAGGATATAAGAGGGCAGGTTTTGGCGGAAAGTAGAGGCTTAAGTTCTGACCGTCAGTAATTTTTATTTTCTTCCTCTCGCTAAATGAAAATACTTAACCATAAAAGACTGTTTACCTGTGGACTATGGAAATGACCTGAAGGTTATTGTAAGTGTGCGTGGTTGACCGCTTCTTTCCTCTACAACTTGTCTGTCTCAACAAAACATTTTCTAGAAGTCTCTTCTGTACTTCTAAAAAGTAAACTCAAACCACCTTGGTTTATCTATTGTATATGGATGACCAAATGATTATGAGTAAGACATTTCTCTTAGACAGAACGATATGGCCCATTCATTGAAGTTGCCAAGTCTTCTAGTCACCTTCGCTGCTTCGGCGGAATAAATGTCAGCAATTTTCCTCACTACAATTGGGACCATAAAACAATATTTTTCACCGGCGTGATAACCACTTGATACTCTCCAAAAGCATTGTCTCTCCGCGCATCGCTTCCTCTTGCTAATGGCAATCGCGGTGGATTCCCCAAGACTCCAGCGCATTCCCTCGGTCTGACTCACGGTGGGGAATGCGATAGTTGACGCAACGCTAGGACGCTCGAGCCGGTGCGGTGTCGAGAGAAAGCGATAATGCAGGAATTGGGACATCGACGATAATGCTCTTCCTGTTGCAAGTGTCACTTACACATGATGGAGGCGGTCTCTGGCTGTGTCGCCATAATACTGTATCCGCAGTTCCCTCGAGGTTCTTTCACTGCTCTTGAGGATAAGTGAAAGAGTTCAAATTTCATCACAGAACAAAGCGTCATGAGGCTGTGAGCCATTTGAACTAAATCTATTTTAATATAACATACAGCTTACTGAGTCGAGCTAGGAAGCCTTCAAAAATGTACAACTGTTGACGCTGCCCAGTCTCTACATCTTGGCCGAGACATACATGCGTATGAGACTAAAGGCAGAGAACTACCCAACTGGTAGACACAGAACAGTAGTTTATGAACGCTTGCCTTCACAGGCAGGTGTTAATTTCGTCAACACGTTAACAAATTCAATAAAAAACGCCCCAATACCCAAGGTGTTAAAAACTCGTTTCAAACGCTTTTTAGTGTCACAAACATTTTATAATATAGACGAGTTTTTTGCATATGATTGGGAGACCACCAATTAAAAAGAATGATTGAATCTCTCGCCGGAAGTGGGAATCATTGGCGAATGAAATCTATTGTGGGGTGTATGACAAAATGTTAGCAAATAAAAAGTTCACTTTTGCCATGCGTTGTAGAATGTTCCGGCAATAAAAATCTGATTTGATTTGATTTGATCTTGAATCACAAAATACAATGTCCATACTGTCGAAGTTTTTGGAGCATAGTTTTAAACGTAACAAATTACTGTAGATTTGATCTTATCTGCATGAAAATAATGAACACCCATGTTTAAAAGTTGGCAAATTGAGGGAAAACTCTTCTCCCAGTGCCGCCGCTCTGCACTTTCACTGAGCTGTAATTAAAAGTAATTATTTTCCGAGAAACGAGATTTCGCCATGTTTTAATAAAGATTATAAATTTAAAAGAATTATTCACGGAGATGACTTTCAACCTACTAACCTTCGTCAACCTTTCTTATATTCTAGCTCTCCTATTTAATCTCTAAATGCAAGTCAATCAAGCAGTATATACATTAGAAATGATGACTGATGTGGATAGTGGGTTATTAAACTTGTATTTATTTTCTTCCTGAATAATGATTGTGCATTTTGAAATAGATATAATTAATGTTTGTTACTTAATATGTTATGTTACTTAATTTTAATATGTATGCCCATTCTTATCCAGTTCTCTAGTTTATTATTTGTTTTCTTACAATTTACTAGTTCAAACACGCAGCATTACATTTTTATTATTGTTCTTCATATTTTGAAATTTTAAATTTAATGTTGCAATTAACACTATTATACAGATTGTCAAATCAGTCAAGTTTCACTATTGATATATATCTCTTCTTTCAATAATAGCATCTGGTATCGTGTCTTTGTTATTTTTAGTCGGTTTTCTGTATGAATACTCAGTTATTCTTTGGACTCAGTTGTTCTTTGGAAACAAAAAATATTCCTAATACTACATAAATTAATATTGTTACTCCTACTATTAGACACAACTAGGATATACTTTGTTTAACCTCGTATGATTGTTGATAGTAGTATTATTATTATATGGGTATATTAATAAATGTTTTAACATCAAAAACTGATTTATGAATAAATAGTTTGATATGTTGTATGAGCCGATATCTAGAGATAACTAACTATAAGCGTGACAGCGAAACTAGGAGCGACCAGATGTAATATGATAGTCAGTGGTGCTTTCCCACAGACGCGCCTTTCGGTCATCTGTAGATTGGTTATGCGCGCTAGGGGAGCAGTTTTCAGTTTAGTAACGGAATAAACTCGTTTTCCCCAGGGATTATTTATATACGGCTAATCCGATTTCCACTCAAAAATGTTTGCGATTTAAGTGTTACTGTAATTAAATTAAATCATTCTAAATACAAATTTAACCTTTTAATGTTACGAAATTCCTAGAAACTACAAATTATCCTCCAACAATCCACAAGCATTCTTTAATCCCACGTAGAAATATTTGAAACGTTTCTTCAAATCAGGAAATTGGTTTCTTTTATACGATGTGCCAATAAAGAAGTTCGACGTTACTTTAAGCTATCTGTTGGCTTGATTCATTTTTATATTCCTTTTAAGATAAATTCCCGGAAAACAACAATTTAAAAATGAATACTTATCACGCCACGTGGAATTACAAGAATTTAAAGTACAAACATGTAAGCACTTCTTTTACCAGGTCTAAATATAACGGTTTAAGATAAAAACATGAATATATTACAATATCTACTTACGTGAATTAAACTTGAAACAATGACATGACTGTATTGATGATTTGTGGCTTAGAAAATGTCATGATTTAAATAAATAAAATGTCGCTTTGGAAATCACATGACTTTAGTCTATATATGGACATTTCAATCTTTCGTGTCATCTTCCTAATTCATACTGTAAAAAAATAAATTTATCCTCAGCCGATTTTATGTTGCCCTGCAGATGCCCTAAATACTTCTCTAATTGCCAACGGTACTTCAAGAAATTATCGGAAAAACTTCTTTCTTCTGATTAAGAAAATGTATATTTAATGGTTGTGAGTAAAAAACGTTAAGAAACTAAAAAAAAAAAAAAACACAACACAGAAATAGACGGAGCTTGTAATGTTATTAAGACTCTTCACTGTACCTTACATATCTTTTCTCGCAAATATTTTCTCTTTTTATTACTTGTTTTTATTGGTATAGTAAACATACCCGTAGTATTGTAGAACAATTATCAATTGGGGCAAAACCCCCAAACTGATGAAGAGGATAGATTTCTTTCCTCGAAACGTTGTGTTATACCTTTGTAACATATAACGATGAGGAATGTTCGAAGTCATGTTATCCTTTCATACCTTCCATCGTCAATGACAAACTTTGATCAAAGAATTGATCAATGAATCCGTTCCGTAACATTACCGCCTGCTCCGACTTTACATTCACGTCACAGCGCTGGTTTGATCCACAGTCTGGGATCTGACAATTGGTAATGACGTTCTGTCTCAATCCAACTCCGGTTTAATCTGGATCTCAGAGCATTGACGATGTCAGCAAAGTGTTTGGTCTGAACTTGTTTCAGCATGAACACTGAAGTAGTATTTGACTCAGAAAATGAGATTGTTCGTAAATGGGCCCTTAAAACATTACAGAAGTACCTTACTAGTTCTTATTTTTCTAAATATTATCTTCATAAATGATCACATCTTTCCAATTATCGTTGGAGTGCTCTTTGATCTGAAAGACCATCTAATCTAAACTGTCGTCACGTTTGTTCAATGGGCTGCTACGTTAATGATACAATTAATACAGTTCAATACAGTTAATGGTAACCTATAACAACTGAATTTAACAGACATAAACTTTTTAAAAGGATTACGACATTTGCATAATGAGAATTGAGTTTACGAAATAAAAGTTAACGACAGCAGTGTCAAAGTTCTGAAAAGGTACTTTTTTTATAGCTCAATGCTTTTAAGACAATTCGTTGTACTTTACCGTTCTTCGTTTTACGATATCTACGTTGTTAGCATCTTAATTTTTCCTTTGCCTCAGTATCCTTTTTCAAATTATTTACTTTTAAACTAATTTGTTTTTCTGTTTTAGGTGAGTGCATTGTTGCTGTAGTACGTGTTGGTGAGTTGATTTGCACGATTACTTCTCCAATAGTATAAAGACATTAGCCTACTTTAATTAAATCATATTGCTTTCTTGCTGTACAGAACATGTAAAGTAGAAGGGATAGCTTCTTATATAAAATTGTTTTTAATGAAAAGTGTTTATATATTATAAGTTTAAATGTGTATTTTATGCTGCATATGTACAATAAGTACTCAATAATTTTATTAATTATGTTCATTAATTAAACATATACAAGTCTTTTTTAGCCCGAAAACGGTTTTGACGAAAAATATTGTTTTACATCAACGACTAAAATTGAATTTTGCCGTTTATGATACATACAGAATTAACAATGTTGGGGAAAAAACTGATTTTAAACCATTAGTATAGTTTCATTTCCGTAGCTGTCATCAGTTAATGAGTATCACAGAGATAGTTTAAGTTTTTATTTATGGTACGAGTATTTATGGTTAATACCCAGTTTTGTTCCTAAAATTGATTCATAATAATTTTTATTCAATTGCTATTACTGGATTAAGAAAATAAAAAAAAAATTAAAAATCACACATCATGAAATACAGTATATATATCTAATATACTATACAGCCGCATGTGTAACTGACTCACTGACTGATATATAGATACAAAAATTCTTAACTAGAGTTCTAGAAGTGCTGGAACTTGAAATTTGGCACGCAGGTTCCTTGCACAATATGACCCGAGGAAAAGTCTGAAAACCGGACCTTTTTTTACTTTTAAACCCGCCTCAAAAAAATGCTCAAAAATCGCGCATTTCTTTACCCCTGCAGGCATTTCTTGTAAGCCTGATAGCGGCGGCTCGTGAACCGTTGGAGCTACCTTCGATCTGACGAAAAATCGTTAGTCAGGAGGTTATGAAGTGAACTACAAAAAGAGGTCTAGTGACTTTTTGTCTATCTGTGTGGTTAAGCGACAAAACGCGGGGAATGTTTGGACATCAGAGATTTTTTGGCTATATATAAAGTTCGAGGCCTGTTAGTTGTTCCGAACGGTTAGGTCGTAGCTAAATTGATTGACCCATCAAGATTAGGCAAATTGCAGCGATCTACAGAAAAGGTCCAGTGACTTTAGCTCCATCTCCATTTGTTATTGGCCGAAAAGAAAACACGTGATTATGTGCAATTTTTTGTAATATTTCGTGAAAGTTTGTTTTTGAGGGTCGATAGCGGGCGAAACATTGGTCCGGAGGTCAAAATCAATCAAACGTTCGATTTTAGGGAACTAATGTGATCTACAAAGAAGGTCTAGTGACATTTTACTCTATCTCCATTTGTTTGTCGCACCAAAACGCTATTAAGAGAAAATTATTTGGTTTTTCGCCTACAAATTTACATTCGGGCTTGTTAATGGCTAAACGGTTGGTCGGTAGCTCAAACAAAATCTTCAACAGGAATTAGGAAATGACGTGATCTACAAAAAGGTTCAGTAACATTTTGCCCTATCCTCAATGGGTTGGCCGATAACGCGTTTTTAAAGTTTTGATTTTTTTTGGAGTTTTACGTGAGATTTTGTTTTCTGGGCTTCTATTTAGACAAAAAAATCTTAGTTCTAGCCAGATTGTTGAAAAAAAACTATTTTGATTTTATTTTAAAATACAAAAGGTTTTTTTTATTTTTTTTAATTTTTATTTTTTTTTTTTTTTTATATATAATTTTTTTTTTATTTTTTTTTATTTTATTTTTATTGGTATTATTTTATATTAATTTTTTATGTTTGTTATTTTTTATTTTTTATTTTAATTATTTTTTTTATTTTTTTTTTTTATTTTTTTTTTTGAATTTAGTTTTTCATTATTTTTTTTTTTTTTTATTATTTTTTTTAGTTTGTTTGATTAAGTTTTTTTCTTTTTATAATATTTTTTTTCTAATTTTTTTATGTTTTGTTATTTCTTTTTTTTTTTTATTTTTTATAATCATTATAATTGGTTTTTTTTGTATTCTTTTAAGTCTTTTTCATTATTTTTTTTAATTTTTTATTTATTAGTATTATTTTATTTTTTTATTTTTGTATTTCTATTTTATTTTATTATAATTTTTTTTATTATTTTTTTTTTTTTAGTTTTTTTTATTATTATTTTGTTTTTTTTTTAATTGCTTTTATGTTAATTTTTTGTAAAATAATTTATTTTTTTTTATTTTTGTTTTTTTTTTAATAACTTTATTTTTTATTATATTTTTTTGTTTTTATTTTTATGTTTTTTAATTTTTTTTCTCTTTGTATATTTTCTATATTTTTTTTTTTTTTTTTTTTTTTTTTATATTATTTTATTGTTTTTTTTTTTAATTTTATTTTATTTTAATTATTTTATATTTATTATTTAATTTTTTTTTTTGTATTTGTTTTTATTTTCTTTTTTCTTTTTATTTTTTTTAGTCTTTTTGATTTATTGTTATTATTTTTTGTTTTACTTTTATTTTTTTATGTATTTTGTTTAATTATAAATTTTTGTTTTATACTTTTTTATTATTTTTTTTATATTATTTTTTTCTTATTTTTTTTTTTTGTTTTATTTAAATTTTTTAATTTTATTTTCTTATATAATTTTATTTATACTTTTTTTTTTTTAAATTTTATTTTTCTATTTTTGTTATTAATTTTGATTTTTTTTGTTATTTATTTTTTTTTTTTTTTTTTTTCTTTTTTTTATATTAATTTTTTTATTTTTTTAATTTTGATTTTTTTTTATTTTTATATTATTTATTTTTAATTTTTTTGTTTTTTTTAATATTAGTTTATTTTTTTTTTTTTTTTTTTGATTTTAATTTATTTTTTTTTTTTTTTTTTTTTATTTTATTTTTCGAATTTATGTTTAAATCTTTTTAATATGATTATTTATTATGTGTTATTTTCTTGATTATGGTTTTTATTTTTTATATAATTTTTGTATTATTTTTTATTTTATTTTTTTTATTTTTAATTTAACTTTTTTTATTAGTTTTATTTTTTGTCTTCTATTTTCTTTTTATTTTTTATTAATTAATTATTTTTATTTATATGTTTTTTTTGTGAATCTGTTCTTTATTATGTATATCTTTTTCTGTTATTTTTTTTTATTTTATTTAATTTTTGTTTTTTTTTTTCTTTTTTTATATTTAGTTTTTAGTATTTTTTTAATTTTTTTTTGTTTAATTATAGTTTTATTAATTTTATTTTTTTTTTTTTAATGCGGGATCTTACACAAAAGGTCTAGTGACCTTTATACTCTATCTTCCGATGATTAAGCGTTAAAAACGTGATTATATTGAAAATTTTACTTAAAAACTTACTTTTCGTGCTCGTAGTGGCCCAAACCGTTGGCCCTAGTTAATGTAAACTTTTTGTAAGTAGCTATTGATAGGATCTACTAAAACGGCCCGCAGCTTCTATCGCTTGATCTTTCCGTAAGCCTGATAAATGCTCTAAATGGCTATTTCTTTGTCGTCACTTTTAGGTGTTTTAATTTTTTGCAACTATAATTAGTGCGATTCATGCTGGTTCCAGATTGACCTGTATTACTACGATAACGAGGTGGAACTTAATAAACCCCCCATCCACATCGGGAACGTTGGCTCTGAAGCGTTAGGTTATTGAAAGCTTCAATAGTAGTTAGGGGACAGAGATTGTTTTTGTTAAATTTTATGAACTCTGGTTCATTGACAAAACTTGGCGTGGACTTATAGATTTCCGAAGTAACTTTAACCCCTGATCAACGGTTAATTTTGATAAAAACTCTCGTTGCCCAGACACAAATTTCATAGGAAAAGTACCACGCGTTCTTTAACCGCGAGAACAATAAACCCCCTCTCCCGGGAAATTCATGGTTGATTGAATCCTGATTAAATTAAAACCCCCTGATCAACTTTATTATGCTGATAAAGGTAGTTTTAAATTTATTTACACCTATCTCTGTTTACACAACAGCTGACCAGGCAGACTTTTATCCCAAGGGCGTTGGTACCGACTAAACCAGAGATCGTAGCTTAAATCTGATGGCATAATCGAAAGACAATATTAAATTTCCGACAAGAAAGGTCCTGTCACTTTTTGTCGTGTATCTCTAACGGTTTTAAAGCCCGCAAACCCCCTCAAAGTCAAAAGTTTGGGGTAAAATCCGGAAAAATGAACCTATGTTATACATACGTCCTCTGGACTTTGGTTATTAAAACCTAATTCTTTTGTCTCCAAATATCGCGAAACATAATTAACTTTTACCAATTAAATTGACTACTATTGTACACCACACATCTTTTGGGCTGAGCGTTACGCGAAGCTTTACGACCCGTAGATTCTGAGAACGGATACATAAAACTTGGAAACATCAGTCTGAATTTAAACCAATCACGAATTTACGCTTATCCCCGAAATTAGGCAACACCCAATTGGGGGCCTGGGGGGCGCTAGCCCCAGCGAGCCGAAGGCGAGTCCATTGTTATAAGAAGAACGCTTGCTGAAAATACGGTAATGAGAGTAGGTACCAACCCAATTCGATATTCATTTCAATTTAAATTCGTATCCTTATCTAAGCGATCGATTCTTTTTGTTAACTGTTTTCTTTTCATAGTACTACTGTCTTTAGTTGCAAGTTGTTAAAAATGCAGTGACTTAATATTCACGACTCGGCTGTGTGTTCAGCAAATTCCGTTTCCCAGTCAGAGAGAGTGACATTTTAAAAATATCTGGGTAAGCTGAAGTTCCTTTGGCCAGCGAAAGTCCAGTTGGAAACAGTTGGGTACGAGTTATAAATGCCAGTAAATTCCAACTCCAATTCCCTCTAGTGACGTAGTTCCCGTTACAAGTGTCTACATTATGTAAAGAGTACCGTTATACTGGAGCCGTTCTAATTGTTACACTGGATCCATCCCTTTCACTCATCTCCCCCCCCCCCCCCCCCGTATCAAGTGGTCTGTATAAAATATTTGGTGTTCAACTGTGATTTCGAAATTGGCAATCTGACCTCTAAGTTAGTAGAAGGGTCAGTACTAATGTGTGCAGTAGTAATGCTTCTACTTTCCGTCAGTACTTTCGCTCTCCGCCAAGTAAGTCAAACAGTTGCCAGGTCAGTGTTGTGTTGCACTTTCGCCACAAAAACGCGCGCTCTGCCTGTACAGCTCCTGCTCTGCGCAGAGTACCCGACATTCCGCGGGAAACGTACTTTCGATTTCATGAATTACAGATGAGATCGACGCCGCGTCATCGCGTTTGCTCTCGGACCAGCGATGTGGCGCGGAACAGCTCTCTAGAGGCGGCGGGATTGACACCATGTCTTTTACTTGCTTTGATACAGTAATTGGCTGAGCTCTAGCGAAGTCCATCACTCGTAGAGTTGAAACATTTTCATTTGTCTGTCTGTAAACGAACTGGCTTGTTTACTTTCTACAAATTGTGCATTAAGCTTCATTCATGTGAGGAACCTGAATTTGATGATGGTGCATGTCACTCCATTCGATTTTGGCTGAACCTTAAAGAATATTTTTATATTGATCTCAATGTAATCATGATGTCAACTAGTAAATAACAGAATAAAAAAATTGCTAAGAAACTCAATACACCCATAAGGGATTGAAACATGTGGCACACATACTAACCCATAGAGGCTAATCAACCCTACATTTACGTCATTTTATAGTTACTTTCCGCGTATATTTTTATTATTTAAGCACTGATGTTGAACCCAATTTAAGTCTGTTACGGCACGTGGTATGGCGTACTTCTACCTAGTCTAATCTACTATAACATATTTAGAATTTTTAATATGGGTTGTTAGCGACTGTTAAGGATGTATAAAATCTCAGTCCCCTTCACCATCTTTGTAAAATTTCAAATTTATCTTCTAGCTTGTAGGACTAATAGGTAAAGTTAAAATGGATCTGGTGACGAAAGTGTTATATGTCAGGCGTCTTAGTCAGCTTCATGGGGGTATGAATTTTTAAATAAAATTTCATATACTTCAAATTCAAAATTGCAGGTGCCAACGATTTTCAGAGTTTACAGCCGGCTATCCATTGTGGATGGCGGCTCGGTCACGTCCACTTCTATGGAGATGGAGATGGATGTTCAGGGGAGACGTCTGCGAGATTCTACGACCGATAAAGAGGGACCGGTCCGAATAGGGTCGCCGGTATGCGGTACCTGACTCTTTGCAGACTCCGTAGTCGACTAGAGTTCAGTCGTCGAAGGTTTTTTTCACACACGTTTTAGGTAGATTTTGTAAACAGCGTATTGCAATTGTCCCTATTGTCCACTTATCGAACATTCTAGCATAGCTTCAGCGAACACAAATTTATTCTTACGAAATGTACATGCTCTGTTCAAACACAGAAAAAATGTGTTAATTAGAAAACATTTAGTACATTTTATAAGAATTTAAGAACCATTTTCTCTAGGTTCATAATAAATAACGGAATTGTGATTTTTTTAAATTTGAACGCTCACTATGTTGAAACGATAACACGTACCAAGGTGGCCAACGAGCTTAGCCGAGGTATTTTATAAGATACATTTTTTACCAAGTTTCAACATGTTTAGGTTTTTTTTTGACATTTATACCTGGTTATACAGCACAACGAGGCTTGTGGGAACGATAACGTTCCTATAAACAGAACTAGAGAAAATAAAAAAGTGCTCTAGTATGCATATAATATTTACTTGAAAAAGTATCTAATTACGAATTGCTCTGTATGTTTGAACGGAACACACAAATTTCATAATGATAATTAATAATATTTCAGTTGGCACAAAATCGATCAAATTTTCCGACCGAGCCGGAAAGACTATTTATAACAACGCGAATCTGTCAGTCAGCAGTGTTTTACACCATGGATTTATGAATATTGTTTACTATCCTACTAACAGTGTAACTGCGTAATTGAACAATCTGGTACGTGATATTGTCCCCAGCAGCAATGGTGTAACACGAGTGGTGGCGGTGTTGAGTTACAGCACGAGTATGACAGGGGTTAAAGGTACAGCAGGTATGTCGGGAGTTTATTACACAGTTTGTGTCAGTGGCGGACAGTAAACTACTGCACTGTACGGAATCAGCGAGTGTCACAACTCGTCGGCTCGCCGTGCCAATTTACACGTCGCGTCCGTCCCTCCCCCGCCACTGTGGTGTAATAATTGCTCTATATGTGACGGATAGTTTGTACCGTACAGTGAGGGAAGCGTGCGGAAGGATTTTTTTATGACTGGGATCGGTTTAATCTGTAGAATCAGGACTGGGTTGTTATAACGTACTGATAAGAATTTAATCAAGTTCTTAAACTCATGGGGATTCTCTTATTGTGATTTTATCTGTAGAATCAAGAGGGGGTTGTTATTAGGTTCTGATAAAATTAACCACATTCTTCAATTTATGGGAGGTCCTCTTATTGTGATTCTATGTGTAGAATCAGCACTGGGTTGTTAAAAGTTTCTGATAAAATTAATCACATTCTTCAATTTATAGGGAGTTCTCTTATTGTGGTTTTATCTTTAGAATCACCTCTGGGTTGTTAATAGGTGCTGATAAAATTAATCACGTTCTTCAGTTTATAGGAGATTCTCTTACTGTGATTTATTTGTAGAATCAGCACTGGGTTGTTAAAAGTTTCTGATAAAATTAATCACGTTCTTCAATTTATAGGAGGTTCTCTTACTGTGATTTATTTGTAGAATCAGCACTGGGTTGTTAAAAGTTTCTGATAAAATTAATCACGTTCTTCAATTTATAGGAGGTTCTCTTACTGTGATTTATTTGTAGAATCAGCACTGGGTTGTTAAAAGTTTCTGATAAAATTAATCACGTTCTTCAATTTATAGGAGGTTCTCTTACTGTGATTTATTTGTAGAATCAGCACTGGGTTGTTAAAAGTTTCTGATAAAATTAATCACGTTCTTCAATTTATAGGAGGTTCTCTTACTGTGATTTATTTGTAGAATCAGCACTGGGTTGTTAAAAGTTTCTGATAAAATTAATCACGTTCTTCAATTTATAGGAGGTTCTCTTACTGTGATTTATTTGTAGAATCAGCACTGGGTTGTTAAAAGTTTCTGATAAAATTAATCACGTTCTTCAATTTATAGGAGGTTCTCTTACTGTGATTTATTTGTAGAATCAGCACTGGGTTGTTAAAAGTTTCTGATAAAATTAATCACGTTCTTCAATTTATAGGAGATTCTCTTACTGTGATTTATTTGTAGAATCAGCACTGGGTTGTTAAAAGTTTCTGATAAAATTAATCACGTTCTTCAATTTATAGGAGATTCTCTTACTGTGATTTATTTGTAGAATCAGCACTGGGTTGTTAAAAGTTTCTGATAAAATTAATCACGTTCTTCAATTTATAGGAGATTCTCTTACTGTGATTTATTTGTAGAATCAGCACTGGGTTGTTAAAAGTTTCTGATAAAATTAATCACGTTCTTCAATTTATAGGAGGTTCTCTTACTGTGATTTATTTGTAGAATCAGCACTGGGTTGTTAAAAGTTTCTGATAAAATTAATCACGTTCTTCAATTTATAGGAGGTTCTCTTACTGTGATTTATTTGTAGAATCAGCACTGTTAGTTTCTGATAAAATTAATCACGTTCTTCAATTTATAGGATACTGTGAATTCAGCACTCACGTTCTTCAGTTTATAGGAGATTCTCTTACTGTGATTTATTTGTAGAATCAGCACTGGGTTGTTAAAAGTTTCTGATAAAATTAATCACGTTCTTCAATTTATAGGAGGTTCTCTTACTGTGATTTTATGTGTAGAATCGGAACGGTTTTGTTAAAAGGTTCTGATAAAATTAATCGCGTTCTTTAAACTCATGGATGTTCTATTATTGTGATCAAAACATAGATAAGACACATAATTATTTACTTTGGTCGTCTAGCTATTATCCACTCCTTCGAATTTAATTTCCTGCTGTCTAACTGGAGCATCATAGACATATCCTTTTTAAATAGCTGCCAAACTCTTTATCTGAAGGAAGATTTTGAAAAATAAGTCTATCTCGGGATTGTAGTTCAGTCATTCCGCAGCTGTAAATGAAAAACAATTATAAAGCAAAATTTTCCTTCCGATTGTCACTATTACGTAGACAGTCTGGCTGAATGTCCCCACCCCAACCGTCTTGCTTTCCCTTCCATCCTTTCTGAATGGTCGCGTTACCAAGCTCTTGTTTAACAGGCCATATCTTTGTAAATATTCATGATATAAGTGTAGTCTTTTGAGAATTGATTTTCCTCGATGAATTCTCTACAAATAGTTTTATTTAATAAACTGTATAGCCTAATAGATAAAAAACCAAAATGTTAACACTTTCGCAAACATGGGCTTAGACTAAAATCAATTTAATGTGAGTGGTTGTCTCACATGTATTGACATCACCACCAAATTGTCTGAGTACATTACGACTCAACTTTGGTCAAATAGAAAACGGTTATCAACTATTATTATAGTGTTCGTCTTTTCGACAAACTAATAAGATAATCAAGTTATTTGTCTTTTTGTGAAATGATAGAGAATTTATGTGGACATAGTAATTTGGGTATATTTACAACAAATGGATTAAGAGCGTTTTGTTTTGTTTGGCTGGGATATTTACATGTATTATCCAGCAAACGCCAATATTTAGTTAATACTTATCGAGCTACCTAATCTATTAAAAATGTTAATATCAATTTGCCCCGATGTTTTCGTAGTAAAAAGTTTGTTTCCCAAATTAAGGATCAGATACTGAAATCCGATTAAGATTGGACACCAACCAACATGACAAAGTTTGGTCTGGATTTAAGTGCAAAGTTACATGCAGTCCATATAAACTCCGTGCTAAAAGTTATCAAGCACCGCCAGCTTTATTGTAAATGACCTCCCTATTTAATATTTGAATAACCATTAAAACCTTAATTATAGTTGAATGACAGATACATACACCTCTGGCAAAACCCGATATGGCGCGTTTTTGTTGTATTTTTGATTGCAGCGACCGATATCGGGTCTTTTAACACGGCCTGTTTTTTGTTATATGTCTTTAAAATATGCTCAAAACGTGCCGATATTGATCTTCATACAAAGAGAAAAGTCTAATTTATTTAAATAATAAACATTCTGGTCAGGTCCCGTTATTTCACCCCATGTTTTTAGATCGCTACTATAGCCACGGAATTGATAGTTTTAACTATTTATGATCATAGATGAGTACGGAGGTACTAAACTAGATAGATACTGTTTTGTTTTCCTTGACGACGTCTTATCTTATCAGCATCAGGCATGCCCAGACTGTTCTTGTTATCGAAATGAGACGAGTGCCTCCGGCCCTAAGGTGCTACCGAAGCCCGCGCTGATGTCAATAAAAGAAAAACATCCCTCGAGATAGTACCTAACAGTAAAATATAAAATTCTAGAGGGCGTGATCAGAAATATAAGTTGAAATGATTAGTTCACCTCAAACAATCAATTCCGTGGCTATAGTAGCGATTTAAAAACATGGGGTGAAATAAACGGAACTTGACCACATTCTAACCATGTACATTTTATGTTACAAGTTTTTAAGTTTTGTAATCTTGGAATTATGTCTTATGTTTTCTCGTACTGCATGAGCTGCGCGCGCTTCGACGGATCAGAAGACTCATATAGAAATATTTTTTATGGTTCAGTAATATTTATTTTGTGCTGTTATTAGCTAAACGTGAAATTAGTTATAAACACTGGTTACAAGACTGAATAACCAAAAGTGAACATTGAAGTATTACTTTTCGGTTAGTTGTAATTTTGACCATCTGTAGTTATGTTTCTTTTATTTGTCACAGTATATAAAACTATTTTAAAACTTTTTACGTTTTTTGATTTAATCTAAAATAAATGCCTCATATATAGTATTTACTTACATCACATCAATTATAATTATATACAAATCAGAAACTTATTTTATGACAACAATATAAATACATAATATATACTTCTTATTTATAAGGAACTTTTACCTTGAACATTCAGGAATAAAATGGTTTTATCATTGCAATTATTATTAAAGTCCAAGTGTAAAAGTAGAAACTTTGTTGCCACTTAAACAAATTTGACCACCAGTTCCAGAGTTAATCCTTAGTGGTTTAATAGTTGGGAGACAGTTTGGTAACACAGCCGCTAATGTAGCACTAATCACGGGTCACACCTGGCTGTGAAATGATACAGGGAAGTGGAAGTTGCTGGAAGAGATAAACAAGGGTCACTATCACCGGAGGTTTATCAGGGTCAGTGCGGGGTCGGGTCACTTCCAGCCGGTCGCGTAGGACTTGAAAGCTAGGCGGCGCGGCCGCTCACTCCTCAGATCCTGCGATTGTATTGTTTTCCGCGTATCTGACCCAATTTTCGCGTGGTTTCCGTTCTCTTGGAATAAAAGTGCCGTCCTCCGTACCCTGCTGTTTGTATCGCCGGAATGGTTTGATATTCTCAACTACAAGTCTCCATGAACAGAATGTCTCTCGATGGGTAACACCTAGATGCATCCCATACTTTTTCAGTGTCACAGCTTGCAGAAGCGTGTATGACTATGACTCTCATGTATGACTCTCATGGGAGTGCCTAACAGTAACCGTACAGAATTAATACATCATTAAGTAATAATAATAATACCAAGTAATAGAGATAAGAATTAAAAATAATTTCGGTTCGTTATTTTCATATATACAGCTACAGCATTTTAAATCCAAGGCAATCACGGCGTTATGCACTGATACGTTTTGAGGGATTCCACAAAGAAAAACGAATCTTTAAATGTGTTCTAGGCCTTTGAAACGTACCTGTGACTGGATTTTCTCCCCGGCATATTCACTGTCAAGAATTGACTGGGAGCGTTAAAAGTTTAGTGAATTGTTTCATTTTGAATATCTTAACCAGCAAATAAAAACCATAGATGTTATAATTCTTGTTTTAACGCCTTTACTTCTGGCTCTAAAAGCAACTTTAAATGCTCTTGAATTTTGTTTTGTTGACTGTGGTTTTTCAAGAACTAACAGTAAGTAAACAGATAAGCATCCAAACTCAAACTCTCCTTTTTTGTAAAGTCTATATATTTTTAATATCTATGAATAATGAAGTACAAGTGAGTTTGATATTTTTTCTAAATAACCAATAAAAATATCTAAAAAAGAAAACTCAAATCCTGTTGGACTTTTAGTAAATATATCTTTTAAATGACACAGCTTCAAAAATACTACGTCTTATAATGGTCGTACAAGTGCATAAGATTTAACGGGGCTAATTCAAGGTGCCCGTCAATACAGCCGACTCATGACGCCAGACAAAGTAATACGCCGTCTGGGCAAAAAAGACTCTTGTAAGTGAAGAGATAACATTAACATGTGTAATAATGGAACTAATAAGTCGAAATTGCAAATTTGCTGGAAATGGCGTTCAAAAGAAACCTATTATGGATAAAGGACACCATAATTGACAATCCTTACGTAATAGTTGATGGAATAAATAAAAGAAGCCATTTTTGTACTATGTTTGGAAAGAGAGACTGTACCGAATGGACAAAGCAGACGGGCTTGGAGATCTCTGAGATCGTAGTAATAAATACTCTAAATTTAAAGTTTACCTATAAGTTTAACTATAGCAAATAAACCTACAAGCTCCACTTTTAGATGCTAAAATAAAAAAATATGACTTGTGTTGCTGCCAAAATAGCAGCTGAAGTCGCAAAAATGAAGACTAGAATCAAGTTAGTCCTTGTAGAAGAATCATTCTTGGGCTCCAAAACTCGCGACAGGATTAGAAATTTTTTAGGACAACCTATATATCACGAAAACGTTGTCTCGTCAGAAGGACATTACCACTAGATCTGTAGTAATCTAACAAATAAAACATCAACTCAGCTAATCTATTTTAATATTTATAAACTTACTTTATAATACATTCTAAAAAGATGTTTCGCATTAAAGTGATTATTTATAATATATTTATTACGGAATATATATTTATATATTTTACTTACAGACAATGCGCGCGATGTGGTAACCGGTGAGCTCTGTCGAATAGCTACCAAGTTCCAGAGAGAAACGATTACTACGCGTATAAATTAGGTTATTGGTCCGCCAGGAATTTAGTCAAAGAACATGGGAGAAAATACCACTAACCAGTAACGAGTAACAGGGTTGTGAAAATATACATTATATATAATGCAAGTAAATAACGGTACATGACACTGATTAACAACAATACATACATCTTTCATTCATTAATATTATGAACAAAAAGTACTCGTTCCGACGGGACTCTGAACAACTATATTTCATTTGGCGGATAAACATGCAAATTGTTCTATTATCGTATTAAATAGGGTGATGCTAACGCATGTTTTAAGCATGAAAGTAACCATTGTAAAACTTGCAGTTAAAACAAAGGAGAATGTCGAGCAGTTCACTAACACTATAAGGCAGATGTTTATTTGGAAAATCTGTAATACTATGCAAAATCGCGTACTACATTTAGTTACCAGAAAAGATTATTCAACGTTTTAATCACCTCTTTTCAATAAGTTTCATTTTAAAACGTTGGTAATTTAGATTTTTAGTATTTGCTTGGAAACTACACAGCTAGAGTGGGGTTTTTTATCAGTTATGTGTAGTTTCAATATCTTCATGGGATTTTAGTCAGTTGGAAACTTTAATGACATGCAGCTTGCGCTGTCTATAATGACAATTTACTAACACAATTTCCATTTGCTTTTAAGTACATTTTTGTTTATTTATTTGTATACATTGCAATTCAAAATGTATTATTTAAGACCAGTTTAACAATACCTCAAGGTTTTGAATTTTAATTGAATCTTTCTACAAGATATTATAAAATAGATTAGTCGTTTCTTAGCAACTCTGGAATATTATTCTTATTCACTTTACACAAGAAAATGTATCCCTTAAAATACTTTTCATTTGGAAATAGATTGATATCTTAAGGTTAAAAAATTGTTAAAAGTGGTAGGTCAGCCATTTGGCCGTTATCTTGTGGTGAAAGGGACAGAATGAAACGTCTACGATTGTCCTGCGGGAAAAAATTCGGACCCTAGGGACATTACCAATACCTATCACAAACACAGTTGTTATGTATTCACCAAATGTATTCTTTGTTATGTTATCATTATATGTTTTCGTATTGTTATCTTGTTCTATTTGTATTAATACTACCAGATTATTTAATAATCTATTTTACTAACATTTCTGTATACTACTTATCTTAGTAATGCTTTCTGGAGTAAGTTTATGTATAATTGTGGTACTTCCAAGCCTACTTGATTCCTTATATTATTGTATCTCTTACAAAATAGCGAACTTTGTAATAAATCAACAAATGTATCACTTAAAACTTATCTTACTACTTTACTTACTAAACTACTACTTAAGTTACTAAATATCCGATTTTTTTACTCTGGATATAGCATCTATGAGGGCAATGAGAGGAATTTGTTTATGCTGATCAAAATACGTTTGTGTTTGTATATTTTTCTCTCTTAAGTGTATAACAATGAATCACTAGCTTAATTGACACTCCAAAAATGTTGTTTTACTAGCATATCAATAATTTATTAATCATTCATTCATCATTCAGATTAAAAACTTCCAAACCCAAACATAAATGTTCAAATGCCTTTTTTTTTAAAGCTTTCGTGATTCGATTATATTTACCAAAGCCTTTTTCCCTTTAGGAATTGAATTTTCTGATTATCAAACTACCAGTTGTAAGTAACCACTAATTTTGATGGTGCCATTAATGTCCAGTACCAGGGACTGTTATCGGAGAGGTTATCAGTGGACGATGATAAGCTGCTGATTATGTTGCAGCGCCAGTTGGTGGTCGATCTTTTAATAACATTTAGTGGAAGTCGCCTGTCGAGACGCGCGGTGTGGTGCGCATGCGCCAACAATCTGTCATGTCATAGCGTCGCGTCAAGCTGACCTGCAGTCAACGCTCATGTCGGACATTATTTTGTTGATGTGTATCGACAGTTGTTTAGTTTTTTGTTCGAGTGAGTGACCGATATCTAGTCGATATGAAACGACAGTTCTCTCTGTACGGAATCCGGAAACGGAAAGTGTGCCTGAAGGAGGAGAAACACAAGAAGGAGAAGCTGCTGAATGCCGTTTTGCGATGTGAACACAAGAAAGGTAAAGCCGATTCACAGGTGATATCTAAACACGAATAATTACCTAAATGTAGCGTTTCAGTGTGTAATTTACAACATGTTCGGTTAGGTTAAAAAATGCCCTTTAGTGTGATGTACCATTGATGTTTTCATTCACTTTCTTTCTTTGTTAATCTATTCTTAGTTTAAACATAGAAAAAAAGAACCATATGACTGAAATTGGACTGGCCGTTTAATTTTTAAAGAAGTTCGAAAAATTGATGGACCCGCCAACCATGGGTCAAGTGCTCAGAAAGTTGGTGGTTTTCTTCTATATTCATTTCTACAATGAAAAATCTAAGTTAGGTTTGACTTAGGTCCTTAACAAAACATTCCAAAAGTCTGATTACGCCATCTAGTATTGGCAGAAAGATGAAAATAATATCGCCGTTGGATATTTTAATTGGAAATCAAGCTTTAAAAAAAAACATTAATTTTCATTTTGTCTTGTCATAATTTTGTTTAGGTCTCTTGTCGATTTTGGTCAGACTTGGGACTCTTTTCTGAATTAGTAGTATTGAAACCCCTGAGAGGCTTTGAAACTGATAAATATTCTTCTTTTTTTTAACTGAAAACTGGAAAAGACTGATTAGCGTAAATTGTGACATAATTTATATTTTCGTTTAATTATAGCTTTCCCTCATTAAATTCCTACGGCTTGTATTTTACCTTTCGGACCCTCTAGAAGTGGACAAACATAGCCTGGCTTTGTTGTACCAGTAATGTAGGCTTTAAATGAAAAGTGTGTAGTAAGTTATTTCGTTGATGTTGATTTGCAGTACATAACTCGATTATTGTTAAAATAGAACTGTAAGGTTTAGCTAAGAGATTCTGAAATTCACGATTAATTCACAAGATTATAATTTTGGTCATTCTTAAGTTACTTTTAGTAACTATGTTTTTTAGTAGTTAATAACATTAAAATTAGTTCAGTGGAGCACACGAAGAACTAGTTACGCAATAAAACTACGACAATTTAGTAACCTATGGGAGGTTTGGGAAATAATGCTGCAGTAAACATACCAAGGTAGAATATTAATCTTCTCTCAACAACGAATTAACGAGTTAGTAATATTGTATGAATACTAAAGAGATGTTCCCAGAGTAGGCGTGTACATAATAGGGTATAGTTATTTGTATTTATAGTTGTCTTGAATACGGGTTAAGGAACGATAATCTATTCCACTACAGTGTTGTAGTCTGCGATATTTCTGTACAAGTGGAATTTGAAGCGTTCCACAGAATCGCTAACAGTCGTCATGACGTTAGGCAGACAGACACCTGTGTTTGTTCTGTCACTCACACAACCCACGGTGCCGCTCTGGTTCAGTAGTAAGTACATCCACCACATGAAGCTACGCTGCCGTTGTCCCTGTTCCCGGATCATCACCAGGAGGAGGAGGTCCAAGGACCTGGACACGTCTGCTAGGGAGAGGTTGTTGCTGTCGGAGTTTATCCTGAGTGCGAGGGTCACTCGAGGTAGGAAAGAAGGGGACAAGTTGGGGAAGTATCTTACAGTCCAAATGAATTTTACCGTGTCTAGTAATTTTGAATTTACTTGCGGAATGGTCTTAGCCTTTAGATATACCTAAAATTGGTAAAACATTGAGTATTTTGTAGACTAAATTGTAATTGTGTATAAAATTAAGGAATTTTAATTTCAACTACACGTATACTAGTAATCAGAACTTAACACGTTTCAACGCCATGCACGTTTTTTAATATTATAAATAATTTAGAAACGTGATCTGTTTATATTGATTGGCCTATTGTGACGAATATAAAATTCGCATTAGATTTATGGTTTATAGTAATTTACGGGTGCAAAGTTTGTTCTAAGTAAGTCATGTTTTACAGATTTTGCAGTAGAGCCAGTTTAAACTTGTATACTGGTCTCTTTACTTTTAAACGATTAATCTGACTATTATCAACCAATATGTTTATTCAACGTAGACTTTTTTGTTGCTTGACCAGTTTTTACTGGGTAACTTACCGGATTTTCGCATATACCATTAAATAAAAAAGATTTTTTTAAATAATCATAGCTTTAACTCACTTTTTGTATAAAACGTAAGAATACATGTTTAATTAAACAAGACGTAACAGTGGAAAAATACTCCTCCAAAAGTAGGACATACAGACTTACGTTTAGAGTTGCCATATTTTCTAAATTAAGAGCATTAATAATGTGACAGTAATTAAGTTCAGGTTGACGCGTTGCACATAAAAATTAATTTACCTGGATCTCTTAAAGTACTTGATTACCGTAACGACCGTTATTGCATAAACATCAGTAACCTTATTTTTGATTCGTATTGCACTATTTCGTCAGTGCTTTTGTTCCAGGGCTAAGAAAAACTGTAATATAGATTGGTTGCCAGATCAAAAAATTTTATGGGTATATATGTAAATGTAGGGTTTTGTAAAGAGTAGCATTTTTTTCTGCAGTAGTAATATTTCTCACTTCGCTTAACGCGTTTCTTATTATACAAAAGAATGGATGGTCCAGCTGACGTGAGATCTCGGGTACGCATGCGAATAGTTGACGATCGAGATAAAAGAAATCAAAATCCTTTTTTCACCTACGACAAACATAAAATATATAAAAGCTGAAACTAGGCTTATGTAAAATATATTTTAACTTCTTATCCACAGAATATTCTATTTGCATTAATAACTGTTTTAAGATTTTTTTGTTAATCTCGATGTAAGGACTTTTCTTTTTAGAGATGAAAAGGTGTACGGTTTAAAAATTGTAGTAAGGCTCTTATTTTATCTAACTAGTTAATAAATAAGGTGGAAGTAAGTAAGGGCTGCATAGTTTGCTTGCAGCGGTTGTATACAAAGCGTCGATTGCAGCACCAGCTGTACAAGACCAGTTATGAATAGATTAATGAGGACGCAGTCATCGCCATATTGGATGGAATCGGAAATAGCCGTGCCAAAGTGAGTTTCTAAGTAGGTGGTAGGGCGAGCTCACTGTGCCGTCCACACAGTGTACTTCCATAGCTTGTATACTAAAGTTGTGAGTCTTAGACCTTTAAAATACGTACTAAAGATAATTGTTTTTCACCTTTGAGTGGAACAATATTTTCCACACATGGAAACGAGGTCGAATAATATAGTAATAACTCATCCTGATCCTTGGTCGACTCATTATTGATCGTTAAAGATGAATGGGATCTCTACATGGACACGACAATAATTTATGGTTTGTTAGGCCTCGCTGCGTGTATTTATGTATGGGGAATATAAAAGTGAAGGTGGTATGGGTCGGTTTTTATGATTATTAAACTTCTGCTTTTCAATTGAAAAAGGAGCGTTGAAAAGTTCAAGGATTGTTGCGTGTGATGCATTCGCTTCGAGCAGGCTATAACCTATTTTGATAAATCTGACTTTTACACACGATAACTGAGTGATTTATGTTGTAGCTTTTTAAATTTTATGTTCGTAAAATAGTAAATGCGTCCTTTACTGTACTTGGTTTTTATTTGTCCTTTATTAATATCTAAACATGGTATTGTTGAATAAAGAAAACACGTGTGGTTAGAAATAAGAACAGCTGTATTCAATCAATGTTGTTAGATAAAACCGCTGATTAAGCGGAATAGAGAGGCGGCTCCACTAAATTCTCTGTATTGTAAACTGCCTATTATTATAGACCAAAATTAAAAGTACAAGAAAAAATTGTTTTTATCGTTTATGAATGGAAAAGAGGTTATTCTATTGTAGTATTTTCTCACCTATTTAGCTATGCAATTTCAGCTGCCTTTCTTCAACTCGCGTCTCTGTCAAATTCTTGCATGTGTAATTAGGTGGTTTCACTGGATGTCTTATCACCTTGCCTGTCAAATAAATATTTGGTAACACCGGTTTGCAACTACGTGTTAAGTTTACATTGCTGATCTCTTAGACCACATTTTCTTTCTCTGTCGTGCACATGCGCAAGCATTATTAATACCATTATATACATTATTAATGTAATACCAACACACATTGACACCTCGTGTGCAGTCCCAGATGATAGTCCAAGAGTTTATAGCCAATCTTGATTTTTTTAAACACACAACGAAGTGTTTCGTGAAATCGGTAAAGTAAATGACCGTAAAGAAAGAAATTTATCCTCAGCCGCGATAGTTTCAGTGGGGATCAAAAGGGTTAAAATACCAAGCAATTATTTCTCCTCCGATCACCTTGTTCTTAGTTTGAAACACTTAAGACAAACCGTCATGACACCACAATTATATAAATAAATCAGATTCCGCCATCCCAATATGGCTGAAAGTAGCCAGACTTTTTGATTGAAAATAAATCTTTTTGTCTCGTAGTCTTACGCTGACACAGTTATTAACTATTACTATTATGTATGTCTCTGACGGCAGGTTTGAAGTGTATCCAGCTGAGAAAATGTAACCTTAGATAATGAGTTATTGTTTGATATTTTCCTTAAAGAATAGTACTTTTTAGATTTTATGGAAAACTAGGTAGACTACGTGTGTGTGCTTGTCGAATGCAAATTGGCTTTCGCCTCCTACGCTGTGGCTCTTGTTAATAATTCGCATACCCCAACATTGCGGCGAATGAAATTTGTAAATCTACTTGGAAAAATGTTGCGACTAGTGATTTACTTTTATATATTGTCATGGTAGAGGACACTCTTTTAGAGGAAGTGGAATCCACTGGATTTCTAGGAATATATCTCGATAGAGGATTAACTTGGACCGATCATGTTGAGCATGTATGTGCAAGGGTTGCTTCAGGCGATTTTGCCCTGAGGAATTTGGCACAGGTTTGCTCTTTTGACGTTCTAAAGATGGCCTATTTTGGCCTTTTATTTCCTCATTTGACCTACGGCATAAGCCTTTGGGGTGGATGTGCCAGGATCAGATTCAACAGAGTTTTCAGGCTTCAGAAAAAAGTCATCAGAATCATGTGCAAATTGAATCCTAGAGAGTCGTGCCGCGATGCTTTCAGGGAGCATGGTTTTCTGACTTTACCCTGCCTCTATATCTTGGATGTAGCTCTGTATTGCCGATTCCGATGTGAGTTAGTGCGTGGCAGGGACGTCCACAGGTATGATACTAGAGGTGGGGACAGCTACAGGATGCAACATCATAGAACACTGGCATCTGAACAACTTCCTTCACAAGCTGGTGTCAGATTAATTAATAATCTCCCTGAGAGCATAAAAAATGTCAACAACCCAACCCTGTATAAAGCTCGATTAAAGGACCTTTTAGTGTCTGAAGTGTTTTACTCTGTAGATGAGTTCATGTTACGCCGCTGGGACCACTAAATTTTCGTAACAGTACCGATACTGAAGCCATGTATGAATGAGAGGGAGAATGTAATTATGTATGCGAGCAGTGAATGAATCTTAGAATAGCAAATTGCAGGATTTTTAGCTTTATTTATTGACGTTTGCAAATACAATGTAACATTGTTTGAAAGCAATAAAAATATGATTGATTGATATATTTTCATAATGCCAATGGGGTATTTCAACGTACCCAATGTTGGGGGAAATATTTTTTATTAAGGAACCGATGATTGTTCGGGAAGCCGCTTCTTAGGCCGCAATGAAATGGAAGCCCACCTTGGCCTGCATCTATTGTGCCGTCCGCCGACTCGGCCTCGTCAGTCAATTTTTAACGTGCGCCGTCCATCGTCTGTTGTTGGGCGATAAACAGCACAACAAGCTGTGCGACCAGTGCCAAGAGCAATCCGCAGCATCTGTGCACTGGATGTACACAAGTTATTATTGGCCGGCCTACACCGCTTCGGATACGTCTGTGTTATTCAAGAGTCTCAATTGACTGATGTGGAGGATCTAATATAATCTTATAATATCGTGTTCTCACTGTTAAGCCCACACCATCGTTCAGCCCATTAGTTCATCGTCGTGTGCGCTGGCACTTTTACGAGCATATAAATTGTCGTGCGGATTGAAATGATGTGTTATTATTCTCTTATAATTAATAACCCATGGCGACTAATACATTTTCTTACCAAGACAATTACTAATGCGGCAAGTTAATCATGAATGGTGATCGTAATAATGGTTCAATTTAGACGATCTGTCTTGAGGTGGTGTATATTATCCATGAAATCACTTCCCAATTTGATCATAAATAACAAACCCACTTAGTGGAAAAGTAACTACGTTTGGCCTGTGCCCGTACAAGAACAATTTTAATTCAGCTTATAAAATTAATTGGAGCTCCTGATATAGCTTTCCCACGGATAAATGATATAAGATGCTGACGTTTATGCCTACCTTCCTTATAGGGTGACATTTTAAAATATCACGGTGGAAAAAATACATTATGCGTCTTTTAACGTCTTTAAGTCACCTGGCACTTTGGCCACATTTCGAGCTTGGGTTATACTAAGTAGTGATTTTGTTAAGGAACGCGTGATGTTAAAATGTTAAATAGTCCTTCACCGTGACGTAGAAATGGGGTTGAAGTGGTCTTCAAACTGAGAGGTTACGTGTTCGATTCCTAGTGTGGTCTTAAATATTGTCTAATAGGTTTGGACAGTTTTCCCTTCAAAATATATGCTGTAATAAATTAAAGTGCCTCTGGCGTACTAAGAACTCCCTTGATAAAGAAATAGAGAATTTCCATAAGAATTGTAAATACGAATGTCTAATTTCTAAGGTACTGTGAAGTTGCGGTTTGAATTAAAATGCTCCTGGTTATCTTTGGGGAAAACTATACAGACTATAAAAAATCTTTCAAATCTAGACGTCTACGGTAGACGATAGGGACTAACTACGACCAATCAACAGAATCTGTTTGTGTCAGTCATAAATATACCAGTACTAGGCCTGGCCTTTTGATCGCGTTGTGAATAATTATTATAGTGAGATCTTAGCATTTTACATTTCATATGACTTACCGTTTAGTTTATGAAGGCGACAGTCAGTTTTTATGTTAAAGTTTTCGTTAAAGACAAATATAGTTTTTCGAGAAATCAAAACAGGAATTTTCCCCGCAAAAGAAATTGTTCATAAAAGTTTTTGTAGGGGTCGAACTGGAAGATGAGCATAATGATTAATAATACCTAACAAATAATACATTTTTGTCGCTTACATTTTTTGGTTAAATAGTCTTAAAACCAATCGCCAGACATGTACTTAAATCAGTGTCAGGAAAGAAGTAAAGGTATTGACAATGTTTACTTATAGGAAAAATCTAGAGCGTGGGTGCTCGTTTAATCAAAGGCAGGGAGAGCTACTTGCTTTGCTTTTTGCCCAAATACTTTTTGCTTAAAAAACTGCCCAAATAAGCTTTCATTTCAAAGAGCGAAAGGAGCTCCAAGCAAGATAAATTCATGATCGAAAACACGTTCTAGATATTTTCTATAGGATGAACCCTATTGGTGGTTTCTTGTATTAAAATAGAGCCGTAATTGATTAATCTTTACTAAGAATTTGCAAAAGAAACCGCGTGGTCATCTCTTCCAGTGAAGTCTTATCCGGTACAGGTATTAAACGTGAGTCAGAGGCCGCGCGCGTTGTCATCTCAAGGCCAATCAGATTGCGGTGTCGCCAATCGTTGTTGGCCATTGTCTCTCGTCGTTTTTGTGCAGTGGATAGTAATCGCGTCGCCGACCGCTTCCTACAATGAACTCTACTATATTCTCTTTGTGGTATAAAACGTCATGGATGCAAAGCAGGAATATACATTTCAATTCCATTTTTGCAAAAGAAAAAAGCCTCCATGAATTCCATTGTTATTTTGAGATCCAGAAGTTTGTTGACACCTTTCTAATACATAGTGCTTTGTTCGTATAGCTCCATTGTCTTGAAACTAGTTGTTTATTATGTATTTAATATAAATTGATTTACAACTGCAGTCAAACACAATAATTAGTTGCCCGCATATGTTCCTCTGATATAGATAATTTCCAAAATATATAGTATAACGTTATTGTTTTATTGAGCGTTGAGTTGTGACTACATGTTATCGCTTTATATGTTGAACGAAATCACTGAACTTTCCCAAACGAACCAGTTGTTGGAGTAATGTAACGTCATAACCAGTTTCAAACGTTGTAATGACTGACTATCCGAACCAGTGGTCGTTCTTCGGCGGCAGTTCTTAAAAGTAATTTACATACTTTTCACTCTCCCTTCCGGTCCACCGTAGGCGATTAGAGACAAATTGAGGTTCGAGGAATACGATGTTCGCGTGATCTGAACAATTTGTGAGAAACCGGCTCGGATGCAACATTGTGACAGCACCAGCCATTTTTGATATCTGGACATCGTTATCCTTCTTATAACTTCCAATTAAAGCAAATTATGGGCATCTTGTAGGTTCGTTTCGACATGATAGCGCCGTACTTTTGCAGAGGTCACACAGTTTCAGTATCCATTTCACTGTGAAGAAGTATACTGATACAAAAAAATGTATATCCGGTCAGGATAAAGTTTTAACATTGTAAACAGAAACCATCGGGGTCAAATAGATTGTTTAACATGAACTATGAATATCAAGTTATATGCTACAAATTGATAAAATGCCCACTAAACGATAGCTAAATTTCTAGTTTTTCCATCCATCCCTATTTTGATGGATAAGGGCTGGAGAGCAAGCAAGGTGTTTGTGCTCGCATTTCGCACAGCTGGGGCTGGGGCTGTCGTGGCGCCCGTCTAGGGAGGGCATAAAGAGCAGGGGTTCGACACTCGATCCTTGGGGCACTCCTGCCTCAGCGGATGTTCTGGAATCATCTGTTTCTCTGAATGTCACTTCAGCTTCCTCTCGAGCCTCTCGTCTTTGTTCCTCTTGTTTTGAATGCGCAGACTTGACTTTCCATCACGTACTTCGTGTTGAATTCCAAAATGTTCTTACCTCACTACCAATGTTGACTTTTACTTAAATTTAGTAATCTTTCACGCACTAGTAACTTTGATCATTACATTATTTCTTTTAACCCTAATACGATTAATTATTGCCTAACAAATATCCGAAGAATCTTTTAACCTAACGACCACCGTCGTTAGAGGGTATCATCTTTATTTGATGATTGATACGTAACTAACGGTAATCCCTTGGTAAAAGTCATTATCAATTTATTAGCCCAATTCTTAGCTTAGGCTGACTAACTGGTATACCTACAGCAATTTAATTCATATAGTAATTTGTTGGATATTCTCATATGATGTCTAGTATTTTCTAGACAATAAAATGTCCGTTGGCAACAGTTGAGACAGTAATATGGCGAAAGATTCAAATCCACGATGTTCTTCAATTGTTGGAATGAGCGCGGCAAGGACGGGAACTGTATTGCTCCATTATGGGAATGTTGCCGTGTGACCGTCTATTGTACTTTGCAATGTTACTATAGTGTTGCCACAGTGTTACTATAGCAATAGCGTCGTTACAATATCCGCTCTTCAAGGATACCAGACTGTATAGTTGCAGGGATGTAATCGTCCTTGCTGTCCTTGGTCCTTGTTAGCAGTAATATTAGTTGCATCAATGAAAAACATTTCAAGGATTCATAATTTAATATAAGAAATAGCTTGGAAATAATTTAAACAAATAACAATTTTCTTGTAAACAGGAGAGACAGTTGCTACTAAATTGTAGTCACGATCTGTATGCCCCCGCCCCGCACATCGCCCGACAGTGGTCTAGTCCCGTCTACTTGTTCTACGATATTCACAACCACTCTCTCCCAACCTCCCTTTCCTCCTGGGGCTATCTCTTGATCCTGGAATATAAAACTTTCATACAGGACATGCCTGTGGAATCCTCTGTAGAGTCTTTAAGGACTTTCTTTTCCAATTATCGAGAGGGTACGATTGACCGAATCTAAAGGATCCCAGTATTTGTACGAGAAATAATAAAGATATATCTTTGGGAAGAGCGCTCAAAAGTCGAAAACTTTCACAATCCCAGGCTATATTCCTTATTATTTAACGTAACGTTTTTCCTATTCGTAAATTCAAATTTTTAGTAAACACTAAGAAAAGTCTACGTGGAATATAACTTTACCCATTATTGCAAAGAAATAATTGCAACGGCATCGCTGTAAATTAGCCCTTTTGTAGCAAATGATTGCGTGATTCACGATTGTTTTTTTAATGTTATTGGCTGAGTGTTAGCAAAGCTTACAATTTTATTGGGTGGAAGATTTTACTTCTGTTCTTCTGTCTCCCTGATAGCATCTCTAGAACGAACTGAACCTTAGACCAGAAACGTTGTAAAATATTCTTTTCTATATAGAAAACATCCAGTTCAATGGTGTAGGCCATGTCACTCCATGATCACCATTTTGACATTGGTCTAAAGGGTAACTATGGTGGCACAATCATGTGAGCTATTAAAATGTGACATAGTAACACATTAGCGTAATTGAATGAACAATAAACATGAATTGTGCGTATAACGTAAGCGAAGTCTGATACGCAGTACGTGGTGTGGCGTACTCCGACCTCGTATAGAACACCTCGCGTACATTTACGTGCAGCGTAACCTTACTGCTTTAGCATTTTACAGTGCGTTACAAAGGTATTAACTAATCAGTAAGTGGCAATGCCCTTGGATTTTGTCTGCGTTATCGTGCTTCATTTCTGTCAGATAAGGTAAACGGAGTTTACACACCCTCGCCAAAAACGTTTGCTGTTACATTTCCCACTTCAATTCAATTTTTCCTCCTAAAATGCTTTCAAAATGAAAATATCTTTTATTGTACTGTATTACACTGGTAATCTTTTATAAGAATTGTAGTATTTAGGATATAAATATACGTAGTGTGTGTTACATTCTATTGTTCTGAAATTGCAATTTTATGAATATTTAACCCTCTCGAAAGTTTAGTTTTTATATTAATAAAAGAATCAGAATCTCCGGCGATGCAAGTTATGTAATTCAGTCATATGCTTCATAAGACTTCATTCACATCTATGGTGTGGCAACTCCTTTTTTGCAACATCATATATACTGGTTAATAACTGCCAAAAAGATTGTGTAATTAATTTAGGAGTTATATCGAGAGATTGTGTCATTCTGCAACTTATGACTCCATTCTCAAAAATATATTATTTGTTATAGCTATTATAATCCCAATATCTGGCATTTTGGGATCCTATATATATATATATATATATATATATATATATATATATCAATTGTTTTTATTGTGTATTATTTTTTCTAAATTATTTTTCTAAATTCATTCTCTGTTCATGATATTATTTATTTCTCTTTGGTGTTAATCACATGTTCAAAAATTCTTGTTTATTTATGTCAGTTTTTATTTATTTATTTGCTTTTGTAAATTTTGTTGCTGTGTTGTTATTTTGTATTATACCTTATTATACCTTTTTTTGAAAACGGCAAAAAGCCGAAATAATTAAAGGAACTTTATATTAAGTAAGCGCTCTAATAATGGTAGCACATTCACAAGTGAGCAGATTTCGACTGAGCAAGTACTTTTTGCGATTCAAGTGTTTATATATATATATATATATATATATATATATATATATATATTAATCGTTACTCTGTTGGTTGTTTCTTCGCTTCTAGAAATTTGATAAGCGTCCGCTCCCTCTTGGCAGTTGGATAAGAAAGTTCTGAAAGACTCTGGAGAGAATTCCAGACGCGTGTCTGGACGTGAAAGTTTTATATTCCAGGACCTGGAGAAAGCCCCAGGAGGAGGAAAGTGAAGATAAGATAGAGAGGGTGGTTGGGGGAGAGTGGTTTTGAATATTGTAAAGCAAGTAGACGAGACTAGACTATTGTCAGGTGGGTGATGCGGGGCGGGGGGCGGGGGGCACATGGGTCGTGACTGCTTTGATAGTGACTGTCTCTGCTGTTTACGATGAAATTGTCTTTGGTTTAAAGTACTGTACGTGTAAACTTGGCACGCCCCTTGCGTGAAGAAGAACGGGAAGAAGGAATGCTTTATTCATAGCAATACCTTGGTGTTTATTATTCACATGCAACGCATTTCAGTTTTGGAATTCTGTAAAAAGGTTGTTATTGATTTGTTGCACTACTTGTCGCAAACATTTTTTTCTACAATTTCGTCTCGACGTTAATAACAATGCGAGTTTTATTTTAGATGTAGCAACATTGTAATAACCCCTTCTCCTTTTTCTATCACCAATTACTAATATTAAGATTGATATCCATGTGAAATTTCAGCTTAACGGAACAACGTCAAAATCTTACTGTATTTAAATTTACAAAATGTTTCTTTATGTTGCATTATGGGTTAGTGGTTTTTATTTACATTTTACATCTATTCAGACCACAATGTGAAGGATAAATATTCTTGAGGACGGGCTGACGGAATGAGAGGGCGCCAAGAGAAGGCGGTGATGACCAAGGTCTAGGAGAACCGCGGGCACGCGCAGGAATGTGTGTCTCTGGGCCTCCGTGTGTGTGCGGTCCACACTACTGCGCTCGGTGTTGAGGTATCGGTGTGTGACTGGACATGATGAGGTCCGTGCCACGTGACACGGCCAGTACAGGCCAGCACTGGTAACAGTGTTGTGCACAGGTCACTTGGTAATATAAAGTGTACTTAGACGTAATGTTGAATTCACGCTATCAAAACGTTGTTAATATCAACTTACAACTAAAATAAAAGTAACAAAATAGGATTACGTCACACCACGTGTACCTTCGCTGAGGTCGTGTACAAGATTTCGTCTATAGTTACATTTGTTACTGTGTTACGTGTAACATGTCTTATAATTGTACTCAATTCGTTAACACATTTATTTGCTGTCGTGATTACCAATAAGGCCAATTTAAAAATTTTCCTAGTGCTAAATCATATGTAGCGACGTCCACCAGTATTGAAATCGGTACACATAAAGCGTCATGCGAAATTTCAATTCTATCGGTTAAGTTTGTTCTTGAGATATCGTACTGATGGACAAATAAGTAGACATACGGACAGAAATAGCATTTTTCTAGCTGAAGGGTGGTTACATGTATGCAAGTGATATATGTAAATATATATATATATATATATATATATATATATATAATAACAAATTAGACTTCTTAGTTTAAATTTCCTTTAATATTTCGGCTTTGCCGTTTTCAAAAAGGTATAATAAAAAGGTATAATAAAAAGTATAAAACAAAAATAACACAGCAACAAAATTTAACAAGTAAATAAATAAACATTTGCATAAATAAATGAACAGGAATTTTTAAACATGTGATTAACACCAAAGAGAAATATCATGAACAGAGAAAGAATTTAGAAAAATAATTTAGAAAAAATAATAATAACAAAAACAATTGATCATTTCATCTTTTATTCAGACCAAAGGGTACTTTTGATTTTAATATTAACTGATGTGCCTGTTCTAAATTTTCTAAGTATATTTTGTTTCCATCTTCTGGTACTTTGCAAATACCTTTCAATGAATAACATTGTTCAAAATTTTGTTGGTGGCCTAATGCGTGTTGTGAAACCAATTTTTCATCCTGTTTTTTAGACGAACAACGATGATTATTCATTCTTATGTGCAATGGATTGGTTGACAATCCAACATAATCCATTGCACAATTTTTACATGTTAATTGATAAATTACATTTTTGCTTTTGCAATTAATTTCTCCTCTAATAGGGTAAGTTTTCTTTGTTTTACTACTGGTAAAAAAATTGGACGATTTTATAATTTTGCAAGTATTATTACATATATATATATATATATATATATAATATATATATATACTTCCACTTCTTGGTTAACGTCACCATGTTTGGGCAGAAACATTCCAGTCATAACCAGACCGTTTTTAAGGATGATAATTTTTTTAAAGATGATTGATTTTATATTACATCGAGGGAAAAATAAATTTCACTATTGTTTTCGAATATAACCTTTCGTCTTGACAACCGCAGAGTTAAAACTTTATTCACAAAGCCACTCTGATGGTGAGAAATTAACTGTTGACAAATGTTACCGATTTTCACCCCAGTAAAACTTTAGCGTTGTTGTAGCTCGATAATTAGCTTGTTAACAAAAAGTTAGTTAAAAAGCCGGTAAGTCCCGGGCTTGTAACGATTACAGGAGACAAGTCGTGTCCTTAATAAGATCATGCACAAGAAGTTGACAATGACAGCAACAGCCGTGCCAAGGATGAGGATAATTAGTTTCCGCTTAGGTGTTCTCATTAATAATATAGCGGTGAACTGTCAAAGTTTTAATCGACAAATGCGTTAATCTTTTTTTACATAGAACAAAGCGTAATGAAATTTAAAAATACAAAAACAATGTTCACGTTACTAACTAATGCACTACGCTAATTTTTAGGCTACAATATTAAGAGGCGGATGTACTGAAGGCCATGTTTATTTTAGCACCATAAGAACAATGTTAAAGTTCACTTTAACGACCCTATTTTTAGTCGTAGAAATGTGGCAGACAGGTCATTTTAAAGATATACTTACTTTGCATCCAAGCCCTTTTTAGTTATTCGGTATTTTTATGGGTTATTAAGGAAAAATCACAAGCTTAGAAAGTACTTTATCGCAACTTTTTAACACAAAGTATACACTTTCCAAACAAAACTTAAGTGTTCCTTAAAAAAAAGAAAGAAGAAGGCTGATCCCCTTACTTTGGCCATCCTCATTGGCTACTGGTCTGTGCGAGAATCTTATCAAACACGGTACAGTACAAGGTCGACGGTACTCATAAAAAGTGGCACGGTAACGTACAGGATTTGAACCGGTTTTCTTACGTATTAATTACGTCTTTAATGATGGTACGCCGTTTCCCATAACACTAGGGCGTGAGGTAACATTGTTCTTACGGTGGAAAACTCTATTCATTTCACTACTGCCAGCTCTCAGGTAGTTTTCAAAGTTATACTTTTTTAGTATGCATAATAAACTTATATAAGTTTTAATGTAACACTAATATGGTATATTGTAGTGTCAGTTGTATTTTTGAAAACTTCGAAATTTATGTAAATTAGTACTTGGAAAGAATTTCCGCAATACTATTACTTTGGTATAGTATTACAGTGCTATACAAAACCAAGCAGCCCTTAGAATTATTAGTAGAATATATAATTAAATTAATAAAATAATGCATTACATTTATATATAAGCGGAAATAGTCTAATTTAATTTTTCAATAAACATTGAATCCAAAACGTACTTGCTCCGCCGGGACTCGAACCCGGGTTACTCACTTGCCGGGCGAGTATGTTACCACTACACCACAGAGCCCTTACTTTATACGGTTTAATAATTTTGTATTTCATTATTTCTGTCACACGCGTGTTTCAATGAGCAAACCAACATAAAATGATCGGAAGGCCAAATACCCGTCAAATGACGTTTTGCAACAAAGTGATGTCTCTCAACTGTTACACGTTTTGACGCTCCCGGCCTGTACAAGCGTATCTTTAAAGTGGTCGTGCTCGCTTATGCGCTGATGGATTTTGTTGAAAAAAGTTCCGTCGGACTTGTTATAAAAGTTGGGTTCTTGTGAAAGTGTTATAACTTATGCAAAACAGCTGATGCCTATCAAAAGACAAAATGTTTTCTGCTCCCGGCTTTTGCTAGCGTACCTTTAAAGTGGTCGTGCTTGCTTTTTTTTTGTTGAAAAAAGTTCCGTCGGAATTATTATAAAAGTTGGGTTCTTGTGAAAGTTTTTATAACTTATGCAAAACAGCTGATGCCTATCAAAAGATAAAATGTTTGCTGCTCTCGGCTTTTGCAAGTGTACCTTTAAAGTGGTCGTGCTCGCTTATGCGTTGATGGATTTTGTTGAAAAAAGTTCCGTCGGACTTGTTATCAAAGTTGGGTTTTTGTGAAAGTGTTATAACTTATGCAAAACAGCTGATGCCTATCAAAAGACAAAATGTTTGCTGCTCTCGGCTTTTGCAAGTGTACCTTTAAAGTGGTCGTGCTCGCTTATGCGTTTTTTTTGTTGAAAAAAGTTCCGTCGGACTTGTTATAAAAGTTGGGTTTTTGTGAAAGTTTTATAACTTATGCAAAACAGCTGATGCCTATCAAAAGACAAAATGTTTGCTGCTCTCGGCTTTTGCAAGTGTACCTTTAAAGTGGTCGTGCTCGCTTATGCGTTGACGGATTTTGTTGAAAAAAGTTCCGTCGGACTTGTTATAAAAGTTGGGTTTTTGTGAAAGTATTATAACTTATGCAAAACAGCTGATGCCTATCAAAAGACAAAATGTTTGCTGCTCTCGGCTTTTGCAAGTGTACCTTTAAAGTGGTCGTGCTCGCTTATGCGTTGACGGATTTTGTTGAAAAAAGTTCCGTCGGACTTGTTATAAAAGTTGGGTTTTTGTGAAAGTATTATAACTTATGCAAAACAGCTGATGCCTATCAAAAGACAAAATGTTTTGCAAGTGTACCTTTAAAGTGGTCGTGCTCGCTTATGCGTTGACGGATTTTGTTGAAAAAAGTTCCGTCGGACGTTGCAAAACAGCTGATGCCTATCAAAAGACAAAATGTTTGCTGCTCTCGGCTTTTGCAAGTGTACCTTTAAAGTGGTCGTGCTCGCTTATGCGTTGACGGACGTCGGACAAAAGCTGCTCTCGGCTTTTGCAAGTGTACCTTTAAATTGTTGACGGATGTTAGTCAAAAGACAAAATGTTTGGTTTTTGTGATTTTGTTGAAAAAAATATTATTATAACTTATGCAAAACAGCTGATGCCTATCAAAAGACAAAATGTTTGCTGCTCTCGGCTTTTGCAAGTGTACCTTTAAAGTGGTCGCGCTCGCTTTTGCATTGACGGAAGTAACGTTAAAATTTTAATGAAACCCTATCAATAGTTGCTGTCTAATTGATTTGTTATAACTATACTGTTTATTGTTATTTTATTTTTAGAATGTTCAACAGACGCAGTTTTGTTAATATTAAAGAAAATAACACAATTATTATTTTACATTTTTCTTGTATCTTTTTAAACCTATGTGCCAAATTTGGTTTCTTTAGCTTAACTAGTTTTAGAGATAATAATATTTTTATAACAAATACAAAATGGCGGCTAGCGGCTTTACGAAACATTTCTCGGCGTATGTTTGTATGACAGTATTTGTTTGAAATAACGAGTACTGTCAGCCACAGATTTTTGTGACACCCTTTTGTGAACACCCTGTATATAGGCCTACTCGTGAACAAATTGCACCATTTAATATTATGTATGGATAATAAGAAAGATTGCTCGTGCATAATAAAAACCCATATAAGTGATAACAGCTCATTGCTGAAATGATGTCCGGTAAACGAAGTGGCTATATACGCACGAAGGCCAAATGACTCATGCATCCTGTGAGTATCCTTGCCCCTTTATTGTGCATGTCATCCTGTGCTCATTCATTATAGGTTGGTCGATTCCATATAAACTGTTTTTGTGCTGCCAACAATTGAGTTCACTTTAGTTTCTCTTGAATCATGTTGGAAATGTCATAGGAATATTTCAATTGGTAGCGATTTCTTGCTACCTAAGGTGTTAACATTAATTATTATAGGAATCGTTGATAAACAATGTACAAAGTGTTCAGAAAATGTTTGGCAATAGAAAATGTAAGATGAAATCAATTGTACCCATAATAATGAGCGAGATGATTAATTTCAATATAAGAAACAGGGTTTTCCATATCTTTTTTAATTAATAGCTTGAGAGTCACTTGCGTTGCGGTAATAAAACTTGGAGACTGTAGTGATTGTGATTGTGTATTGTGATTCACCTTTGGATTCATCAGGATTGTTGTGTTACGTAATTTATTCTTGCCCGATTGACCCTAAATACTTTTGATACGCGTTTTTGATAACTAAATATAAAAAAATTTACCGTTTCAAATTAAGATCGTTTTTGGAGCGATCATGTGTACAATAAAAAAAAACTTTTTTAGTATTTAGGACACGTAATCATACGAACTATTTTATACAAATAAATTTTTAGTTTTCTTAATTTTGTTGGTGCTCTAAAATTATAAAAGTTTTAATATTTGCGTTGTATCTCCATCATGAATACATACATCATCGTGTATATACTCCGCACTCAAGCGTTTTGTGTGTGGATACTTTATGTCGTGATAAAAGTAATTGCTCAGTGGAAAATTGTGAGATTCATAACTTGTAGAGACCGCCCTACATTCGCCACACAGAGACTGTTTGTTGTCGGATACATGATACAAGCCGGCCACCGACCGCGACCTACCCAAGGTCTCGTACACACGTGCTACCGCTCACCGAGCGCCGCGCCGCCGCCCAGTCTCCCATTGCGTCACATTAGCCGTTGCTGTCGCTTCTTAACGAGACAATTAGCAGACAACTGTAAGATTCCAGTGCAATTATAATTAGATGGTCTTTGTAATGTTGCAGTGTATTTATTTGGCATTTGCACCTTTTTCCGAGTGAATTTTTCAGCCTGGATTGTGGCAAAAACATTCAAACTGGTGTGCTGTTTATTGTGTTGGCGGATACACTCAAGAAGGTTTTTTGTTTAAATTCACAGTTCAAATACGTTTATTTATTAACAGTTTTTATTTTATTTTATACATGATCCCATGTGCCTCACAAAGCACGGGCAGGATTCTAAAAAAAAACAAGCATTATTAATACACTTTTTTCATATGGCTACCATACAGTGCAATACTCCCAAGAAAAGCCTACAATTAAGTTACTTTTTATAACTAATAATGATAACATTAACAATTTATAATAAAAATAACAATATAGTCTATAATAACAATTTAAAGCCAGTAAATACAACATTTTAAAACAAATTGTTGTTATTAAATAACAACAATAACTAACAATAAACATCTAAATTCAACAATTAATATAAAAAATAACAACAAATAATAAATTTCTAAATTCAACAACAGGATAATAAAACTTTAAACAAAAAAATCCAGTAACAGAACTCAATAAATATAGTTAAATGTATAAAACTGTTCAACTGCAAAGCCATAATCAGGAATCACATCATGGAGCATTTCATTATATTCGTTACACTATGAAGTGTAAAGCAACAACATGATAGATTAACGCAGACAGTCTAATTGAATACAAGCGGGTATATGCATATTATTATACTAGAGCAGGTCGCACCTAAATAGTCCGGTGGTGAATAGTGCGACTCTACACCTCGCGTCCAACACCGTTGCCAATTTTACGAGTAGGAAAAATTACTGAGCCATCTCATCATCTGTTGCAATAAACAAACAGAAGTTTTTGCGTTGAACAAATTAACGTATGTATTTTTTCGTTGGTCTGTTTTGAACACTACATCAAGCAAGCTGTGACCGCTCGTAGCGAGTTGATCAGCAGCGATATGGCAACACTGGCTCAAATGGCATCGGACTAATTTTTTTGCGGGCTACTGTAGTAACATGCACTCAGCTGTGTAAATTGGACCATCTGTCTGCCACATTTTAACCCATTCCTAAATTTACTAATTCTAATCGTAAGCTACTCTATGATCTATTAAGTATAGTGCAAGTGTTGAAATAGGATTCCCGCCTTATTGCAAATTTTAATAAGTTATAAATTGAATCATATGTGGAAACCATAACTTGACAACCACTTTAGGGGCTTCTTAGACATTATTTTGAATTAAACAATTTCAAAACTCTTGTGCATTATTAACTTATTTCAAGATGACGCCCACACTAGAAGTCTACCGACTGTGCTATATAAGGAATATTTTTATTGAGATCAAATGGAGATCGAGCAGCGACTGAATAGATGTTTACTGTTACGTACGATTTAATACATTGTTCAGTAAGAGGGTCAAACGGAATTGGGTCACCGGCTTCTATACAACTGGGACATTTTTTGTATTTTTCAAAGAATCTCATTCCGATGTATTTCAGTAAAAGCTATTGAAGAAGCTACATGGCATTACAACTTTGTCTGCCCTTTTATTGGACATCGCTATTTATATTTATATTGAATAGCGCTTCCACTAGTCGTTATATTGATTGAACATACTTTTATAGTAGTTTCATGGAAGGAGAAGCTCTTCTTATTGGAAAAACTATTTTCTATTATTTCAAAACTATCCACACATGTCACAACTATCCAATAATTTAATTTTTTTCACACGAGGCCTTTCGACATCAAAGATGGATGCAATCGTCAGATGTGAATCTATAAATTGTGAAACACACTCATATAATGGTGATGATATTTTTTCATATGCCGTGGTCGATTGTTCGAATATTTTCTTGATTATGGAAGTTTATGTATATGGAGAATCACTTTGGATACGATCCATTGTAGATTAGGTTACGTTTTAGCTTACATAGGCCTAATTAATTGTGAGTTAACAATAATATGCGATTAAAAGTGATTCGTTTAAAAGTGAACTTGTTTGTGTTTATCAACTATTAATACGCCATCGTTTATTACGTTATAAGTGTGTTAACTGAAACCTGAGGTTTTCTCCACGTTGACCTAAAATAGTTTAATTTTTACTGATATCGTTGGAGCTATTGAATAAAATATCATAAAACATTGGAGAGAATTTTGAGAGATAGCATAAAAACAGTTTCACTCTACAATTTTAGGGTCCCATCTTTAAACTTAAAAAGAAAATCGATTAAGAGATTGGAATGTATTTCCAGTATCTAGTAGATTGTTTGGAATATAATTAAAAAATAATATGCTCATTGTGTCCCTGTTTTTTCAAAATGAAATTGCGTGCGAAGCCGCGGGTTACTACTACTATTAATAAAACTATAAATAAATTCTATTTGGATATCTACAGTGTACAAAGCTATGTTTTTTTAAGTAACTGGTACGTACTTGTTTTAGTAAAGGATATACAATTGTATATACCGGCTACAATTGTATTAGTTTATAATTCCACGTATGTGGATCGCATTGTGGCAATATTTATTAGTGGTTAATTCTTTTCAGTTTAATTTTTACTTTTGTGTGTAAAATCATTTGAAATTATTGCTGCTTATCGCCATATGATACAGAGTTCGAATCCTGGTTTAGTATGGTATGGTATTTTCAATAACTAACAAAAATTAAATCGAGCCTAGCCTAGTAAGTAAAGTGATAAACGGTCAGAAATCCAAGCATCAGAACATAAAAAATAATGAGAATTGTTAGCATTCTCAGTCCCAAAAGATGAAATGGAATAACTAGGAATACACAGTAGTGACTCCGAAACGAAAAAAATATCAGTGTTTATCTTTTCCTCTTGGAACCACAGGTGTGAAAAGCGTGAGTTTGCTTGCTCTGGTGTGTTAAATTCAAATCACAATTCCCAAACTAATTGAATTACCGTTGTGTTATGTGATTAGTGCTGACCGCACAAAAATAGTCCGATGGCAATTAGTACGTTTGCATCTCCCCTCTACACCCCCTGCCCAACACCGTTGCCAGTTTTACATGATCCGCCTCATCATCTGTTGTAATAGACAAATGTCATCATCAGCTGTTGCCCTAAACATATATAGGTAGGTACATTTGGTTTCATTCATCTTATTTTCAGACATGTCAATTCAGGAGGCAGTGTGTAAAGTATTGCGACGTCATATCGGGAACGGCTCGGGGTCAGTGGCGTGTTATGGCAACACCGCCACAAATGTCATCGGACTATTTTCGTGCGGGTTACAGTAGTATTGTTAGCAGTGCACAAATGAAGCGTAGGAGAGAAACTGTATTTCCACAGTGCAGTCGAGTGGACGATTTGTTTATAATAAACAACCTTGACAACACCGGTCAGACAATGACAGTAAATAGGACAAGCTGGGGGTTATGTCCGCACAACCGACCCAGATACGAAAGGATTATATTACGTACGTAATTATGTGTGTCATCTTGAGTTCTATTCTCAGACATATTATGGTATTCTCTTATAGAAAACCCCTCAATAACTCGTTTTAGGTTTTAGTACTTTTAAGGTGTAATAATTTTTAAATGCTACGGATGTTTTATACAACAAATACATGACCGTCATATTCCAAATACATTTACTCCTTTCCTACTACTTATTTACTTCAAAATATGCATCCTGAGGAAAATATAAAGGAAATTTTTTCTCAAATAACGATGTAATAGAATCTAGATATCAAAGGAAGACTGCTTGGATCTGGAGGAGGATGAACTGGTACTCAGTATAAAGGGCAATATTTGTTTGCGATGATGAGGAATAAGGATTCGACGTAGTGAAGGGAGGAGGTTTATTACATAGTTTTCATTTGTAATTTATATAAAGGTGAATCTATTTTGTTTTTTTTTTTGTTTTTAAAAGCTATTTAAATCGCAGTCGTTTAAGGCAACTAACTTTTTTTGAAGACAACAAATAATTTTGACCCCTTCATAGGGAGTTGCAAGTTTATGAAATGTAGATAACGTATTAGCTTAGCCAGAATAACACTGAAGTTGTAATATGTGCATAAGATATAGCTCCAGAGCGGCGTGATTTTTAAAAGTAATTTATTATTTACGAAAATGTCATTTTTATGGGATATAATTTAAGAAAATTGCGTATTATTTTATACATTTGTAAGGAAATTATTTTTTTTTTTTATATATATAAAAAAAAATACAATTACCGCCAGTTATCCATAAAGCATACCGGTACTGTACAAGTGTTGTATCCTTATCGAGTTTTCGTTTGCCATATAGGATTCGTTCAATTCCTTGGGTAATTATAAACTTTTTAAAATTTTCCTTCTACAGAAAATATTTCTTGGATTGAAGTCACTAGAAATTGTTTAAAAATATAAAAACAATATTCGAACAAAAATTGGTTGCACCATATGGGAGATTTAAGTACCTTGTGTACAATGTTAAAGTTAAAAATACAGTAGCCAGAAACCCCACTTGAACTAATTTATATTTTGAGTGTTTAATATTAAAAATTCAGTACTATATTTTTATGAATCGCGTTTTAAAAATGTTATACAGTTTATAAATGTACAACAGTGGAACAAGTGACCCCCAACTTTGTCAGGCTTTGACAAACTCAGTTTGTCCAGTTATGGCTGTTATCTCATGAGGATCTTCAAAATGGTGTACAACAATATGGCGGTCACAGTTCTGAAAGCGTTATTTATTTTCCTGTCAGATATCACCGAGGACCATACTTCCACTGAAGATATAAATTGATGGCATGAATGTAAATTACTTATGTTCTGTAATGACTCTAGAAAGTGAACCATTCCAAAAGCGTTACCAAACCGTTACGGGATTGGTTGCCATACAATCGATTCTATTTGTACAAAACCAGTTTTGACAGTAATCTTTAAATCTGGGAAGGCTTACAGGGCAGACATGTACTTGTAAACGATGGCGATTCCCTGTCGGACACGGTGCAGGCTAAAATTCCCTCTCTCTCTCTCCCTCTCTTTCTCCCTCACTCTCACTCACTGCACATAGTGAACATTTTAGACCGTTAAACAAATCAACGTAACTGGAGGAGATGACGCGGTAACATTGTAGTAGCGAGAACGAGAGTTATCCTCCCACTGGTAGGTAGCGGACTGTGACGTGCCCGGGGGCTGTGGACTGCAGCGTGCAGCTGTCCCTCACCTGTCTCGGTCTTGCTCTGTTACCCTAAATAACTTGCTTCTGGACGCGTTGCTCGCCGCTAGCTAGGCGTAGAGTGGAGACGACACCGAGTGCCGCTCGTGTGGCTGCTTCCGTTCTAGACTGTAATAGGTGATATGAATAAACACACAAGCAAATGCGTATTTAAAAAACATCAGTTTTCGCGTAAGTCTTTATCACCACCATTCGATGTTCTCGGTGGAAATTAAGACGCAGTCGAATTCATAAACATTTAGCATTGTCTCTGGTAAATTATCGTAACAAATAAGTTAATTTTAAAGTTACATCTCTGAGGAGTTAAACTGCGTGAGAGACAATTTTGAGTAATAGAAAAGTTGAAAGGTCCTAGGGCTTATTGATTTTCGAAATAAACAAATAACATGTAATCCTTTTGGGTAAATGTTGAAGCTTCTCTTTTTCTTGCATTCTTTGGAAATTGTTGGAAAGTCATGATAAAGTCAAACTATAATTTATAATTACCTGATTTTCTCAGAAATCAGCATCATTTCAAAGGAATTTTGAAGGAAAGGCGTTAATGTTCTATTGGTTAAGCTGGCCAACAGGTCCACACTGAAAGGTCTCGGGCTTATTGTTTTGCGAAATAAATAAAATGTAATCCTTTTGGTAAATTGTGAAGCTTCTCTTTTGTCATGATAAAGTCAATACTTTAATTACACGATTTTCTCCGAAATCAGAATTATTTAAAAGAAATTTTGAGGTAAAAGCGTTAATGTTCTTTTGGTTTAGCTGGTAGACAAATCCACACTGTAATCGCTTGCATCATCAGGTTGATCTTGCCAAAGGACTTGACCTCCAAGTAACCACCTCCCGCTTCGACCTCCAATAACACAAGGTTGAATTATTATTCCTTCTGAGCAAAACGTTCCTTTGATACTGACCTGAGACTCAACCACCCTACAATAAACGTTACAAACGTTTCTTCTTCTACAATCTGAACCCAAACCTGAATCCCTTCTAATATTACGAAATTACCACGTTGTGGAGGACACAGAGGATTTAAATTAAATTTTGAGACTGAAGATGTTAAGATTTCCCACCAAAACGGAATCCTCTCAATACCATTCCAAAATCCAACAACATCATTCTTTTAGAGTTAGATATACCCTTTACCCTAAAACTAGCTTGTAGGTCAGTGACGTCTCCACTCTGAGTTTTCGGCTGCCACACAATTGGCCATAAAGTTAATAGTTTATGATAGAACGTTACGTTAGGTCTTCGCCAACAGGAACCTCAGTTGGGGGCATATGTCCAAGGCAACACCGAGGAACCGAGAATCTGTCTCCGGACGTGTACACCAACCCCGGTCTTTGTCCAGGGCCGATACCGACGTCACTCACTAATTAACCCTTTGTGGGGTCCAGGGCTCGCTAGCCGCGGCACTGCTCCGTGTAGTACACACAGTGAGGCAGGTCAGTACCCTGGCACTAGGCCTCGGGCCCCGTGTTTTGTGCCCCGGTGATAAATTACCGCATATTCACAGTTTAACTACCCCTATTGTCTGTCTGGAGCGGTGGCTGTCCCGACAAAGGATCTCCATCCAGTCCTGGCTGTACCTGGCGTGATTGGGGGTGACAAACGAAAACAATCAAGATCTCCTTTGATTACGTGGAGATCAATAATTCATGGAAATATATTACGTATTTTCTATAAGAATATACTATCATGGAAAGTTTTTTGTCAGTTTTTCAAATCCGTACTTTGATCACAATTATTCTTCTAAAGGTATTATATATTATTCAAATTTTCGTGCTTGGTTTATTAATATTAACGTTTGACGTTTGTAATATAAACACGTAAGTAAAACTCCGTATTGTTTACTGACAGGATTAAACAAGTAAAGTTTTTTTGTTTGAGCCAAGAAACATACATAGTGAGAAAGAATAGAATAAAAACAGAAATTTTATGGAAATCAAAATATACATGTTCACTTGACCCTTTGGTCAACACACAGGCTTATCAAAAACCTCCTGTAAGCTGTAGAATATTTAATTGATCAAGTGAGTTGTTAAATAAGATTTTAACTTGTTGAAGCTGCCAGTCGCTTAGCATATATGTGGCGAGAAAATGAGTCGATCCAAAGTGAAAAGTTTAGTTTTAAGCAGAGAGTCTATATTAATCCACCACAAGATCATTATTGTGTCTAGTGTGGCATAAGTGGTTTAGTATGAAAAAGTGGTTTTTGTCCCGTTGCCCTTGACCGCAGACGATCCTCAATGCTCTCTTCTGTCGGAAGAAATTCCTCGTAAATGAAGTACCCCGCAACTATAATATAAGGTACGTTTAATAATCGTGCACTGAGGCAGAAAATTCACATTTCGTTGATGCCTTTGTTCATATCAGAATGTGACATCTTAAGTACCGGTACACACTTAACAGTAGAAAAAAGATTTTTGTACTCCTCCGCTAGGTTATTGAAACTATTGCTATTCTAAATTTGGCATTTGACTTAAATATTATTTCAGAAAATAAAAAATCCCATAAAATTAATTTATTTTTTATAATAGAAGTGTAAACATAGTCGGTGCCTACTATGTTTTCTTCAGCAGAAGTAGTAAATTGAACTCATTAAAACACACATTTAACGTCACACAATAATGATGAGTATCGAAAGTTATTCGTTCCAAAGGTTGGCAAAGTTGAACGTCTATTGATAACAATTAACCTTCGACCCGGCACCGGGGACCTGCTCCATGATAAGCCGGTGCCAAGCGGTCTGTGTGCCAAATGCCACGTAGATGTGCCAAATACTTGGCAACTCTCCTTATTGGTTGTTTGCAAATACAGCGTCCGCGCCGACGCGCATACATCCAGTTGCCAGCTGTATAAATACAGTAAGCGCATTCTTTCGTAATCTGCCGTCAGTACGGGGCTATTTATAGGGCAATTACACGGGTTTCCTACGCGCTCACTCCGGGGAACATTTATTCATCGTAAAGCTCAACATGGGGCTTGATAAATTGTAATTCTTGGTGCATAGCTCTGTGGCAGGATGCGTCATCGCGTGTGCAATCTTTCCTCGTCTAGGATTCTTCTGTGGCTTGGCAGAAGCTGGGATATTGCGTACATATAATTTATAAATTTTGAGGACAAATTTCTATTGAAAACCACTGGAGGCGTAAAATTGAGTTTTCAGGAAGCTGCTGTAATAACGTTTCCGATCACATCATGTTTCTGAATTTTGGTTGTGATTCTAGATAGAGTTAAAGGTTTGTTGTAAATTCGATAACTGAAAATAAATATTGTTTAATTTTGTACAATGCAGTAAGTGATATATTCGAACCAGGCAAAACCTGATCAGATAGGTCGTGCTCCAAATGACGGGGTTTAGATTGATGCGGCGTTACAGTGTGACTTGTTTTCGAAAACGATAATGCAGAATTGGTTTTAAACTGTTTCCCCGCCTAATGAATGAACCCACGGACATCTCACACTTAATTAACAGCAATCCAAGATTCTTATTCTGAGTACAGATTGCCTTCACTGTAATTTCCCCTAAATTCCTCATAATTTATTACTTCCTATTATTCTATCTGTTTCGGTCTATCCCAGTCAATGTTCCAGGTAATCGTAGATAAACTCCTTCTGAGCGATTCGGGTTTTGTGATGACAAAACTGTTTAGTTGTCGCGGCCGCCGCTCAACAGCGCTGCTGATGACGCGTTCCCGCCAAAACCGCCTCATTTAACAACTGGCCGCCAGCGCGCCCTCATGATGATGGAAGTAGTCAACGTCATACCAGTGAAAAAGAAACTAAGTTGACGATGAGAGGTAAAACGTCTTGTTCTGATTTATACTGTTATGTATGTTTTATCTGCTCACGCAGAAACTATACCGGTCAACTAAATCTTATTCGCCATAATTAATCATATCTGAATCCTGTGAATTTTTAAAATTAGGTACGATTTTTTAAAATGTCTTATGAAGTGCTCATTAACGAGTGATACCTTTGTCCTTTATTTGAAGTATATTTTTAACGATGGAAGGATTGTGAAGGAGACAGGTCTTTTTCGGATATTTGCCATCGTTCAGTTATTTTACCTGAAGAAGAGATCAGATTGCAGATCTCGAAACGTAGTGTTACTGATTTTTTGTTTTCACTGAACGATGGCAAATGTCCGGAAAAATCCTGATAGCTTTGTGTTTGCTCGAGTGTTCGCTTCAGTAAGAGCTAACTAACAGCATTGTATATATTAAAAAGTTACCTAATCTTCAAAGGTTTCACCTTAGGCTTCCATTTTAATGAATGGTGTGATGGTCTGTTGCAGGTGACCGGCCCGTGAGCGGGGCCCGAGGGCAGGATCGCCGCCCAGACCCGGTCAGCGAAGAGAGGGGAGGTTCAGCGGCCGGCGCCGCCCCCCACGACCCCGAAGACGACAGTACGCAGCAGGACCAGTAAGTATACCGTACTTTGCAGATTAGTCATGCTTTTCCAAACTCACGCCTCTTGGACAAGGAAATGGTCGTTTTGAATTTCAAGTCCACCGTGGAATTCTGGTCTGGAAACCATCACCTGAGTTAGTTTTTTCCTCGTCTTTCATTGCAGAAACATTTCAAGTACCTTTGAGAAATGGTGACTTTAATGAGTAATGAAATAATGTTTAGACGGGTTGGTTACTGGCGTTCATACGAGTAGTACAGATTAAGTGTTTCAACTACTTCAGTGTGTTTAGAGAATCCATGTAATAGAGTTGTCGCAGCCGTGTGCTTTTGAAGTCGTCAGACCGAAAGCTGGTACGGTCTGCTGTGAAATGGGGAACTAGGCCGTGCATAACGTATTTATACCTCATAGTGGTGCTGAATATGAACTTGTTAACAACGTGCATGTAAATAGCATTCGCTGTGACAGTTCTTTGACGAGTTGACTTCAAACTTCTGTGCACGGCGTTTCCTGCAGTATTTAGTGTTGACAGCACTGCAGCAACATCATACATAGCCAACGATAACGTATGCAAAAATGTAAATGAACCTGATCGCATTCCTGACTCGATTACTCAGTAATGTGTCCTGCCCCGTCTCGATCCGTTCTCGATGTGTTTGAACAATGTCCAAGACGCCATATCTATCTATAATAAGCGGATGGCTGGAATATTTCCGTTACCGACTTCCGACGGTTGTTTTATCACAGCTGCGTTGTTGTTGCCCTTCAAACCCGGCTGACAAGTTATCTGTCAGTGACGTCACTCACCATGTGCTGACATTGGCCCACATCTGTCAGTCAGTTGCTGTCAAGTGCGCGGCTTGGCGCGGCGCACAGGATGTATAACCACTACTGTATGTCCAGCTGAAAGCCTGAAGCTTTGCCGGTTAACACTGAGGTAGAGCCCATTGAGCATTGTCAGGTATTTCTAAGCGGCTGGAAGCTGCAAAATATCTCTATGCCAATGTATGTTTAATCATGTATGGATTGGATGAAAGTTTTCATACATCTCGCTGATAGTCGAGATTGTACTGTACGAAGCTTCCAATAATATGGAAACACAATTCTTTATGTTTTTGTTCTCGCCTTCGCTCAGATCTGAATTCTTTACTGGAACCCTTCTTTAGAGACACCATATTTTCGTCTGGAGCTCACAGGATTAAGACTTGAGTAGACTAAGTTTAGACCCCTCTCCCCCCTCACAAAAGGCAAATTATTTCTGAGGATTTAGTATGTATTAGCTTGACAAAAGTAGTTAACTTCAATCAATCCATAATAACTTATACAAATTAATCATTATATGGAAAGTTTCCTCGTGTTTATCAAGATCTAATGATCCTTCAACGCATTGATTATAGGGCAAGTTTCCTTTTGTGTATCAAGATCCAATGATCCTTCAACGCATTAATTATATAGCAAGTTTCTTCTTTGTGTATCAAGATCCAATGATCCTTAAACGTATTGATTATAGGAAAAGTTTCCTTTCGTGTATCAAGATCCAATGATCCTTCAACGCATTAATTATAGGGCTAGTTTCCATTCTTGTATCAAGATCCAATGACCCTTCAATACATGAATTATATGGAAACACCATATTTTCACCATGGAACACCCCTTCTTTAGAGACACCATATTTTCGTCTGGAGCTCACAGGATTAAGAATTGAGTAGACTAAGTTTAGACCCCTTCCCCCTCACAAAAGGCAAATTATTTCTGAGGATTTAGTATGTATTAGCTTGACAAAAGTAGTTAACTTCAATCAATCCATAATAACTTATACAAATTAATCATTATATGGAAAGTTTCCTCGTGTTTATCAAGATCTAATGATCCTTCAACGCATTAATTATAGGACAAGTTTCCTTTTGTGTATCAAGATCCAATGATCCTTCAACGCATATAGCAAGTTTCTTTTTGTGTATCAAGATCCAATGATCCTTAAACGTATTGATTATAGGAAAAGTTTCCTTTCGTGTATCAAGATCCAATGACCCTTCAATGCATGAATTATATGGAAACACCAGTTGCGTCTGGTGTATCAAGATCCAATTTTGATCCTTCAACGTACTGATTATAGGACAAGTTTCCTCTTGTGTATCAAGATCCAATGATCCTTCAACGCATTAGTATTATATAGCAAGTTTCTTCTTGTGTATCAAGATCCAATGATCCTTAAACGTATTGATTATATAGGAAAAGTTTCCTTTCGTGTATCAAGATCCAATGACCCTTCAATGCATGAATTATATGGAAAGTTGCGTCTGGTGTATCAAGATCCAATGATCCTTCAACGTACTGATTATAGGACAAGTTTCCTCTTGTGTATCAAGATCCAATGATCCTTCAACGCATTAATTATATAGCAAGTTTCTTTTTGTGTATCAAGATCCAATGATCCTTCAACGTACATTGATTATAGGAAAAGTTTCCTCTTCGTGTATCAAGATCCAATGACCCTTCAACGCATTAATTATATGGAAAGTTTCTTCTGGTGTATCAAGATCCAATGATCCTTCAACGTACTGATTATAGGACAAGTTTCCTCTTGTGTATCAAGATCCAATGATCCTTCAACGCATTGATTATAGGACAAGTTTCCTCTTGTGTATCAAGATCCAATGATCTTTAAACGCATTGATTATACGAATATCCGAATTCAGTCAAGTTCACGTTCTACACCAAGTGGATGGAGAAACAACTGTGACATTGTCTATTCTTGGCGAGAATCCAGAGTCCCTCCTGTGATGTTCCGTCTGGGTCTGGCCCGGCATCAACATAACATGGAGACCTTGACACGCCTTGATAACGGGGCCAAGGTCACTCAGTCACCGGAAGTCATAAATAGCATTTCTGATAGCGAATTTTAATAACGGTTTCAAGTGGTCTACAAGTGTTAAGATGCGGACATCACGTTGGCTTTTACTTTAAGATTTAGATTTAACATTTGAACAGCTACGCGTCCTATATCTGTTCTATCTAATTAAAACATTTCATATATGCGATTTTTATTTCAGCTTATAAACAATTCTATTATAATGAATATTACTCATCTAAAGATTTCTTTATAACGGCTTCAAAAAACATTTAATTGAACGAAAACTGTTTAGAAACTAATTTCCTATCCACATCAACATAAGCCATGAGTAATTTTTCTCAAATCAATTTTCAAAAATATTAATAGATAAGAAATAGTTGTTCTTGTTGCAAATAGATGTTTATAAAATTTATTTTTTAACGTGAAATGCTAATCTGGGATATCAATGGGTAACTTGCTTTTATTTGTCAAAGTGTACTCGGTTGTAGTTTTAAACAAAAATATTAATTGTTGTAAACGTGAAATATTTCGTATTTGTCAACTATTTTGATTATTGACGTATTTCAACCTCACTATGGTGGGGTCAAACAGTTGTCGAGATGGTACTGTAAGTAGCTTTTAATTTGGAACCCCCCCCCAGTTTGTGTTTGTGTTTGGTGTTCTCCAGTTTTCGCCCAGATGTTAATCCTTTCCTAGAACGTCTGTTTTAGAGATTTCACATTGTCATCTGGAGCTCTCATGGTTAAGACTTGAGTGGAAACAATATTAGATTGTAATATATTAAAGATTTAGGAATTCTGGAAGGTTTTGTCTTCTTTAGATTAGGATGAATTCAGGAGTCTGTGTTGAGTATGAGTTGGTCTGTTTTCAGTTGTTGAGAACGAAAGGAGATTTCAGGAGTAAGGGGTTTTGGGGGTTAAGGATTAGACATTCAAAAGTGGTCACAAATTGGAGATATTAGAAATGGAGATGAAGTATTGAGGGATTGAGCGGGCTTGGATCCATTCCCTCTGAGTTCTGTCGTAGAAATTAAAAATCCCTCAATTTTCGGCCAGTAATTTTCCGCAAATCCGCCTAAATAAGGCAATAGCGGTTTTCATGTTTACGCGAAATTGTCTGAAACATTTGATGAGTCACAAGAGTGCAAGCATCTTTGGATAGATGAACTTTGTTTGGACGACAATTAAAATGCTGTGTACCACAAGAACTGGAAAAGTTTATAAAACATCGTAATAGATAGACAGGGACTGAACAAATATTACCCAAGTTTGAGCTAAGCAGCCAAATCAGTACATTCATAAAATTCGTCATTGAGACGCCCAGTTCTATTTCTGTTAATGAAAAGAAAGTCTCACTTTGTGTCTTTAAAGGGAAATTTAAACATGAGCAACAAAGTAAATTGTACGAATTTGATTACATTTTCAAGTTATCTAAGAGAGTCCAAATTCCGCTGACTGAGATGTGCAGTTTTAAAGTTAATTATTCCAAGTTTAACGAACTCCGTCTACACTCGTGGTCCAAGTAGTTCCGATGGCTGACGATAGGTGGCTCTGCCGACTAGTTAGCCGTCAGTCAATATTGGAGTTTAAACAATATTGGATTGTTAACATTGGTGTGTACAATAAATAATACGATCAGATATATCTGTTCTCTCAGGAATCAGAAGCTTGTTGCCGTATACACACAATTTTATTCTATTAGTTTTGTAGCGATTCGGAAGGTAGAAAGGAATTCGATGATTAGTAACTACATGGATATTTAAAGTAGATATATCAGGTCATACCTGTATAAGACAACTTTATTTCCTTAGTAACCTTTTATCTCACACTTATGGTTTTTTTTTTACTACACAAGCTGTTCTTTTCATTTCAACATTTTCCAACCTATCACTGAATTTTGCAGTTTTCAAAATTGGTTTTATTATGATTGTTTTTGTTTAATTCCACTTGAAACTTATTAATGTAAAAAGGTTCCAATACCTACAATTTCATATAAATGGAGAACTTTATCGCTTGAATGCAGTTGAACAGTATTTTTTAATTACAAACTGTTGTCATCATTTTTTTTATTATTCCGTAAACATAAAAATTTAAATTTAAAGTGATTTAATTGACTTGGATATACGTGCATGCCTCCAGTTTTTCAATAAATAAGCATTGAAATAATTTGACTAAAACTATTAACTATTTTTTTATATAAAATATATTAAAGAAATAATTTGGTTACATTTGATATTTTTAAGGTTCCCGTTTATATTAGAAAAGTTTAATGTGTTTTTTATAATAACGATTTTTAATTGTTTTAATATAGCATTAATGAACCTCTCCAAGTACATATATTTCGTAAAATACATCAAAATCTCGTCAGGTTTGTCAAAATTTAAAGTTTGAACGTTAGTAATTATTTAGCTTTGATCGTAGGAAATTGAGATTTATTAAACTTGTCTTAAAATATGTTTAAACGTTAGTCAGTTATGTTTTTAAGTATTAGTAATTATACACATATGTTTATTTAATGCGATAAGACTTCATATAATTTTTTATAATCCTTTTATATAATATACACTTTACATGATACGCTATGTACTTGTCCGGATCACCCATCGATCTCCAGATTGTTGTCTAATGCGTTAGCTGTATTTGATTACATCAGCAAATCTCCGACATTGTGTTACCTGTGGTTGTAAAAAGTGTGCATAAATATACGTCACAGCGCTTATTAACCATTTCAAGACTCGTTTATGTACGCTGGGCGGCCATCAGAACGAGCGGTGTATTAACGTATAACGTAGATGTTGTACGAATGTGCTTATGTATCTTTGATGGTACCGTATCACAAAAGATAATGAGAGTATAATAACACTGCTAAGTTATTGCGCTGTAATGTTGACTTGATGGTAATCGCTTTTCGTCGTGTTATTGCACCGTAAATTTCATATTGTTACAGTCCGGTGGTGGAAGGGGTATATCGTCTCTTACATCCTCCCTCCACCTCTTGTAAAACCCTCCGTTGGGCGACGACCTTGACCTTGTTCGAGTGTCTCTCCTCGGCACTTCTCGCAATCTCCTCTCTCGATCCTTCTTCCGTGATTGAGGTAGATCAATCAGACCACCAGCTGTGTGCCGAGGGTGTGAGGGGGCTCCGGCCACGCCCGCCTACCCCACTTACTTCCGTATCCGGTGATAGCGCGCAGCGCGCCGGCCACAGTAGTGGATCGCGGTCGTGTGGCAGCCACCGCACCATGGACCGACCATGGGTGACCCGCGCCTAGCCGGGGATGTTCCAGAGGAAGCGGAGTCTCCCCGCCTCAGTGTCAGTGTACGTACTGTAACGTGCTCGTTATTTACTGTTAGCGTGTTTAACCTGATTCGCGACTGAGTACACAAACACGGCACTGCGCAAGATGTGTGCGCCTTTCTGCGAAAGCATAACTTTCGAGAAACTTAAAACTCACAACAAGCCGTAATTTTAGCGTAGTTTGACACAGTATACAACCATCTGTATACAACCTCTTCCATTCAGTTTTTTTTCTGAATAAAGACGATTTATGAATACTTCAAGATGAACAAATATTTTCAATGTATGGTGTACCGGATTCTTTGTCATTGCTATACGTTGAAACTCATCCCACCAACTTTGATCCTGTAATGCCACTTTTTATGCCATCAGTGATTAAGCCAGTTTATATATAGTTTTTAACCGTTAAATAAGTCGTGTGAAAATGGTATGAACAAGTAAGTTTTACATTTCTTGATGTTTGAATGATGCTCGCTTACAGTTTCTGAATACTGAATATTGGAATATTATTTTAATCATACGGTTGACTGCTACAATTAGAACATGAATTAGAGTAGAGAATTTTTGTTATTGACTGGTTTATTTAATATCAAAATCCAAAACTGTCCATTGATTTACGTTTTTAAGAACGTCCTAAATTATTTATTGTTGTTAATATTGTTCTTGCTTCATCAAAACATTCACATTTACATGAGTTATTGTTTCTGTTATTTCACGGATGCTACAATTAGAACATGAATTAGAGTAGAGAATGTTTGTTATTGACTGGTTTATTTAATATCACAATCCAAAACTGTCCATGGATTTACGTTTTTAAGAACGTCTAAAGAATTTTTATTTTGTTAATATTGTTCTTGCTTCATCAAAACATTCACATTTACATGAGTTATTGTTTTTGTTATTTCACGGATGCTACAATTAGAACATGAATTAGAGTAGAGAATGTTTGTTATTGACTGGTTTATTTAATATCACAATCCAAAAACTGTCCATTGATTTTCGTTTTTAAGAACGTCTAAAGTATTTATTTTGTTAATATTGTTCTTGCTTCATCAAAACATTCACATTTACATGAGTTATTGTTTCTGTTATTTCACGGATGCTACAATTAGAACATGAATTAGAGTAGAGAATGTTTGTTATTGACTGGTTTATTTAATATCACAATCCGAAACTGTCCATTGATTTACGTTTTTAAGAACGTCTAAATTATTTATTTGTTAATATTGTTCTTGCTTCATCAAAACCTTCACATTTACATAAATTATTGTTTCTGTTATTTCACGGATGTACAATTAGAACATGAATTAGAGTAGAGAATTATTGTTAATGACTGGTTTTTTAAATATCAAAATCCGAAACTGTCCATGGATTTACGTTTTTTAAGAACGTCTAAATTATTTATTTTGTTAATATTGTTCTTGCTTCATCAAAACATTCACATTTACATGTGTTATTGTTTCTGTTATTTCACGGATTCGTTACCCAACATCACTCAGGAAAGACGAAGAATCAAAGATGATATAAATGTAGCAATTCAGGCACTATGTTAAATTAGAGTGTATTTTTGTGTTATAATTTTTCACTGTAAAAAAACACTCCGAATTTTTCACATTGATCAGAATTTTTTGTAATTTCTTTAAGTACAGATGTTCTAAATCTGAGAACTATAGGAAGATAGTAGGCCTACAACTGTATCATAGCAAGATAGTGGTCTTCTTATAACATTAATTTGACCTCTGTAGCTTTCACATAAATCGAGTGTTTCGAGTCGCCCAAAGTCCTCTTTTTTGCCAGAGATTAGTTTATTAGTCGAGTTGAACGAACTTGTAGGTAACACTGATTTCAACCTCCTGTTCAACTCGATGAACTTGTACTTATACTCATATTGCTACTCTACCCTATATATCTGCGTGTATGTGCTGAAAGTCGAAATGAGTGACAACAAAGCCATCGAATTTTGTTCAGCCAATTTCCTCCTCTCTGGTAGTGAGTGACCGGGCACTGGCTATTACATGTGCGAGACTGTTTATTGCTTCATAAAAAAGCTTTGTAGAATCATTGCGAAACTTTTATCATGTTTACAATGTTATTATCTGACTAATGTCCTTTTTTCACATCCGAAGAAGATTTCGCGAGTACATAGCAGGCATATGGTTATTTAAGCAAGTAATTAATTATTAATATAAACATATTTGAGAGATAATGATATTTGAAAGATTTTTCTGTTGTCTTTTATTTAATACAATTGCATCGAAAATGTTATAACTTTTCTCCATATTTAAATTTGTTTTTACTGAATAAATATAACGGCAAAACGTCCATTTATTCATTTTTAACTTATTACTGTAATGTACTCATTATAATTAACACTGTACAATTTGCCAAATAATTTTAAAAATAAACAATTATAATAAAAATTATCCTAAGTGGCAATTACTAAAAGACCAATAGTTACCAAAAGAGCAATAACATAAGACCTTAAGTTTCAAAATTTATTGTCAATAAAATATCTTACATTGGAAAAATGTTAATTTATGAGTTTCAAAAATATTGTAAATAGTGTTTTGATCAAAATTAACAAGTATTGTTACAGGTGATTTAAATAATATGTTTAATAGGTATTATTACAAATTCCTTTCAAAACCTGTTTTTAACGGTGTGTTTGGCCTTCAAGATATACTTTTAAATTTCGAACTCTACTTTATTGTATTCGGTACATTATTACATATTTTATATCGAAGAGATACTTTTAAAAAATTGTATTTTTGAACAGGATAGACCATTTTACTACATTTACATGTTTTTATTTATGGTAGTCTTATACCTAAAAAGGTGTTCCCTAGAGTAAAAAATTGGACAATGTTTCGAATTTGGTGTTCATATTTCAATCAAACGGAACGGCCCACTACTTAACATTAGTGAAACTGGATAGACATTGCAGTTATGATCGGTGAATTATATTTGACTTTATCTAAAAGACAAATATAGGCAAAGCCGCCATAACTAGTGCAAGTTATAAAACTGAAACTCCACGCTCCAGCTAAGGGTTCAAACTGAATATGAACTAAGATTTGTATGCTAATACCTTTAAAGTAACCCTTCGCAATGCAGTCATTCAAACTTAAAACTCGAAAACTGAGTAAACTTCGAGTTTTGTTGAATTGGCAAAAGCTTACTAATTCAGTGTTCCGCTTCTACTCTCAAGAGAGAAAGGATTGTATTTCCCCGACGCATTCTAGGCCTATAGGTTATCAAATTTTTTACGCTAAAAGTTACGTAGAAATATATATTTATATCTGATTATATAAACTAAATTTCCCCTTGATTAGCAATAAGTTGTTTACAAAATATTAAACCAGGAAGTACTGTAAGTGTTAATGAAATCTAATATATTCGTTCATATTATTAAAAATGATTTTGTACACTATTCCAACATGTTTAGTTGTGTACTACATTTTCTAAAGTTTACATGTTTGTTATTAAACCCACCACTTGTGACCCAAAATCAACTGTTACAACTATGAAGCAAAAGAAAAAAATGCTAATCCTGTAATTTTTGTCTAGTAAAACCGTTTATATTTTCCGAAGCTTACTGCAATATGTAATTTATTACTTAAATTACTTTTTGTAAGGTCTTGTTTAACGCGAACTATTGCAATTATAATAATTGCTTTATGCTGTTTCTAAAGATTCGCTCCAAAATAATGCCTAATCCATCTACCGTCTTAATTGCATAAAATGAAAATGACGAACTTCCCTAAAAACGTTATCTTTTTCGCGTATAGGTACTGGCGAAACGTCCATCAAATCCTCTCTTGAGGTCATTGACTTTTAATTTTATTTGTGTAAATCCTCATCTCTAGAACGAAGCACGAATTTGGTTCTAACAAAGGAAATAAAGCTGTTTAATATTTGTTTGTTGACTACTACCGTGTTCTATATCTCCATGTTTTGAGCAGTTTTAAAATTTGAATGCTTTCCCGCATTGACTCCGTGATCAACCTTTCTTCCATGTCGTTAACCTTTGTATTAAACTATCCAGCAAGGTGAGATATCAACTTTGACATTGAACAGTCGATTGAGTGAAAGAACAGGTATCCTTGCAGAACTTGGTGGGCAAACTGTGCAGATTGGTTGTTCCTGGGCACGGTGAGCTGGCGGTGGCGTGACGGAAGACGGTTTTGATTAATCGAGTGTGTATCGATCACGGGAGAGTCAATTTGTGAATGGCAGCGGCTCAGCGCGGTGGAGAGGCGAGAGGTTCGTGTCTGTGAGCGATCAATCCGGGTCTAGCCCTGCCACGCCCGCGATAGTGGCCACCTTACCGGCCAACGGAGACGTTCCCGGGGGTAATTAAGTCCCTACAAACGAAGGAGAGAAGCACACGCACGCACCTGCACACTTCTACTCGGCGAAGGTTATTAGGCACACACTCAGAGTACTAACCGGAGGTACACGGATTCACGTATCGTATATGTAGATCAAGGTTTGCATTGACGAGTAACATTTCCCATGTTACACTGCTGAATGGTGCATTTTTCAACTTGCGCTTTTCACAACTAATGCAGAGTGAAGCGAAGAAAGGAAAATTACAGCACTTTAACGCTAGGAAAGATATAGCGGAATCGTCTCTTGTGTGTGGGGGGGGGGGAGAAATAGCTGCATCGTTAGCACTTTAGGAGACGTAACTTTTTTCTGTAACTCACTTATTCAACTCGCACAACTACTTTTTCTTCTTCTTGTATAATTCGAATAGATCTTTATTGCAATTTTTCTCTTATACGAGTACATAGTGCTTTATATGAGGCGCATTGGATTGGTAAATATATCTTTGATTCTGAATTTTGTGTACCTCAGTATTGGCAGCCGATATATGCTATAGTTCTGAAACTTAATTTTCTAAATTTTCTTGCAAATAGTCCGTACATCTTACAAATCCGAACTAATCTCATTGTGGCCAATATATTTTATGTTCACAGCTTAATTTACTGTAAAAAAGATCAGTTGCTGAGTCTCTACTTTCGCTCGTTCCAAAATTTTTTGGCAGAAGAATTGTTTTTCTAAATTTATTAATCAGTAGCCCAGTGTTAATAAATATAAGTTGGTCAAACAAGACATGTTTAAGTACAGTACTTAGGAGTGGTTTTATTGCTTGTTGGTTAATTGATACTAAGAATATCCAGCTGAAAAAAGATAAAAACACAGAAGTCTCATTCTGGATTAGCCTTCCAAAGCGCTACCTGACCTGAGGTTGGACCTAGCATTGCCATGGTGGGGTGTTGGGCAACAAAACTGAATTCTGTTGAGTGATGTCAATTATTAATCAAACACAGAAGTCTCATTCTGGATTAGCCTTCCAAAGCGCTACCTGACCGGAGGTTGGACCTAGCATTGCCATGGTGGGGTGTTGGGCAACAAAACTGAATTCTGTTGAGTGATGTCAATTATTAATCAAACACAGAAGTCTCATTCTGGATTAGCCTTCCAAAGCGCTACCTGACCGGAGGTTGGAACCTAGCATTGCCATGGTGGGGTGTTGGGCAACAAAACTGAATTCTGTTGAGTGATGCCAATTATTAATCAAACACAGAAGTCTCATTCTGGATTAGCCTTCCAAAGCGCTACCTGACCTGAGGTTGGACCTAGCATTGCCATGGTGGGGTGTTGGGCAACAAAAATGAATTCTGTTGAGTGATGCCAATTATTAATCAAACACAGAAGTCTCATTCTGGATTAGCCTTCCAAAGCGCTACCTGACCGGAGGTTGGACCTAGCATTGCCATGGTGGGGTGTTGGGCAACAAAACTGAATTCTGTTGAGTGATGCCAATTATTAATGAAACACAGAAGTCTCATTCTGGACTAGCCTTCCAAAGCGCTACCTGACCTGAAGTTGGACCTAGCATTGCCATGGTGGGGTGTTGGGCAACAAAACAGAATTCTGTTGAGTGATGCCAATTATTAATGAAACACAGAAGTCTCATTCTGGACTAGCCTTCCAAAGCGCTACCTGACCGGAGGTTGGACTTAGCATTGCCATGGTGGGGGTGTTGGGCAACAAAACAGAATTCTGTTGAGTGATGCCAATTATTAATCAAACACAGAAGTCTCATTCTGGATTAGCCTTCCAAAGCGCTACCTGACCTGAGGTTGGACCTAGCATTGCCATGGTGGGGTGTTGGGCAACAAAACCGAATTCTGTTGAGTGATGCCAATTATTAATCAAAGTGAGATGTCAACGTTTGGATTGTCTTGATCACAACGTTTGCCACAGCTACCGCACGATTGGCTCTCGTTATCACATAAATGTCTGTACTGTAGTGACCTGTTATAAAGCGACGATGTACCTGTAGTGCCGCGAGGGTTTTGAAATCGCCCAATCGGAGCTTCAGTAGTCCGAAGCCCAGTTAGAAAGTCCTGGACACAACGCCTCCTGATCAGTGACATCCCAAATATTTGTTTCGGCCGATGCCGTTATCCAACAATAATTCTTCAATAACGTCACTTATACAGTGTATGTCGGTTCTACACTGCACGGATTCCGCTCTGATGCAATTCGTAAGCTAGACATTTCCATCTTGCCATTGCTTCGATTTCTCTGAATACATTTCCGAATAGCTGGGATACAATACTCAAGCGTAGTAGTACTCTTTTAGCATTATATACATTTAATTTTTTAGATGCAGTAGTCTAAGATCATCAAAATAATCTGTGAATTTACGAACGATTATGTGTTGTTTACAACGGTCTGGCCATATTGTTTCAGGAGCCAGCATGCGGCCAAGTCGAAGCCGTCCGCCACCTCCATTAACCGGTCCGAGAGCTACAAGGAACGCATCCACCAGAAGAAGGTGAGTAACAGCTCCCTTGATAAGTGGCCTTAGCACCTTCCACTGTTCACTACTTAAGGATGGAGCAACCCCATAATCAGGGGGTGGTCGAACGTTGAGAATTCCCACACGTTAAAGTAGTGTGTCCGCCGCTCAGACGATTATCTGGTCATGTGCCAACCGTGTGCTAAGTGTAAAAGACATGAGTGGTCAGTATGTGGGTAACGTACCGTACAGAAAAGCCTAGGCCCTTAAAAGAACCTAATATTGATTTAATTCAAACCAGTTTCTAAATTCTAACGCATTAAAAAATTCTAAACTGAAAAATCGTTAAGATATTGAAATAATAAATACGTACATTGTATATTTGTTTTTGTGTGGACTTTGGTAACCGCCATATTAAAAGAACTGTTTTCATAACAACGTTAGATTGTTATATTTATTTTGGATTATTATTCGACTAAATAAATTTACGGAATTTTGATAAATCAACTCTAATCTAATCTTATTACTGACATCTGTTTAATAATCCATGCATGTTGTTCGATCAAAAACCTTATAAGACAAATAGCCAGGTTTCCTAATTAAGCAATTGAATAGAAAATGTTGTCGTTATACGCAAAACGACTATTCCAGTACTAACATTAATGTAAGACTGGATTTTCTCGAGAGTTCATTCACAATCTGAGATTAAGTTTTCCTTGCAGCGCATAAACAATTATGTTGTAGAGCACGCTGCAAGATAATTTGGTTTTATCAGTAATGTAATACAGGTACTCTAGTGGAATTACAAATTCCTGTGAACGTTTGACGCCCAAAGTCTACGTATCTGGGTGATTTTCTATCCGAGTACAGCAAGGTGGCGAAGTAAACGTTATCGCTATTTAACAAGCCAGTGGTTTATTGGAAGCACCTCGAGCAGAGCAGAAGTGGTAGAACGATCCCTAACGAGCACTGGCGAACGACGATGAAGCACCAACGATGACACTCCAGCCGCTATCGCCCTGGCACAGTACGTGCCCTAGCAGTCGACAACGTCAGATACCTTCCCTCCGATAAGCCACACGGCCTTCTGATTGCATCTCAACTACTAAGACTGGATTTTCCTCTCTACTCGTTTTTAAAACAGACAATACGGTTTGAGACTGTGTTAAACACTAACAACAATATGATTTTTTGAAATTAAAGTACATTTAGACTCTTTCAATTTTATAGAAACATAATTTCTTATAAAGTTTCTTTAGTAATTTGTAATTTAGCGTTTTAAAAAGTGATAAAAGTATTTTTTTTTTTTAGTTACATGGAGATTTTTCTACTGAATTGAAACATATTTTTACTGGCGAGGACGAAATATGAAGATTTAAGCAATCTAACTTATTCATCAAACAACTTTTTTTATTAAAAAAATTAATTTATCAATAAATAAGTTTAATTTGATCAATACCCCCATTAATTAAGCTTTGGTTACGGCCCTGGCCATTAGCAGAAAGGCAGGTGGGTGGCGCTCCTAGCAGGGAATTCAGTAACTACGTGATCGTAGCCCGTCTTGAGTATATTGCCATGTGACGCTACCTTTCTTTTAGATTGTCAGCTTTTTAATCGCTCTTTGTTTTATGACAGTTATTAAATAGGTTGGTCAAATTAATAAACGTTCATTTGATGTGAGTAAATATAATTTCATTATTTTTTTCATACATTTCGAAATACAAATTTAATTACAATGATGTGTTGAGTTCATTGTAAAGTATACATAACATAATTTAAGTCCTACTATGCCACATAAAACACGAAATACTGTCATCGATATTTAATGAAAATGCTATTCTTTAAGACTAACGATTCCTGAAATGACAAAATCATTAAAGAATCAATCCTCAACATGTTTTTTTTTTTAACATTTTTTAATGCATAAAGTTAATCTACTGTGTAATGCATCAGTATTATTTTATGAATAATAAAGTGACAATTTTAGAGGATGGAATGTCATAGTAATTTCTTACTAATGTAAGTTTAAATATCCAGTCAGATGTCCTCTTCTTTCTTTTAGGTGTAAGCATGACTTGGAAAATATAATTTAATACAAAACTACTTTAATGCTGTCAATTTAGTGAGATCCGTTCAAAATTAATTTTACTATAGCGTTGATTTACCTCAAAATGACTTGTTATTAGGTATTGCGTACCAACACAATACCTTAGTTGCACTTAGTATGTGCAACTAAGTAAATACGATACACTTGATAAAGAGATAAGAAATTACCTGTAATTCACTGACACTTTTAGGGGAGCAATTAGAATATTGTGTATGCAAACTAGCCAGGGACAAAATAGCGAAATTAACATTTAACAATTAACAGGATTTACCTCCCGATAGTTTGACGTATGCATATACTTAGGCTGAATTCGTAAATGTTAGTACTTTTCCGTCCGTTTGAATAAAATCTGCATAAGTACGTCATCTACTCGTTAAAAGTACTAAAATAAATTCGATTGTAGAAGATCGATGGTGATGTTTGTCAGTAGCATGTCAAGCCTGCAAGAGGGCGTGAGGACTCGAGTGTGTTTGCGCCCCGCTGCGAGCTATTGCGTCAAGATTGCCCCTTGACATTTGATATTGATTTTAAAAGACGGTTGTGTACATGACGTCAGCCCTGCCGCAAATGCATCCGATCACAGTGGGCTGTTTGTTAAGGCGGAATAAACAATAACAGCTGTTTAACTGTCGCGTTCTAGACAGCACGTAAGGAAACTACGACCTATGAGGTGCGGAATGTACGTGACTTACAGTTTATGTGTTCCATTGTTTTTTTTCTGGTATACTTACTTTTGGATTTTCTTATTTCCGGGTCGGAGCTTTGGTTATATTATGCTAGTATTGTCATAAGGCTTTACCGTTTATGTAAAATTTACCTCTTAAAATCGATGGAGGAATTTTTTCTAAGAAATAGTCGACAACCACACTAGGTATGTTGGTGGAGGTCGAAATTAGAGGGTATGGAAATAATCAAAATATTAAATGATTTTTTTCTTTAAATTTTATTGATACACCAAAATCCGAGACGTATAAATAATTAGTTATTTCGCGTTCTGACAACTAGGTAGACCTAAAGTAGCCACCTTAAGGGTTTGTATATGGTTAGTTGACGCCGATTCAACATTCATTTACGTGCCTGACGGTTGGTTTTATGTGTAGAAAGGTAAAAAATATTCAGAAAAATATTTCTTATATACCTTCCCATTTTGGCTTCCACTAAAACGCGGCTGACCATCGATGTATTTTGTAGAGTACATTTCTTTATTAATTTAAGAAAATTTAAAGAAAACCAGGTTGTGCCCTTAAACAATGAGAATTTGCTTTTGGGTTCCAGACTATTGCAATGACTGTAATGTGTGTATTATGAGATCGTAATGTCAGAAGCTTGCTGTTAAAAACATAAATTCGAATAATGGCATTCTTCCAATAATGACATTCTAATATAATAACTTTTGCCAATATTTATCTTTTACTCGATCAGTAAATCAGTAATTGATTAGATATTAACTACCTACGTGTACCGGTTTTTGTCATGTATAATACACGTAGGTATAACCACCAACTTGTCCAGGTGATATAATATTTTGTATGTTAAGTTATTGATGGCGATAAAAAGGTCTAAACATCTTTTTGTATACGGAATAATTTAAGTATTTATCCCCTGGAATACTGATGCACAGGTTTTCATTCAAGAATGACCCTCTTTCACGTCACACTTTTCGGGTGAATTTCGGTGCACGTTATTTTGACTTTATACCTCACTTACTTGTATACCGGTGCATTTCACCGTCGTCACCTTTACGTATGTTTTAAATGTGTACAACTAAACGTTACGCCGTGTATTCTTCGTACAGAAGATATTTAGAGGGGTTGACAGTCATATTTTGTTTCAAGTGAAACTATATTTTCCTCATTAAACCTAATTAGTTACATTCTATAAAAGTACGATTTATTCTCCCAGTGTAGTTGTTCGTGTGTTAAATAAAAGTGTTTACCATTGAAAATTCCTATAACAATAAAAAAAGTCAAAAGCATGGGAAGCGTATGAGACACCTAGTAAAACGCAGCACTGAAATGAAAGTAAAATTGTTAAACGTCTCCCTCACATATGTACGTAGTATTTCAGTGCGCTACCTCACGTTGGCAAGAACCTAGAACGTACAGTTTCTGCAGGAACCTCCTCGGTGCGCAACTCTCAAGGTAAGAGAAAAGTCAAGGTGTGTGTGCGGAGGTAATGAATCGGAATAGTTATTTTCTAGCCAAGTATAGATTCGCGACTATCGCGGCGACCGTGGTCAATGATCGTGACCTCATGTGTAGAGGTGTAGTAGTTAGCCTTCGGTCAGACCAGGCAGGCGGCCACGTCACAGCGGAGGGAAAGCCCTGCAGTATTGACTTAGCTCGGTCGGTGCACACACAGGCCCGATGTTATCGCGGTCTCTGTTATCAGAACAGCCGGCCCAGTCTTGTCCGTGATGGCAGCCGGGATCTGCCACAAGTGCCGGGTACAGCTGGCGAAGAACGCCAAGGACATAATCCGGTGTGTCAGGTGCGGTCATGTCTTCCATTCCATCTGCGTGAGGATCGCGTCCGCCCTGCGCTACACGGGCCTGAACGTCGGTAGCGACTGGGTGTGCGACAAGTGCGCAGGGGAGTCCCCCCACTCTGACCACGATCATGTGAGTAAGTCCTTTTCTCGCCAAACGTGCGTCAGTCAGATTCCAGAAATGTTCTTCCATGAGGAAAAATCAAAATTAGTGTTTGCAAAAGCATTAATACTGCTTCTCTGTGCGGCCGTAAAATTTAACTTTTTGTAACAAATAACTCGAATTTTGTGTAAAAAATCCTAAATTCACAGTTTTTAAACTACAACCATAGTACGACTCTTATTTATAATCAAAATCTAATAAATAGTCGGAGTAAATTTTAAACAATTTAAGCTTTTTGTTTTTTTTTATCAATTTTTAAATTAACGCTTTTTATTTGAGTGCCACAACATTCCAAATACTACAGAAACATTTTTTTTTTTCACGTTCGTGTATAATAATGTTGTATGTATATAAATTTGTGAACAAGTATTGAAATCTAATTTCTTAGTGGTTTTCTTACTCTAAAAATGTTTACGTATCAAAAAGTGTAGCCCATCAAAATTTCAACGTTGTTAACGTATTTTGCTCGTTCTCCTGAACAAAAATATTTATGGCTATTGAGACTAATCACAACTGTAAATGTAAATGTCAATTTGCGGGATTTGGATTCGTGAAGGATCAGCTACACAATTTTTAAAGTTCATAACATGAGTGTACCAAGTTATTTTAGTACATGATGTAATCAGATGTCAACAAATTAAAGGTTACTTCGTGGAGTTACAAGAGTTACTTGTTGTATGCTACAAAGCTCAAATCATTAACTATCGTGTTTTAAAAATATTTCCGAAAAGAAGTAAAATTAACAGTATTTTCAAAAAATATATTTCAAAAAGCTCTGCACACATAGGCCATAATTTGCTCAAACGCTGTTACGAAACTGAGCTATAGTTTTAATTGAAAAACTGATTAAATCTTTAATTTATAATTCAGAAACGAGGTTACTCCTTTATCATAGAGTAGCCTTTCCCAAACATATGTTTTGGCGCATTTGTTCTATTATTGTGTCCTACTAATTATGTATAAACTCTAATTGGAAATTTGTGTCTAACCAACCCTTTGGGCCGAGTTGTAGGGACGTCACAAGGTAACGAGACATCCACTCCAAGTGGTTTCACAATGCACAACATCGTTATGTAGCTCTCAGAGCAATAAGATTAATTGGATACTTCTCCTATCTCGACAGCAAGTCTAATATACATATTACAAATGTCTTAAATTATTATTTATTTTAAACAATGTACATTTAAAAATTAATAATATCAGAAAATACTCTCAGAAATTGATTAGTTATGTTCTTATCCAATATATTTAAATAATTTATGGGTTGAACTTTTACACGCCAAAAATCCAATACCTCCAAAAGGCGTTCTCTTGTTAATGAGGGGGAGGGGGAGGGATGTTTACTAATATGGGCCTAGAAGATTTCCCTACAGGTTCTTTATCACTACGTTCACTATATTTTAAAACCACGATAAATTGACAATTTGAAAATTCCTGTGTTTAAAAATGGCTGTTGTACTTTCGAAATAAAATGCGTGATAATCAGGTCATTGCATAGCTCCTAGAAAAAATAAACACGGTCAGTTTAATTTTGTCTTGAAAATGAACGTGGTTGTTGGTCAAATACATTATAATAACAAAATATTTAAATTGTATTATACACTCATTTAACGTGTGGACAGTTAGGACCTAGCTTGTACCCATGGTAAAATTCCTGTGAGTAGCGAGGAGGGATTATAGACTCGTATCTCAGTCATACCACCATGGTACAATTACTTTGAGTAGCGAGGATTGATTGTGGACTCTCAACTCAGTCATGCTACCATGGCACAATTACTATAAGTAGCGAGGATGATTTGTGGACTCTTTACTCAGTCATGCCACCATGGTACAATTACTTTGAGTAGCGAGGATGAATTGTGGACTTTTTACTCAGTCATGCCACCATGGTGCAATTACTTTGAGTAGCGAGGATGAATTGTGGACTTTTTCTCAGCCATCCTACCATGGTACAATTAGTAGGCCAGAAGGGATTTGGACTCTTATCTCAGCCATGCCACCATGGTGCAATTACTTTGAGTAGCGAGGATGAATTTGTGGACTCTTTACTCAGTCATGCCACCATGGTGCAATTACTTTGAGTAGCGAGGATGAATTGTGGACTCTTTACTCAGCCATACCACCATGGTACAATTACTTTGAGTAGCGAGGATGATTTGTGGACTCTTTACTCAGTCATGCCACCATGGTACAATTACTTTGAGTAGCGAGGGTGAATTGTGGACTCTTATCTCAGCCATGCCACCATGGTACAATTACTTTGAGTAGCGAGGATGAATTGTGGACTTTTTACTCAGCCATGCCACCATGGTACAATTACTTTGAGTAGCGAGGGTGAATTGTGGACTCTTACTCAGTCATGCCACCATGGTACAATTACTTTGAGTAGCGAGGATGATTTGTGGACTCTTATCTCAGCCATGCCACCATGGTGCAATTACTTTGAGTAGCGAGGAATGAATTGTGGACTTTCTACTCAGTCATGCCACCATGGTACAATTACTTTGAGTAGCGAGGAATGAATAGTGGACTTTTTCTAAGCCATGGCACCATGGTACAATTACTTTGAGTAGCAAGAATGAATAGTGGACTTTTTCTCAGCCATGCCACCATGGTACAATTACTTTGAGTAGCGAGGATGAATTGTGGACTTTTTACTCAGTCATGCCACCATGGTACAATTACTTTGAGTAGCGAAGAATGAATTAGTGGACTTTTTCTAAGCCATGGCACCATGGTACAATTACTTTGAGTAGCGAGGATGAATTGTGGACTTTTTCTCAGCCATGCCACCATGGTACAATTACTTTGAGTAGCGAGGATGAATTGTGGACTCTACTCAGTCATGCCACCATGGTACAATTACTTTGAGTAGCGAGGATGAGGTGTGGACTTTTTCTCAGCCATGCTACCATGTAACAATTAGTATAAAGAGCCAGGAGGGATTGTGGACTCTTATCTCAGTCATGCCACCATGGTACAATTACTATTAGTAGCGAGGATTGATTGTGGACTCTCAACTCAGCCATGCCACCATTGGCACAATTAATTTGAGTAACGAGGATGATTTGTGGACTCTTTACTCAGTCATGCCACCATGGTACAATTACTTTGATTATCGAGGGTGAATTGTGGACTCTACTCAGTCATGCCACCATGGTACAATTACTTTGAGTAGGAAGAATGAATAGTGGACTTTTTCTCAGCCATGCCACCATGGTGCAATTACTTTGAGTAGCGAGGAGGTATTGTGAACTCTTATCTCACCTATGCTCATGGTACAATATTATTATGAGGAGCGTGAGTTACCATTGTCATGTGAGTGTAATAAGTGACAAATACATGCATTGGAATAAATTGGAGTGACAGTTCGTCAGAATTAATCTGTACTGTATACAGTCTCAATCACGTTGTAGTAGGGTGCAAATGATACACACTATGCAAGTATTGAACATTGTGTTTTTATGTATCACTAGAATAGTGTTATTCTAGGCTTTTGGAATTTCTACTCTGTAGTGTATCATACTGTGAGAAAGTTATCATCACACAACCTGAAGCACCAAGTGACGTACGCTATGCATGCAGTAGAATAACGTGGATAGACAGTTCGTCAGTATCTGTATTGTATACAATCAGACACGGTGCGGTTGCACTCAGATAAGACATTGTAGAGAGAGAGTCTCTGATGTACAGCCTTACAATGATGTACCGCAGACGTGCTGTGTCGCTCTCGTTCCTACACTGCAAACTGGTGCGGGTACGTTCTCTGCTCGTTGATGGTGTGCTACTGTTTGTCATTCATATTTATATTGTGTGCTTGTGCAAGGTACAATAACAGAGTCTTCTCGTCGAACAAGATTAATCTTAGCCGAGTTTCTATTTGTTCAAATTTGCGGTTATGGTGGTGAGGGAAGGTTACGCCATTTTTGTCAGATTACAACCACGAAACCGTATTGGTTTCCATCTATTGTTTTCAGTTTTTTTACTACTTAACGTTTAAATTTTACATCTTCACGCTATTGGAATTGTAATGAACAGGTACTAATGAATATGTGAAAGTTCCAGCAGATAAAGTTTTCATATTAGCCGCGCTTCACATGATGTCAACATTTGCTTGATATACGATTGGTTGTCCTTGTACTTCGCTTGTATGAAGTAAGCTTCGTTCAACTGGGACGGTTCTACAACATTGTTAATCTACCAAGGTTGAACAAGTGTTTACTTACCTACACTGTATCCGAGCGAAATTTCGCTTCTTTGTATACGGAAGAGGAGAACGAGTCATATTAATATATTAATCGTATGAGACAGTTTTGAACTGTAATTTTCATCAGCTTTTGTTGTTATTACTATATTTAATTGTGTGTACAAAAATGTAAACATTAAACGCATATGAGGTTTAATGTAAGCAAAACTGTTTTTAATGATTATTAAAAAAAAATGTTTCATAACGATTAATTACACAGAAATATATCGTAAACTGTGTATTTAAGTATTTTTCCTAGTTGCTCCTGTTGCTTAGCTTATCGATCAAATGCCTACTGAAAATGTAATAATTTGCACGAGTCAAAATAAACATTGGCCTCTTTATGGTTGAAGCAAGCAGATTTATTTCTTTTTTTCACAATTATAATAGATCGAATCGGAGCTTCTGGAAGTTTTTGAGAACTAGAAACCTAATGATTTAAAATGTACTGTATAAAAATGTTAAATAATATTTCAACCCATATTTTGAAATCGTTCCTGAACAAATAGGCGCTCATGGCAATAAAACATTGTTTTACTGTGACTAAACAGCGTATTAAATACTAATATTCCTTTTCTCCTAACTTTATCGTAAACGTTATTGTTTGAAAAGTCAAAAGTTTTTACATTCTTTCTAAGATGTTAATTTCGCTATTTTGTCCGTGGCGAGTTTAACAACAAACAATATTGTAATTGCTCCCCTAAAAGTGTCAGTGAATTGCAAATCATCTCTTATCTCTTTACTAACTTTATCGTATTTATGACTTCATTAATGGCGGGCGTCCTTCTAAGGGTACGAACAGAACAAGAGGGTCGCGGCGGATGTGGACAGCACATAGTGAGGATGTTACCTGCGCTGCTTAGTCAAGCTCAAACTGATATTGATTTATATTTTCTGCTGTAAATTGTTTTTAACGTACAGTTCCTGATATTACATAATTCGAGTGAATATAGTGACGTAATATAGTAATATAGTGAATATACATTAGGAATTAACGTAATTAATTTATAATTATCGTACGTTTAACATGTTTATAGTATGCTACGTATTTAAATATACACTTATTTATCATAAAATTCCTAAGTTATGGTAACCATTACAATGTGGCCGACTCTTTCGTATTTGTGTTATCAATATCTTTTAATGCAAGTAGTTTAAACATATAAAATAAATTGATAGCAATAAAATTACAAGTCTATTAATAATATTAAACAACGTTACAATCATATTAAAATAATTACCAACACTAGAGGTACTACTAAATAAAATTGTCCAATAGACAAAAATAAAAAAAGAGCAACGATCGAAAGAACATTGTTAATAATATTATGCTAACATATTTAATCAAATTATAAGCGTGTAGTTGAAACGTATGAAATAAATTGATAGCTACAAAATTACAAGTCAGTTAATAATATTAAACAATGTTACAATCATATTAAAATAATTACCAACATTAGAGGTACTACCCAATTAAAATTGTCTGACAATAGGTACTACCCAATTGATAATAATAACAAGGAACAAGGACCGAAAGAACATTGTTGATAATACTATCCTGACATATTTAATAAAATTATATTTTATTGTGATTACAAATTAAATGTATATTATTTTATTTAAATAAAAACGTAAGAAAATTATTCATAATTTAGCATGCGCAATGTTTTTAGAAATGCATGAACAGTGATTGACAGAGAGCACTCCACTCGTGAGCTCCATACAGTAGTCAGTGCAGTGTATGAGATCCCTCGCACAGGACTGGCCAATCACAACTAAGCAGCCTGGCGACCGCGTGGTAATTAATTAGTTTGATTTTTAAAAGCATCACTGTAAACACTGCAATGCGGTGAACCTCCACCGCGACTTACTCGTCTTGTCCATCTTCGTTTATAACACTGTTTGATTTACGTGGATATCGACCGCGACCGAGATCCACTTTTTCTGTTTGTACAGTTCGAAGACTTTAGCTGCGCACGTGACCTTGAATGTGTGGTGTGATCGGCAGGAGGGGTGGCGGGGTAGCATTATGCGCTGCGTCCTGAAAACATTTCCTGTAAACATTGGTAAAACCCTGTTTTCAGGAATCGTATTGGGCCAAATAACTTATCACACTCGCTACAATCACGTCTGTTACGTGGCAGTGCTGATTGTGGTGGAATTAAATTATAAGAGAAAACCAATTAATAGCAATACTAGGACTTATCCGTATTTTTCAGTTGTTATAGTGTTGTTTAACGTGTTTTTGAAAATAACGTAATTGTCTATACTAATCTGCAAATCGAAATCGTGAGTTTAAAGTCGTTAGACTGTTGCGCCTTATCTCAGCGGCTAGCACGCAAACGCAACCCGCCACACAGATAGCGTTTATTTGTTGAAAGGGTAGTATTTGGGCCCTACGAGCACAGCTAAATTCCTCCAACTGTACCATAAGCAAAAGAGATGACTCTCTGTCTCACAATCGTAGTAACATTTGGATGTATGGTTTTGACGACAAAATTAATGATATCTCATTTTTTTTACGCCATGGTTCACTCGATAAACCAGCGATTTAACATGAAACACTACTGAACTCCGGAAATCCTCTACTTCTGGTACGGTAATCTCAGATTTAGGTCGGTTTAGCATTATTATAATCCATAACCTTTCCGTTTGTTGATTACAAAACTACTCTAATACTGAATATTTATAAAATATTATTTGTGTGTGTTATTATTCTAAACCGTTTTATAGCAGATTTGGAATAAAATAAACCGTATTAGATCGAACATAATTTGTTATCTAATAAATAATACAACTCACTTAATTAAACTAAAGAGATTTGAAACTCTTTCAAGGACCCTTAAGCTGGAAAGTTTGTGTAAGTACGGTTAATGACCAGTGATCATTGATCGTATGCTCTAGGTCTGTATACCACGCTTGTATAATTGAAATAGGTTTTTTTCCATTATACACATGTATTATTGTGTATTATTAATTGTAAAGTGGTAATATTTTTATGTACATTGTAGGATATTACGTTTTATACTTAATATTAATTTACAATAATCGTTTGTGTAGGGTATATGAATCGTTTATAAGTTGTGTTGATATCATTGGTGATCATTTTGTTACAGAGACAACTTCGAGAACGGCGGAAAACAAGCGACCCAAATCTCTCAAAAACTAACAAGTAAGTTGCATGTTTTTTTTTTTTTTTGAACTGTTAACAATAAATGCAGTTCGCAGTGTTACATTCAACCGGAGCTGTACTCATGAAAACTATTACAAAAACCCTAATTTTTTAACGTTTTAACAAAATTGATCTAATATAGAACCATTGAAGGTTAAACAAATAATAAACAAAAAGAGCTCAAAACATATTTCTGTTGTTAAACTTTGTTTGGGAGGTTAAATATTAGTTAGAACATTCGGGAGTTGCTGACATTTTTAGGTAAACGGAGTAAATCTGATAATTAACTGTGAAATATTGACATCTTGTAACTGCATCCGCTAAATGTCGCAATATAATTCATAAGCAACCTTTTTCTACATGCAAGGTTTTCCAAATAAGTTGTAGGCTACTAGGGTGTAACTTTTTCATTAGGGTAAAAATAAGTTATTTCCATAAATTAAAGAGATTTTTTTTCATGTTTCTGTGAGAAACGACCTGGAGTGGAGTTGTGCACCCAAATAAAATTAATATCAGCAAAAAGTAAGCGCCCGAACAGGGACTCGAACCCTGGACCCTCAGGTTAAAAGCCTGATGCTCTACCGACTGAGCTATCCGGGCAGGTTATGTATATATTCTTCATTATCTTGAATTTGGGTATTATATGTAGAAAAAAACGCTTAACTGACGCTATTCAGACCACTTCTGCGTACTTTTTATTTACTTTTTTATTCTTGATATTAAGTAAAATGGAAGTTAACCGATTTAAGTATCCGGATAACTCTTAAATCAAGTTAACTTCCTCATTCTCGATATTACTCGTAGAAAGGGAGTTAGACAAGTTATGAGGAAGTATCATGAGATATTAGGCCTACTACTACCTCATTCTGGATATTATGTAGAAAGCAAGTTAGACAGTTATCCGGGAGAATGATGAGATATTAGGCCTACTACTTCCTCATTCTGGATATTATGTAGAAAGCAAGTTAGACAGTTATCCGGGAGAATGATGAGATATTAGGCCTACTACTTCCTCATTCTGGATATTATGTAGAAAGCAAGTTAGACAGTTATCCGAGAGAATGATGAGATATTAGGCCTACTACTTCCTCATTCTGGATATTATGTAGAGAGGAAGTTAGACAGCTATCCGGGAGAATGATGAGATATTAGCCCTACTACTTCCTCATTCTGGATATTATGTAGAAAAGAAGTTAGACAGCTATCCGGGAGAATGATGAGATATTAGCCCTACTACTTCCTCATTCTGGATATTATGTAGAAAGGAAGTTAGACAGCTATCCGGGAGAATGATGAGATATTAGGCCTACTACTTCCTTATTCTGGATATTATGTAGAAAAGAGTTAGACAGCTATCCGGGAGAATGATGAGATATTAGGCCTACTACTTCCTCATTCTGGATATTATGTAGAAAGGAAGTTAGACAGTTATCCGGGAGAATGATGAGATATTAGGCCTACTACTTCCTCATTCTGGATATTATGTAGAAAGGAAGTTAGACAGCTATCCGGGAGAATGGTGAGCTATTAGCCCTACTACTTTCACATTCTGGATATTATGTAGAAAGGAAGTATGCCGATTTAACTATTCAGCCTACTTCCGATTCACGTTTATTCTTCATTCAGGGTATTACTTCGAAAAAAAAGGAAGGTATCAGACTTTACTATCTGGGTGAACCATGAAGTTATTTTATTACTTCATCATTCTGGATATTTTGTAGAAAGAAGTTAGCAAACTTAAACTGTCCGTGTGACTCCTGAGTCACTATGACCACTATTTATTGTTAAACTCTCCATTTGTCTGTGCAAAGTGCCACGTTCTTCGTGCTTCTTATTCCGCAGTAAGATCTCAGCTGAGACGTTGTGGGCGTTTCTGATATCGCGTATCTGTCGCTCACAGCGTGACATGACCGCGAACGCCATTGGTTGCTGAATGATATAACCGCCCCCCCCCCCTCGCCTTGTGTTAACAGTCTGCTGTTTCGCATAATTACTTCAGTATAAATACATTTACAAGTCGTGAAACATATACTAATATTAACTATTGAGACAAGCTATTAAGTTTTTAAAATCTTGAAGGCTATAAATCGTCTTTTTCCTACTTGAATGAATTTTATTTTGAATAATCGCAGGACACTTTTTTGTGCAACAAAATTTAGCACGTGTATCGGCCAATTACTAATAGTCTATAATACAATAATAAACTATTAATCTACGTAGATTATAGAATAAAGAGCCAAGTGTATTATCAACAATCTCAATTAGCTTCATAATAACAATGTTAACACCTTTAGCACTTTTTTCCGGTCTCATTGCTGATGCTAGAATTATGGAAGATACATTATTTTCAAGGTATAGTCATCCAAAAGCCTTTAATGATTTTCATTAGTTTTTCAGGAAACAATTCGAAACCTTTTTTAACTCTATTGTTTGAATATTTATAAAGTATGCACTTGTTTTGTTGTTTATAAAATGAGACATTTTCCATTATTATACGACCAAATCCTAAGTACAAATAATTGTTTTCAATTACAGTGTTCTTATGGGGTGCAACTAATTAATGGTCAATTCAATTACTACATTCATTTTCGTAATTCAGAAACCCACAAACTATTACAAGCCAGATGAGATCAAATGTAAACATCGAGTTAAAATTCCAGATTTAGAAACCTTGAACTTTGACTTTATTATGACATAATACCTTATAATCAACAGTATGTTGGTTCATTTTGAGTTCAATTACTCAAATACGCAATAAGGAACTAAACCGTGAAAGATGGAAAGTGAAATATTTTGCTGTAGGGAGAGGAAACTCAGCGTTTCTAGATACCGTATTCCACTGATCTGAACGGAACGATTATTTAAAGAAGGGTTTCCGGGTGCAGTTAATTACTAATTAAGCTCCTTCGGGGATTTAAGAAGCAAGCAGTCGCCCACGCACGTTTGTGGGGTGGCGGGGACGGGCGGTGGCGGCGTCGGAGGCAGCAGTGTCAGTTGAGGCCGGGCGTCGCGGCGGTGAGGCGGGACGTCGCGCTGTACCTCCCCACGGGCACAACACTGCACCCGCCGGCCGGCTCCCTCAGCGATCTGACAGGCAGTGGAAGTGAGCAGTTGGCCAGTAGTATCCGATACACGTCCGGTGGTGTGGTTATGAAAACATCTGTAGTTTCCGAGTAGTGAGTTCGGTTATGTTGTGAAATCTACTGAAGGTAAAAGTGAGGTTAGGTCATCTCGGAGTGACCACCGGTAATAACCCCCCCCTCCCCGCTCTCTTACTTCCCGCACCCTCACCGCCCTTATCACATGATCGATCTAACACGGTGTGCCCACCGTAAATGAATTACTTCTGGAGTACCAGCAATTTTCCCCCGCGATGACCATAGGCTGGAATGCTTTTTTATCCCAGTAAGGCACCTTAGCGGTTTTTTGTAACGTTTTTCTTTTTCTCCCAGTCCAGTAAGATTTAAAGAGTGGTCAATTATAAATTCCGTCTCTTATTAGGTTTGAAGATTTAGAAAATAAAATTAAAGCTTAAGACATGTTTATAAACCAATAGATAACGTTTTGTTGCACTCAAGATTGGATTGACCCCGTAAGGATGCGATTCTTTTCTTGTCAAATCTTCCTTTTTGAAATATAAAAAGCATAAGGCAATTAGGATTGTTAAGGAAAGTTTGTATTTTTATCTTCACCTGTTTTAAAGGTATTACAAGTTTTGGAAACTAACTTAGATCAGCCCTTAGTCCTAATTTAAAGTTTGAAAAGTAAACTGTGCTTATAATACTTGAGGATGAAGAATTTTAGAAATAGGAAACATTTTGAAGCTACCTGCAAGAGGAGCCTTTGCTCTCTACAGATGTGAGTTGTTGCTAGACAAGACGGCCCACGTGTGGTGCAGCTTGCAAACCGTTTTCCTGCAGGTTGTTTAAAAACTAGAATGTTCTCATCAATGTTTTTCTAGTCATATGTGTGTTACAGTCAAATTTTTTCCAGTGATCCAACTTAAATTTTGACATTAATCAAATACCTTGAATAGAATGATGACGATGACATGAAATTACGTTTTTAACCCTTGTTTTCCCCACTTCCTCACAAAGTACGTCAAGGGGATTGCTACTTTAGAATTTTGTTCGGGTCTCCAGACTAATTCTCGACTATAATTCCAACTGATCTAGAGTCAAGGTTAATTTTGATTTCCTGACGTTGAATTTGTTTGCCCAGAAACGATTGATTAATTTAGAGAAGGAAAGTAAATACTTCGAATATTTTGTTATTTATACATGGATTTTCGTTCTTTTCACTTCAAATCCTCGTTGTGTTATTAATTTTTAATAAAATGGGACTATACATTGATTTAGTGCTTTAATTTTGGTCCTAATAAATTGTTTTCATTTTAGCATTGATTTACAATATTGGTACAAACATATTTGAATACGTATAAGACGTACGTACTGTTAATTTCCTAAAAATTTACCTAGAGATAGGTTGTTTAATCAAGGATTGTAAAATTGATGTACCCATGGTAAAATTATTAAAAATAACTTAATTTGTTTGAAAACTACATTTACACTGTGTTTACTATCTACAAATTTTTAAATTATAAACTGAATGACGGTTTTACAATTTAAATTCAGGTTTTTCCAAAACGTTTATCATCAATGGTTTCGGCGGTTTCTAAACAATCGGTATTGAAACAAAAGTTTTTTTGCACTAAATGATCTATCACAGGTCTAATATACAAATATGCTGCGATAATGTTATAAAAGTATAAAATTAGTCATTGACATTGGAATATAATATAAAAGTATTACAATTTCTTTATTCTATACAGTATCATAATATTTTAATGCCTAATTAATTGCAATATATTAGGTACTATTAGTCGTAAGGTATTCATGAAAACAAATCACAGTTAAATCGTTATGTTGTGATTGGAATTTATAATTTTAAAGAATGGCTAATGAAAGCAAGTAATTGTTCACTATTGGTTCCTACAATTCATGTTATCTGTACAGTGAGGAAGTGGAGATTAAATAATGTTTCCTGCAATGTTGTTAATAATTTTTTTTTATCAGACTAGTTTTCACAAATTAAAAGAGCGTGCTATATAAATTTGTATTTGGCGCCGTGCAAGTCATTGATATTTTTCAGATCAAGTTTCAGAAGTCAAAGACGCATAACTCCTTCACTAGAAGAGTAAACAATCGCTCGGGAATATTCGAGTGTCAACTGTCACTGTCAAGTTATTTAAAGTCGGTGGCGCAACACCGTTCTTGGCAGCCAATTTTACAGTTTTCGCTTCGTTTTATGTGCTTTGCATAACGTCGTGGGGCGCTGGAGTGAAGTCGGCAGTGACACATGTACGTCCTGTGTCAAGAACGCTTTCCGGCATTTTACGTCTAGAAGGTCAGAAATTGGTCAGAATTCTGTACCGGAACGCTTTAGGTGAATAATTTGAAGAACCTTTACTCAGAGTTTCAGTTACAGCATTTAACGTTGCCGAAACTTTGCACTAAAACTTTGATTTGCACTTACACCCGGCATTGATCGCGCTAGAGACACTCTCTGCATGAAATATATTTGCATGTTTTAATTCACAAAAGGTCCAAGTTCCATCTAAACCTGGCGTGTTTTATTGAGGAGATCACTTTCAACAACATTTCCACGTGGTATTGCCATCAAGTGCATCTTCCAGATCCAATCGGTTCGTGCCATGCAATTTCAGTGCATACATCTCATTTTAAAGGAATCATTATCAAGTTGGTTTTGATAACATCTATAAAATGCACCAATTCACGAGTATTATTCGGATTCAATTCTCTCTCCATAATCGCTGTTTTTATACTAGCTAAATTAATATCGTTGTAATACACCCTTCCACGAGTATTCGTTTTGTCACGCCTTTTGGTTCCTTTAATCTAAACTGCGGGGCTTCCACTTTTCCAATTCCTTTGATCCAACTCATTTCTATCCCGACCGTTTCCTTTTGTAAACTTCTATTTCAGGCTTTCACGTTGTTCCCATCCTTGCATAGACTTTCCTTCACACCGTGACGTTCCGGGATTGACGATATAGTGGACGGTGTGTAGAACTGGAGGTGAGGTTGTAGGTGATGAGGTAGACCGGCTCCAGAAAGATGGACCCACAACACGGACGGCCTATGGAGAGGAATCTCTCCAGCGTGGAGACCTCCTGCCTTTCCCCGGAGTTGGGACCAGATCGCCGCTGCTACTCTGAGAGGTACCACCTTGTATTCTGCAGCAGTGGAAACCACTTTATTTCACTTGTTATTTACAGTTTTCGTGTCCTCAACAATTACTTACATGTTTCAAAGTCCCCAGAGAATAGTCGCTGGTACGAGAAGTTTTAAAGAAATAGCAGGACGTGTCTAACCAAGAAAAGGAATCTCTTGTAATCTAATACTTACTGTTGATTAGTACTTAGTTACTTCTACTGTAATAGTGGTTGGAAGAGGGAAGCAATCCCTTATTCAGGAATACATTGGTGTAGTACATTTAAGGCAGGCGAGAATAAGGGCACATCTTCTTCGAAAGATGTCACGTATACATCCTACTCTCATTATGACCATTGCCTGAGGAACAAACATCGTATTAAATATGGCGCGATGGAAGCCTCAATATAAAAATTCGTCAATAACTGCAGCGATATTTGAAGCATAGCACAATCACAGATAACCCCCCTTTCTCTGTAACAGAATGTGTGTTGATAAGGTAATCTTGGCGTACTTGACTGTACCGGTGACCGACACTACGTGTTCTCTGTAAGGATTCTGATCTTGCAATTACGGAAGCTCAGTTGTAGGGATGCAGAAGAAGCCCCTTTGAGATTTCTCTTGATACATTGATCCTGCACTTAAACTTTAAATGATTGCTTAAATATATTATTAAAAAGCAAGTTTATTTCCTATGTATGCAATACAGAAACAGGGCATTCTGTTAACCACGAAAAGTCCAAATTCATGTATAAGAGAGGGATATAGGTTTTTATTATAATTATAATTTTGGGTCTAGTTTTGGTATAAATCAAAACTTTCAGTATTATTATTCTTTTAACATTTTCATTTGAAACTTATGACTTCAGAATCAGTGGTTAGCAGGGGAGTTTTGCTATAATCTCCAAACTACCAAGCATGATATGCTGTCTGTTCCCTCCGAAATGTTATATGGTTGTGTCATATAAGTTAAAATCAATCAGTCAAGATCAGTTAAGCGCACCAGCGGATGCCTTCCAATCAAAGGCGGCGCAATTGATTCATATTTAGTAAATCGTTGCAGGTCAAGATGTAATTTTGTGTGGCATAAACTTTACTAAAACATTGTTTAGTCTTACACACGAACAAGTTGTTTAAATAATTTATAAATATTTTGTAAACCGAAGATAGTGGGTAGTGTGTTTAGTCAAGTAATTTTAGTTCAGTATGAAAACACAGTGCCACCTGACGCCAGTTTGTCCTAATCTCTGTCAAATCAGAATCAGTGAAATAGAAAATTAGTCCAATTAAAATTATTTTACAACATATGATTATCAGTAGTGCAAGGTAAACGCAATAATACATTTAGTACGTACAGTTCACGTATATGTTTCAAAAAACAGTAGAGAGTATATAAACAATATTGATAGGCTATTAAGGAAAAACGCCAGCTTGGCTAATAGCCTGTGTACAAGCTCGACTGATGAAGCGACAAACTCGGAACTACTGTCACACTTATTTGAAATAAAAAATAATGTAACACAATTTTCGAATATTCCTTTTTTTGTACAGTAAATGGCTACTTACAGAAAAAGAATTGATTCGTAAATGAAGAATGAATACTGTACTAAGGACAATAAGGGACAGAAATGTATCTGAAGGTTTATCAGTGTTCTAACATTGTAGCGTTGCGCGGGCCGGATTGAGTGTGTGTGACATCGACCCAATGGAACGGATGTCTTTTCCATCCGGCGGCAATCCCTCTCAGCCATCCTTTATGTGGACTGCTTGTATTGTCACGCGAACAATGTTCCTTGTCTCTCGTCGCTCTGTTCAGTTCTGACACTTGCGGCCGTGTATTTGGCACTGTGGTGTCATATTCTCATTATTCTCGCCGTCTAGACGGCTAGTGTCTAGCCTTCTCATGCGGCCGTGTATTTGGCACTGTGGTGTCATATTCTCATTATTCTCGCCGTCTAGACGGCTAGTGTCTAGCCTTCTCATGCGGCCGTGTATTTGGCACTGTGGTGTCATATTTCCTTGCCGTCTAGACGGCTGGTGTCTAGCTTTCTCATGCGGCCGTGTATTTGGCACTGTGGTGTCATATTCTCATTATTCTCGCCGTCTAGAAGGCTAGTGTCCAGCTTTCTCATGCGGCCGTGTATTTGGTACAGTGGTGTCATATTCTCATTGTTGTCTGGTGTCGCCTTCTCATACGGCCGAATATTTGGCACTACGGTGTCATATTCTCAATATTCTTGCCGTCTAGTCGTCTGGTGTCTAGCCTTATCTTACAGCTGAGTATTTGGCACTGTGGTGTCATATTCTCATTATTTCGCCGTCTAGTCGTCTGGTGTCTAGCCTTATCTTACAGCTGAGTATTTGGCACTACGGTGTCATATTCTCATTATTTCGCCGTCTAGTCGTCTGGTGTCTAACCTTATCTTACAGCTGAGTATTTGGCACTACGGTGTCATATTCTCAATATTCTCGCCGTCTAGTCGTCTGGTGTCTAGCCTTATCTTACAGCTGAGTATTTGGCACTACGGTGTCATATTCTCAATATTCTCGCCGTCTAGTCGTCTGGTGTCTAGCCTTATCTTACAGCTGAGTATTTGGCACTACGGTGTCATATTCTCAATATTCAATATTCTCGCCGTCTAGTCGTCTGGTGTCTAGCCTTATCTTACAGCTGAGTATTTGGCACTACGGTGTCATATTCTCAATATCTCTCGTCGTCTGGTGTCTAGCCTTATCTTACAGCTGAGTATTTGGCACTACGGTGTCATATTCTCACAATATTCTCGCCGTCTAGTCGTCTGGTGTCTAGTCTAGCCTTATCTTACAGCTGAGTATTTGGCACTACGGTGTCATATTCTCAATATTCTCGCCGTCTAGTCGTCTGGTGTCTAGCCTTATCTTACAGCTGAGTATTTGGCACTACGGTGTCATATTCTCATTATTCTTTCGCATCACTCACGCATCGTTTTACAAGTTATGGCGTCTTTACCTTATGGGAGTAGTTTTTTTTCGCCATTTAGGCGTCGATTCTGCAGTGTTCCATCCTGTTGTCGTGTTATGAAACATGGGAACGTCCGACTTTGACGTGACGTTGACTGTATCAGTCAATAATACAGAATTAATAGAATCACGGGTGGCTTATTGTAAGTGACGAATGAGTGACAAAATGTTCTTATTGTTAAAAACAAACAAAATTTTTAAAAATACATAAACCGCTGTATATGCGTACGTAAATTCGTGTTGGATACATATGTGTTTGCAAATGTATTTTTCATTATTTAACAAAATTACAACGTTACATATACGTGAAATGGCTAGAAAATTGATTCGCTGTAGCTATGTTTGTTTTTATCTTTATAGAAGAAACTTAATTTTAATAGAAATATTGGTCATAACTTAAACATTGTTTAATGTAGAGCGCTGTGTCATTTTAACTAATAGATGCGTGGTTATACGGGGATTAAAGAAACGAATGTTTTATTCATAATATTGCATATATGGTGTGATCACACCAACACAGTCTGTCTTATGCGAAAACGAGACAATGTAGACGTAAAACAAACAAATATTGGAGGGGTTCCACATTCAACAAGTTGTGTAAATAGGACATCGCCTTGTCCGAGAACGAGATGTTTGATAAATATAGTGTTAGTGTTTACATAATGTCGGCGATTCGCTGCCAACTGTTGGGCACTACATGTCCCTCACTGTTCCCTCCACATCGTTGGTCACATCCAAGGAACATTGGGTTCAGTAGTGAACTAAAACTGTGGCCGCGCAATTATAGCAGGCGAGTATACTGTACAGCACAATTTTCTTTCCTTCGCCACATGGATTGTGCTTTTAAAAGCTAAAATCTACAAATCTGGTATTTGCTTATAAGTTTATGTCAATATCAAAATTCGTAGTTGTACTGTGCCCAGACCAATCCTCGGCCCAGATAGTTTTAAGAACACATAGCTTCACTGTGTACGTTTGATAGTTTATCCAGAATATAGACGGACGAGAGCACTGAGCCGTTTTGGGTCTGGGAGATGGACAAGGGCGCTAAGTTGCTCTGTATCCGGAAGATAGACGGACAGGATCACTCAGTTGCACTGTCTCCGGAAGATAGACGGACAGGGTCACTCAGTTGCACTGTCTCCGGAAGATAGACGGACAGAATCACTCAGTTGCACTGTCTCTGGAAGATAGACGGACAAGGTCACTCAGTTGCACTGTCTCCAGAAGATAGACGGACAGGATCATTCAGTTGCACTGCCTGCGGAAGATAGACGGACAGGGTCACTCAGTTGCACTGTTTCCGGAAGATAGACGGACAGGATCACTCAGTTGCACTGAATGCGGAAGATAGACGAACAGGGTTACTCAGTTGCACTGTCTCCGGAAGATAGATGGACAGAATCACTCAGTTGCACTGTCTCCGGAAGATACACGGGCAGGATCACTCAGTTGCACTGTCTCCGGAAGATAGACGGGCAGGATCACTCAGTTGCACTGTCTCCGGAAGATAGACGGACAGGGTCACTCAGTTGCACTGCCTGCAGAAGATAGGCGGACAGGGTCACTCAGTTGCACTGTCTCCGGAAGATAGACGGACAGGGTCACTCAGTTGCACTGTTTCTGGAAGATAGACGGACAGGGTCACTCAGTTGCACTGTTTCTGGAAGATAGACGGACAGGGTCACTCAGTTGCACTGTTTCTAGAAGATAGACGGTCAGGGTCACTCAGTTGCACTGTTTCTGGAAGATAGACGGACAAGGTCACTCAGTTGCACTGTCTCCTTCCTACCCTCCAGTACAGATTGTAACATGGACCAATTCCATAGTCTTTCCTTCCTGTGTATAAAGTATTTATATTTTGTTAATAATTTAGTGTAAGAATAACTTTTAATTTCACAAAGGAAGGGCTCAAAGGAGGCATAGTACAATTGTTGACACCAAATCAAGATGCCAACTAATGTGAATGTGTTTGGGGGAATAACGGTTTCTGGGGTAACACTCGTATTACAAAAGCCGTGGGTGAAGCTCGTGCGTCATAGAAATAATACCAGTTTGTTCGAGTAGACCGGGTGTTATTTATTTACAGCTGTTGGCTGCTACAAAGTAACAACATGTACGGTTGACCGCGTTTGCCAACTACCATTCAGACGTGAACCTTTACAAGTAACAAAGAGTTCAAAGGACAGGAAGTAAGCAGATGAAACTTTGCCAAAACAGTCACATTTAGAAGTGTCTGATGTGAATTGTAATGTTCAATCGTACAAGTACCGTTTAGTACGGTCGGCTACTGATTGTCGTTCGGTACCACCTTAGATGACGATGTCAATCTTGCATTATTCCATTGGTATTCTGTGACGTACTTTTTTGTTAGCTTAAATGTTCAGCTCCGTTTTCAACCGCTTGGTAAAATATTACTATTTGGTTCAGTATTATAGATGCTTATGCAGTTTTTTTTCATGTCATCACAAGTTTGTGATTAAACAGCTGGCTGTATTACCCGCCATCTTGCCTTATGACGTTTCTTTTTTTTATATCAATATTTTTCTAGGTTATTCAAAAATAATCCCAACGTATTTTGTGCTTTCGTCATTCAAATATTAAAAAGTGTACACTTTACAAAAAACTAGAAGCGCTTGTATCCTTATTAAATATATCTTTAAGAAAACTAAACATCTCCCACAACGCGTAATCAAAACTAAGAGCGTAAAATTGCATGGGGTTTAACGTTGTTCTTATGGAGAAAACAATTCAAGGTCATTTCACTACAAATTAGAACTCGCAGTTGGAACCCAACAAACCTGTACGTTAACATAATGTAAGTAGTTATTGCACATTTGTACAAACATCGTCTGCAATGTTGCGTTCATCTGTTTATCCGACGAACGCAATATTTATGGAGCAGTAACCAGAAACCTAAAAGTGGCCAGCATGATGAAAAGCTGTGGTGGGCAGATTGTAAAAAAACATTTACTAACGTTTCTAGTTACTTCCGGTGTACGACTAACGAACGTTTCCAAGAAATTTCAGTGGTCCCGCAAACGTTGTCATTGGTGTATTTCGTACAAATTAGTCATCCTTACTGCGGCTATCAACCTTTCTCGATTTTCAGTGAACGTAGGATTCCACTGAACGTTGCCAACTTGTACCTAGGAACGAGTGGGACGTACACGTAGCAGACATCGGCACTGTCGCGGTGGTTTGGCAGCTTCTCAACTTGAACGTGATTCACCAGAAATCCCTTTCGTGACAGAACACAACAGCTGGCTGCTGGTGACTTACTGTTGTGTACGGTTTTAAGTCTGTTGATCGCTTGTCCAAGCGGCGAGCCGCTTCTGTCGTGGCTTCCACCCTCTTTATGTTCACCTTGTGTCCAATCGTTAATTGCCTTTCTGTTAAACCGCGAAATGTGTTTGGAACGATGCTCATGTTCCGAGCCAAAATTCTAACGTGATGGGTTTCCATTAGTTATTTTAGAGGACGTAGCAAGCGGTGACGTATATTAATGGATATATCAGAGCAAAGTGTAGGATGCTCGTTTCAGATGGAAAACATAGTATCAAAACCATTGAAAAGTGAAAAATAATATATCAATGAGTTGTAGAATGAGATGTGGCTCGAAAAATGTGGCATGTTTTGAATCAATTTGGGTTAATTACACAACGGTTGTTCAAGGACGGGGTTTAGCCACCACATTGTGCAGTTATAAATTGTATGGTGAAAACTCTCTTTGTAATTTAGGCAAGGATTCAAATTGATAGCGTAATAAATAAAATTGAAAATATAATTCTATAATTATCTCAAATTTTTCAAAGTTTTTCTTACAACATGGCATTCCGATACAATTACTTAAAATGACGTGTACTACTGGATACAGACCGATACAACGGAGTTAAGTAGGACCTGATAAAACGTTAAGTTAAAATGTCCCTTCTTTTGATGAAACCGACTAATCCAACAAAATATTTCTAAATTTGGAAAAATGTCTTAGATTATTTTACAGTATACTCTGTGCGTTCATAATGGGTTTTCTCGTTGCGACCATGGCTCCTTAAGATCAATGTAAAAATGTTGGAATTTTGTCGAGTTCTTCCATGGATCCAGAGGGACCTACTAAAATTTTAGTGTATCAAGTCAATTGTGTGTAGAGTATCAAGTTACTTTAGGACCTTTCTGTAACGATATATCACCCAAACGGTCATACAGACAAAAAAGCGATTTTAACTCAACTTGTTGGATCCATAATAAATACTACATAATATTTTCGTCAAAATATGAAAAGACATTTATACAAAAAGTGTGTAGTTATCGCAAGATAAATTATATTTTAGGTCATGACATGTGTGTATATATTTGAGAAGTGAACGAATGTTCTGTAGTAAGCTTGACGTCTATAACCCTACCATTACAATATATTTTTTATCCGGTTTAATATTTGAATGGGTTTGCTTTTAATCCATTACACATTAAGATGACGAGACAATACCCACTTTCAATTAGGAAGTATATTTTATTTCCGCTTCTATTCGTAACCATCTAGTTCCCACTTTCCCATCATAATTATGTGTGTCTTTTAATTAATCTCTGTCACATTTCCGACACTGCACAAGGTTTCTGGTAATCGTGGCAAGAATATATGTCATATGCGATTATTATTATTTCCCGAGATCCAAAAAATATGTCCAAGTCAAGCGATAATATCAGTTGTAGGATCCGAGTATCTTTACATGTGTATGTAACCCGGCCAGTATTAAATATGGGTATTTCATATTTGTCTGCGCATCCTATTTTTGTTCCTAACGGTAGAGAAAGATCGCTATAGAGAGAACGTCAGCAAATTTCATCTCGTGAAATGCAGATGGACAAGAAGGCCGTTAAACATTACAAACACACAACTTGTGGTCCAGTTGACTTGGCTGGTACAGGAGACGTTACAGTAGGCTTTGTACAGAGAACTTGCCCGCATATCCTTCCCGCACGACTTGAGCTCTGATTGCTTCTGTACCCGTCTCTTCCATCTGCCAAGCCGTCCGGAGAGGACTTGTCTTATCGACCCAACCTCTTCTACTCCTCGCAAACTGCACCCGCCTGCAACACTCGACTGTTTTACAAACGCTTATGTTCCTCGTAAAAATCGTATAGGTATTAACAAACTGTATTCCTGTTTCTACCAAATACGAGGTTTTATCAAATAACTCATGTATACTGTATTGGCTGAACGTTAGCAAAGGGCTGGACAATTTAATTTCTCTCTGTCCGTCTGTCCGCACGATATCTCGAAAACAAACTCACCTACAGATTTCAAATTTAGCATGAAGCTTAATTTCTATATAGGCAAAACTGAGTTTTTAGAATAGTGCATTTCACTCATTATTATTTTAACACTGCTATGTAATCTAACTTAATGAACATGAGTGCGAATGTATCATGGACTAAGATATCTCGAGAAAGATTTAATCCGTAGACTTTAACATTTTGCTTGAAATTTCATTTCTAGATAGGCAAGAATGAGTGCTATGATGGTGTGTAGAATCATGGAGTTTGGCTGAGCGTCATTGAAGCCTATCACTCAGTAGGCTGTTACAATTTATCTCGTCAGGTTTGGGGGAGGGTGTGTAAAATTTTAATTTTTGTGTAATTAGCTCATCAAATTGATTATAGATTTGAAACTTTGCATGCGACCTCAGAGAAGCCTGTGATACACACGTGGTGTGGCGTATTCCCACTGTGTTGTGCCAAGATGTTTATGTTGCTAGAAATGTCACTTCCAAATGTTTTGTAAGATTATGGGTTTGGCTACTGCTTTAAACACATTATATATATATATATATATATATATATATATATATATATATATATATATATATACCTGCCGGTTCTGGCCCACTTTTGGAGACGAACGGAAATTCTATGTAAAATCTCACGTTTTTACGTTTTACGTTCACGTTTCGTTCAAAACGTGAACGTGGAACGTGAAAACGTGAACGTGAAACGTAAAAACGTGAGATTTTACATAGAATTTCCATTCGTCTCCAAAAGTGGGCTAGAACCGGCAGGTATATATCTACTTGTATATATATATATATATATATATGTGTGTGTGTGTGTGTGTGTGTGTGTTTATTTATTTATACATACGTAGGACTGACAAGCCTATCTCGGTCAAAGGAGTCTACTTCCTTCCGTCCAATTTCACTGACAGTGCCACAGTTGAGTTTGCCTTATTGCCCGATCAAAAAGATATAAATGTATGTAGGTCTCTGACACCTACTTCGTTCAAAAAACGTCTACTTCCTACTCTGGTTATTTACTTTCGGTTTAGTATTTCAAGTGCCATAATTGAGTTTGCCTTGTCCCAATAGAGAAAATATATAAACCTACGGAGAATTGAGAAGCCAATAGGTCGGGGGGATATAGGGGAGGTCCATTATAAGGAGTATAAGAGAGAAATACTGATTAAGTTCCTGCAACATTTCAAAATAATCGCTTATAAGGTTTTGCATTGTAGAAGGTTTGTTATTGTCAAGGAAGCCCGCCAGTGTCGAGTACCTTATGTGAAAATATTCACAGCTTTATTCACTAAGGTTGGTTTTATAATGGTGTTTATAAACAATATTCTCAGTGCATTAAATGGTTTAAATTCGTCACAGTCGTAATGTGAAGTTGTACTTGATATCTGCATTACTACTAATTAAGTACGGTTCTAAAATTTAGATTATGAACAAATATTTATGCCTGTCAATAATAGCTGTTTAGTGTCAGTTAAATTTGGATTATGAAATATAAATATTATCATTTTTTTTATTCTAAAATATTCAAGGTAACGTTTTTGTTTTTATATATTCCTCCCCCCCCCCGAATCCGAATATTAAAAAAAAGGAATTAGCCGAATTGGTCAAGCCGTTCTCAAGATCAACGCTTAGAAACACATTTGTCCATGTTTTTTATAAGGATTATTTATTTCTTAGCTGAGTAAGATATAAAGAAATACGGATATACATAAAACTCGCGTGCCGCATTGGTCTCTGAAGAGAGCTGTAATGAAGCATCTGATAAGAGACTAGATCTGATAACAGACCCACGTAATCAGCTCTGATAAAAGTGAAGAGTGGTTTTATCCGTAATGAAATTAACGTACGAATGTCGACTTGTGGCTTGTGTGTAAAAATACATAGTTTTGTTTTGGTTATAAATACCCGATTCCATTGGCAACTGTTTATACATATACACTTTCAAAATGTCTTAAAACATGTCATAGAATGAAAATGTAAAACTGTTGTCTTAAGATTAGATTAAAAAGTCAGTGGCTTCGCTTGGATCATCTAAGAAATACGTGTATTATATTGTTGGTGGTTAGTAATAGTCTACTGTATATTGATCTTTGACTATGCATCGGTTTAGTTTTAGTGTAATTGTAATCGACCAAATAGGACAGAGGAATCATTAAAGATGTGAAGGATTTTAATTATTAATAATAACAATATATATATATGATATATATATGTATTTTATCAACAACAAAGTCATCCTACATGAAAAAACGTTTTCGTTGAACATTCCCAAATAAAATTCAAACGTAATTTGTTATGAATGGATATCCATATCACAATTAATTAACTATTCAAGAAAGGAAAACATCGTATTTAAACCATGCAACGTTTGGTAGTAGTGGCAAAATGTTGGAGAAACATCCGAAACATGGCCACCCTCCTGAGGGATTCAGAAATATTAAAGGAAACTGGGAGCGCTCGTGTTCAGCATCGGAGCACCTACAGCTGTACGTCATTAGTTTGTACAACAGCCCGTCTCTTCTCTATCGTATCGAAGGAAACTGGAAGCGCTCGTGTTCAGCATCACAGCACCTACAGCTGTACGTCATTAGTTTGTACAACAGCCCGTCTCTTCTCTATCGTATCGAAGGAAACTGGGAGCGCTCGTGTTCAGCATCACAGCACCTACAGCTGTACGTCATTAGTTTGTACAACAGCCCGTCTCTTCTCTATCGTATCGAAGGAAACTGGAAGCGCTGGTGTACAGCATCAGAGTACCTACAGCTGTACGTCATTAGTTTGTACAACAGCCCGTCTCTTCTCTATCGTATCGAAGGAAACTGGGAGCGCTCGTGTTCAGCATCAGAGTACCTACAGCTGTACGTCATTAGTTTGTACAACAGCCCGTCTCTTCTCTATCGTATCGAAGGAAACTGGGAGCGCTCGTGTTCAGCATCACAGCACCTACAGCTGTACGTCATTAGTTTGTACAACAGCCCGTCTCTTCTCTATCGTATCGAAGGAAACTGGGAGCGCTCGTGTTCAGCATCACAGCACCTACAGCTGTACGTCATTAGTTTGTACAACAGCCCGTCTCTTCTCTATCGTATCGAAGGAAACTGGGAGCGCTCGTGTTCAGCATCACAGCACCTACAGCTGTACGTCATTATTTTGTACAACAGCCCGTCTCTTCTCTATCGTATCGAAGGAAACTGGGAGCGCTCGTGTTCAGCATCAGAGAACCTACAGCTGTACGTCATTAGTTTGTACAACAGCCCGTCTCTTCTCTATCGTATCGAAGGAAATCTGGGAGCGCTCGTGTTCAACATCAGAACACCTACAGCTGTACGTCATTAGTTTGTACAACAGCACGTCTCTTCTCTATCGTATCCTGGGAGCGCTCGTGTTCAGCATATGAGCACCTACCGCTGTACGTCATTAGTTTGTACAACAGCCCGTCTCTTCTCTATCGTATCCGAAGGAAACTGGGAGCGCTCGTGTTCAGCATATGAGCACCTACAGCTGTACGTCATTAGTTTGTACAACAGCACGTCTCTTCTCTATCGTATCGAAGGAAACTGGGAGCGCTCGTGTTCAGCATCAGAGCACCTACAGCTGTACGTCATTAGTTTGTACAACAGCACGTCTCTTCTCTATCGTATCGAAGGAAACTGGGAGCGCTCGTGTTCAGCATATGAGCACCTACAGCTGTACGTCATTAGTTTGTACAACAGCCCGTCTCTTCTCTATCGTATCGAAGGAAACTGGGAGCGCTCGTGTTCAGCATATGAGCACCTACAGCTGTACGTCATTAGTTTGTACAACAGCCCGTCTCTTCTCTATCGTATCGAAGGAAACTGGAAGCGCTGTGTTCATCACCTACAGAACCTGTACGTCATTAGTTTGTACAACAGCCCGTCTCTTCTCTATCGTATCGAAGGAAACTGGAAGTGCTGATGTTCATCATCAGAGAACCTGTAGATATACAAGTTGTGTTTGTATAACAGCCCGTCTCTTCTTCATCGTATCGAAGGAAACTGGAAGTGCTGATGTTCATCATCAGAGAACCTGTAGATATACAAGTTGTGTTTGTATAACAGCCCGTCTCTTCTTCATCGTATCGAAGGAAACTGGAAGTGCTGATGTTCATCATCAGAGAACCTGTAGATATACAAGTTGTGTTTGTATAACAGCCCGTCTCTTCTTCATCGTATCGAAGGAAACTGGAAGTGCTGATGTTCATCATCAGAGAACCTGTAGATATACAAGTTGTGTTTGTATAACAGCCCGTCTCTTCTTCATCGTATCGAAGGAAACTGGAAGTGCTGATGTTCAGCATCAGAGAACCTGTAGATATACAAGTTGTGTTTGTATAACAGCCCGTCTCTTCTTCTTCGTATCGAAGGAAACTGGAAGTGCTGATGTTCAGCATCAGAGAACCTGTAGATATACAAGTTGTGTTTGTATAACAGCCCGTCTCTTCTTCATCGTATCGAAGGAAACTGGAAGTGCTGATGTTCATCATCAGAGAACCTGTAGATATACAAGTTGTGTTTGTATAACAGCCCGTCTCTTCTTCATCGTATCGAAGGAAACTGGAAGTGCTGATGTTCAGCATCAGAGAACCTGTAGATATACAAGTTGTGTTTGTATAACAGCCCGTCTCTTCTTCTTCGTATCGAAGGAAAACTGGAAGTGCTGATGTTCAGCATCAGAGAACCTGTAGATATACAAGTTGTGTTTGTATAACAGCCCGTCTCTTCTTCATCGTATCGAAGGAAACTGGAAGTGCTGATGTTCATCATCAGAGAACCTGTAGATATACAAGTTGTGTTTGTATAACAGCCCGTCTCTTCTTCATCGTATCGAAGGAAACTGGAAGTGCTGATGTTCATCATCAGAGAACCTGTAGATATACAAGTTGTGTTTGTATAACAGCCCGTCTCTTCTTCATCGTATCGAAGGAAACTGGAAGTGCTGATGTTCATCATCAGAGAACCTGTAGATATACAAGTTGTGTTTGTATAACAGCCCGTCTCTTCTTCATCGTATCGACGGAAACTGGAAGCGCTGGTGTTCATCATCAGAGAACCTGTAGATATACAAGTTGTGTTTGTATAACAGCCCGTCTCTTCTTCATCGTATCGAAGGAAACTGGAAGTGCTGATGTTCATCATCAGAGAACCTGTAGATATACAAGTTGTGTTTGTATAACAGCCCGTCTCTTCTTCATCGTATCGAAGGAAACTGGAAGTGCTGATGTTCATCATCAGAGAACCTGTAGATATACAAGTTGTGTTTGTATAACAGCCCGTCTCTTCTTCATCGTATCGAAGGAAACTGGAAGTGCTGATGTTCATCATCAGAGAACCTGTAGATATACAAGTTGTGTTTGTATAACAGCCCGTCTCTTCTTCATCGTATCGAAGGAAACTGGAAGCGCTGGTGTTCAGCATCAGAGCACCTGCTACTGTACGTGATGTGTTTGTAAAACAACCCTCTCTTCTCCATCTAATCGATTGCTGCACTACCACAGAACAGTGAATTGGAGTTTTCTCATTTTCAGCGTTCATGAATATTTTCTGGTGGTTTACAGTTCGACTTCGTTAGAAAGAAGAGGCCGAGTAAAAGAGACAAAACCAAAAGACACTATTACTTTGTGAACAACTGATTAAAAAAAAATGTTTGGAAACAACATCGATGATATTGTAACAAAATAAACGTTTTCTAACTTAGATTTCTTTTTTAGGGTAGCAGTATCATTCAATGCTTATTTTAAATTATTAAAAACGTTTTGAAATCAATGTTTCCTTGTACTGCATCATATTGATAAATTAAAAATACATCCCAGCTTAATTTTCGTAAATTTCAGTACTTAAGATATTGAAATAAAATTTGATTGTATAATTCAAGAGGTACATACATTTATTTTGCATCAAACGTGTAAAACGCCAATGAATGTGTGATTGAATGTATTTTTTAAAATTTTTATTAAGTTTGAAATATTTATCCACGTTGTAATGAGACGGTTGTATATTGGGACGAATTTATTTGAGAACTAGTTTTATTTAATAACAGTACACCTCCACATATTGAGTCATACGTATGGAAATTGATTAAAAAAATTAATTATGAAATTTAAACATTATTATTAATTATGTATTATTAAAGAAGATTTGGAGTCAATAAGGTAACTATACAAATTGCAACATTTTTACATTAGTCGTACGGGTAACTATGACGAATCGAGAAAATCTCAAAAGGAACGGATTTTGAAACACACTGAGCGCAGCAATCTTATGACATTTATCGTGTTACATATTAACACGTTATGTGATGAAGAATTTACTGTGTTGGGAAAGGTCGTTGAAGCTATCGGGCCCTTCGATATTCCTTTGTATAAATTTAATCACACAAATGAAAACTGATGACAAAATAATACACATATGGATTTTTCAAAAGTTATGGCTTACATTAATGTAATAAAAATAAGTTTTACTCCTACCTGCTAAATTGTCGAAACGTTTAGAATTGTTCAGAAAAATTCTTCATCGATTATGATAACGCGATGAAAGTGTGTACAGAACGTGAGTTTCACAGCTCCAAAGAGACCCATTTAGTTTGAATGAGACCTAAGGGAATTGGTCTCACCGCTCTAACCCATAGAATGTTCCTTCTGGACATAAGAGATGCGTGATTATAATATACGGCTTTAACGTGCAGTAACGTAAAACATAAATGTGTACGTCTTTGTAAAGCTAGTCTTGTTTGTGCATTAAGAGGTTAAATTTTTATCAGAAAGTAAAACAAAGTTGTATTGAGAACAGAGATTTAAGAGCTTAAAATAATGGACTGTTCAGTTAGCCATGCATTTGAATTTAGTATTATTGGATTCCAAATTACTTTTCACTATTGGAAGTATGAGAATGGGTAACAGTATAATTTTTGAGCAAATAAGGAAACTGTTTATTCTTAAATCAGTTACCAATAGTGGAATGCAGATATGATACAGAGTGTCCCGTAACTCTCTGGAGAAAGGTATACCACGTTATTGCTCAGGTCAAGACAAACAATTTCACCATATGAACATGGGTTTCCAATGCTGTTTCCCATCTGTCTGTCAGTATGTGTTTTTATTAAGAAATTATTATCTCAAAGACCAATAAATTAAATTATACCAAATTTGGCTCAACTGTTTATGAGAACAAGGCCGGTTACTGAAAAAAAATATAATGTAATTATCCTTAGTATTTTCAAAATGGCGGGTATAAGAACTTTCAAACTTTGAATATCTTAAAACCCAGAAGTCTTTCTCAAGAACTTCAAGAATAACAGTTTTCAGAGGTTATTATCACAAATCTAATAACACCATAATTATTTAACTAGAATAAAAAATAATTGATTTAGAGCAGATTTACTGTGACAGCATCACAGACCCAATGTTTATATGGTGAAATATGTCTTGATCTGAGCAATAACGTGGTATACCTTTGTCCAGAGAGTTACGGAATACCCTGTATACTGCTATTAAAAGGATGATTTTTGAACGCCGCGTGATAACGCTGAGTCACCGTCGATGCGTAGAACTCCATTAAATTTAGACCTCGAGCAACTTTATTATAAAAAGTGGCCGTATGCTTGAGTTTTAGTGGTATATTACATCCTATAGCGCCATCTCGGAGGCGCCACCGGCGTAAAAATACAGAGTTACGCGTCAGCTGGGCGGTCGGCCGGCGGCTGGCAGAGGTCCCGGTCACTCCCGCGGGAATGTAGAGGTCTCGGTGAGGCCTTCGTCCCCTGAAATATCGTGTCGCCTGTCGCCAGAGTTGTTGTCCCATCCGCTCGTCCATTCACTTCTCCGCCGCGAAGCGACGGGCGTCCCGAAATTTCCACTACGTGACCATCTAAATTGCTTTCCTTTTAAACCTTGGCAGCAAAATGTAACGAGTGAATTGCGCCAAACGCTTAGTGGAATTCCGAGTCAAGCTTGTGGTAAAACTGGATACCACGAATTTATTTACTGTGAATTCCACTGTAGTGAGATAGAAAAACTTGAATTCTACTTAGATTTCCCGCTGATTCCATTAGTACGGATTTAGATGAACCATTCATACTGTGCTCTGATTTCGTATTGTTGATGCTGGGATCAGGGCCGGATGATAGTATTGTCTTGATACAATATTCTAGGCCACGCTATGATTGAAGCGTGGTGTGATTGAATGCATGCTTTCTGTATGTGTCGTACAGCATCCCTTTGTGAGTATGATAGTTTGTAGAACTTCGTAGTAGAATTCGTAATCAGAGGCAGCAATAATTGCGCCATCTTGCTTTTGGTCCTTTACTCTTTTACTGTTAGCCGGGAAATTTTATAGTAGAGTTCATACTCCATCCAGTTTTTTCTCGATCATGTTCTAGGTAATAAAAAAAACAAATCTTATAAGTATATATTTCTCTTTAGTATGTATAATATAATACTGTAATTACACCCAATATATTAGTTGCGGATGATAATGTGTGATACATTTAATATGACGTAGCCGACTAATCCCTGAAACAAAACTTAGGAAAGCAACACGATTTAAAGTTCAAATTATTCTCGTGAGATGAATTCAGGTCGTCCGAGTAAGCAGCTGGCTCTTCTAGTATAGATAATAGGTAGCGGAAATAGACACCAGACCTTGCAGTAGGATAATTTTTGATTGTATAGGAAATTAATTGTACAAGGGGTGGAAAGAATTGAAGAACTTACATGTTTCATTATCTGCAAAGGAAGTCTGGTTTTGCTAAGCGCATAATATGTACAAATACTTGTTTTATAATAATATCTGTTCTCAATGCTTAAGAATGTAATACTGAGGAAAAACCCTTAACGAGATAGCTCTCTATGTTAAAATTTTGAGTCGGAATTCGATACTTAATACTGTCTATTATTAGTTAGTAAAATGCATATGAAAGTTGCCATAACTAATTATTTATTTTAAAACTAGAAATAAGTTTGGACGGGTATTGGGTATAGTATTGATGTACGTTATGAATTATAACGCACTGATATACGACAATTCGAAAACTGGTGCGTGCCCTATTTTTCAGTTATCAACCCCTAACACCTGATATTAAGCATGGAAGAAAGTTAAGAAATCGAATAAACATTATAATGAAATCATCAAAGTCAATGTTAACAACATTGTAACATTGTAAATTCACATTGGCCTACGCCTACATGAGATCCAGCTGTATGCATCACAATAACAACAACACAGCACACCCGCACTGATGCTACATATGGTAAAATGATACTCGTGTAGTTTTTAGTTCTCCTGTTTTCTTGAATTGTTTATTTTACATTTCTTCCTACTCCAATAGGGCGTGATTGTGAATGTCAAACTCTTACCATATAAATTTCATTAATTTCTGGAATATACATAATTTAGAATACTAAGTCTAGGGATATATTAGTATTATGTATGAAATAATCTTAGTAATAATAATAATAATACTGTATATCATTTACATACATTTATACTAAATATTTCTGTTAACGAAAAAACCCTTTTCCTTAGAGTTATCAAGTCTGGAAGTTGTATATATTCAATGTGTTGTTAGCTTTCTGTAATGTTGTTTAGGCTTTTTCTTTTTGTATTCTTTCGCAAAATCGTGGTGGAAAATATTTCATATTTTTCCACTTCTACTTCCATACGACATGGTAAAGATTTTAAATTGAGTATAATTTTGCCTTCAGAATAAAAAGCATATGTTTAGGAGCCGGTTGTTGTTGGAACGACCTTGATTTTTTACCTCATAAGAACGATATTTACTTTTACACACTTATTTTGATCGTAACATTATCTGAGGTTTCTCATTTTAAAGATATGATTATTAACATGCTTTCAAACTCGTTTTAAATATTCAAATGATGCAAGTATAAAAATGATTGAATATGTCGAAAAAAAAAAATGGATATGTACTATTTATGTCTTTAATTATGTCCAAGTTAAGTGTTAGAGAGGGCTTCCTAACCCTAACTTTGCCTAGTAAAATAAGACATCCTTTACTTTAAATTTAGAGATATCTCGTAAGTCTGCAATTAAAAATAAGAGAGTAAAAATTTCGAGGTTTTAACATTGTTCTTATGTGGTTAAAATCAATATGGCGGCCAGTACAGCCGGCGTTTAAATCAGCTCTGTTTCTTAAAAGGCTCGTTCGTTTCAAGTACTTTTAAACAAGCAAGGAAATTAATCAGATATTACCGTATTTTAATAAGTTACATCTAGTTCATCAAGAAGTTTGGGTGGTAACACTGTTAAAAGTTAAGTTGGCTTTGGGGCTCGCTTCTGCCTGATCGGTTGGCTGCACTGATTGAACTGTGATGTTTGGTCCCAGGGACCACAGGGAAGGATGCAGGGGCAACAGCGCTGGCCGAGTACAATATGCGACCCTCGGAGAAATGTGAGTTCACCACTCTACTGGGGAAGTCTCAAGTTTGGTTTGCTTTTGGAGGAAACGCTTATCGCTTTATGTTTGTACAAGTATAGTGGTGTACCGCAGTACTTTGCCGTTACTAGTCAGTTCATTTGTATATTGGACTTTGTGCTGCTAATGAGTAGTATAGTTTTATATTTTTGAAGTTTCTTCGTTTAATGGAAACATTCTACGGTGTACTGGGCGAATCACAACTCTAATGTGTACAACACGCAAGGTGCCTTTCATTATTAACGGAACAGTGAATCCCCCGTAATTCAGCCTACTGTGAATTACTTCACGGCGGAGAACTGTGCATCCATAATATACAAGGAAGTATTGCCGTTTTATCTGTGGGTAGATCAATTTGATTTTTTACACCATGTTATCTGGTATGTATTTGCTTCTAATTACGGAAGAAGTTGAATATACCGGGTGAGTTTTTTAAAGTGATCCAGTAGCTTTTCAATATCTCTAATGGTTCAGGAGCTACGTGGACTGGAAGATTTCATAATTTTTTCCAATATGGCGGCCAACTTTAAAATCTTTTTTGGATCACCCTGTATTTTATTAGAGATATTGAAAAACTCTCAAAAGCAAAAATGTTTTATTTTGTAGAGTAGAATCTAAAAACAACATAAAATACAGGGTGTTCCATAAAAGATTTTAAAGTTGGCCGCCATATTGGAAAATGGCGGCCTTCTTCAAAAAATTTGAAAGTGTATTCCTGAGTGAAACTTAAAATTGAGCAAGTTCCCAATTTAAAGTGTGGTGCTAAGTTGTGTAATAAAAAGTTAGCTATTGGATCACTTTAAAAAACTCACCCGGTATATCATCTGTTTAAAACCTTAGTATTGTTGTAAGGAGTAACAGATCTCTTGTTAATCCTTATTCAGCCCATAGTCATGAGTCACTGGCCTGTGCGAGAATCTTATCAGAACAAGGGGAAGAGTCCACCGGTGATAAAAAGTGCTAAGGTCACAGACAGCATTCGAACCCGTGCTAAAAACACCCTCAGTGCGGGGGAGTTCTAGTGGTAAATTGTCTTCACCCTACAACTTTATGAAGCAAAGTGGGCCATTCATGCATACATTCATGCATACGTTCATGCATACATTCTGAGTTGCAGTGCATTGTAAATACCCTAAATAACTCAAGCATGTTTGTTACTGTCAACCATTCATTGTTGGTAGAGTAACAAACAATATACGTAAGACTATCCATAGCATAACAAGAAGACTGTAGTTTTACTTTACTCGTGGGTTCGGAAAAGTAAATAACTACTTTTGCAAATCTCTTGGGGCATATTACATTGGTTTCGTATTACTATTTTTGTTACTAAACGAAGCTAGAATTATATTTATACTCTAGGTGAACCACCTTAGAGTGTAGTAAATCCCCTACAGTGGTATTCCTGAATAATGAGCTTGAACAGTGCAGGTTAGTCAGTTCTCCAGATACATTACGGATTGACGAACACATCATCTGTTAACCCTTTGGCTGGTATGCAACGATATATCGTTTTCGGTAATCGTGCCGAAAAATGCTATGCAACGATATATCGTAGTTGGCCTTTGTTCCGAAAAATGCTATGGAACGATATTTCGTTGTTGCGATTTTTTTTCCCAGCGCTAAATATTACGTTATTTACACGCGGATTGCTGTAAATGACAGTTGAATAAGTTGACTTTTCCTTAAAAATAGTAACAACACTTGTATTTGCTGGTTTTTTAATAGTACACTAACAGCAAAAACAGCTGTGATCTAGATAACACAGGGTAAGTTTTTTGTGTTTTTTTTCATGACATAAGTAAAAATGTTTTAGGTAAAAATGTATTTAAAAAAATAAAAGTTAAATTTAATTATGTTTTTCTGTGCCAAAGTTGAAAAAAAAACAAAAACAAAAAAAACAAAAAAATATTTATTTATTTGTTTACATAGTTTTGTATTTTTCAAAATGTGTTATTTTTTATTTTTTTACATATATTATACTACAAAACAAAACATAAATCAATGAAATAGGTTAAAATTTGAGAAACATGAGTTTTTAAGTAAAACTCTACAAATTCACCATTTTATGCTTAGCACTTTTGGGATAAAATCCGATTAAAACCTGAGCACTTTTGGGATAACATGTCAAAAAATTCTTAGCAGCCAAAGGGTTACAGTTTATCCACCCACTGAACTTTGGCTATTGTTCATCTTAAACTCCACTTTATTGAAATTTGTTTGATCACTTTCTCAGTGAAGTCACTTTTTATTGGCGATGTAGTGGAGTGACGTTACCAAGAGTTGCAGGTGGGTGGGTGGTCTCGTGGGAGGGGTGGAACTCGAGGCAAGATGTCAGCTGTTGTGACAGGTTTACGGGCAGTTATTGTCCACTCCGTGTTTGTACAAAGGCTCTACAATTCCCCTTAACCCTTCCCCTCTCACCCACCCTCATTGCCGCAGCAACTTCACTATTTACCACTCCAGTTCTCGGAAGCAATACGGTTAATCAGCTGATTCTTGGACACCTTTACACGTACTTTGTAACAGCATGCTGTTTTATGCTCTATTATGTTATTTATAAAAACTTCCTTTGGTCAGTAGTATATAAGTTTTTTGTTTTTTTTTTGTTTTTTGTAAACCCCGTTATTCTCTTTTTAATTACTACGAAATTGACCAAGTCATCAATTGAATATATAAAATAGACTATAGACCTTTTACCACTACACAAGCAAACTTTTAAAGCTAACGGCCAACCCCAGCTACCTGGCTGTCCTAAGTCATCAACTGGTAGTATAAAACCCTACATCACGTACAAAAACCTATTTAACACATTTTTCTGCATTGAAATACTTTATACAGTTTTAAATTTTAAAGTAGTGGTATTATTACTTGGATGCAGCCTCATACACAGAGTTAGCTTTAATATTGTATAAGAACATAGTATTTTGAGTAATTGTTTTTATTTTGCTATAAAGGTTGCGTATGTAATAAAATTAACCGAATTAAAAAATCAAATATAATTAATTGTAGTTTTAGCTAATAGTGACTGCTGCTGGGGTACGTGTAGTTTCGCACCAACACACATACAGACCCCACACACATACACGAAAGTGCAGGGGATTAGGATCGGCCACATTTCCGTCTTTGTAGTTACCTAGAGACTACCCCTATCAAACCTAGATTATTTTATTTGTAATTGTCTCTTAAAGTGATTAGTAGTGTATTATATAGATTGTAAACATCATAAAAAGAAAAAAAACTATAGAAAACAACATATAATGCACTGAAACTATCACCGAGTATAGCATAATCATTAGTCTTAAGACTTTACTGAATATCCCGGGACATAACACAGCAGGTGTCGTTGCCCCTATCCCCTGCGCTCGCGAGTGTGGGGGTGCGTGCGTACGAGGTGACTACCTGTCTTTGTGGATCGTCAGATGGGACCATGCCATTAAAAAATTACTTTTCTACTTTTTTAATGCATTGACATTTTTTTATGAAGTTCTTACGTATTGCGGTAGTGGAATGTTTATGTTAATGTTGCATACACGTTAACCCATCTAAGTACGTAGTATTTGGACTAATTGTCTTTATTTATTATAAATATTGCGTATGTAGTAAAATTATTCGAATTTAATAATGAGAACTAATAGAACTAATTAATCCAAATTAGAAAAAAACAATCGATTATCGACATGACACCCCGACCATTACACAGATGTGACTGCGCGTGGGAAAGAGCTTGGGTCGTCGAGGGAGGGAAATCGTCAGTGGCCACGATTCTCCGAACAGAGTGTACATATGGAAAACTATCTGAAGAATCTCCATCGTAGTAGTATTACTGAATGAGTATAACAGATTGTCCCTGTGATCCATGTGGTACTTGATATAGGAAACATAAAGGCACAAACGTTTCTTAAGACTTGTTCAGTACTGTCCTCGGTCTGATCCTTCGTGGGGGTGCCGTGTTCACAGAATCGCATACGATGAACAAGCACACCGTAGATTCAATTGATTTTAACGACATTTAGCTAAAGGTCGGTGATTGTGGGTGGGAAGGTAGAGCATGTGGGCGGCTGATAACCACCGTGTTATATCGGGACCACAACAGGCATCGGCAACAGTATCTCAGCAGCCTTGGCAATAAACTGTGCTAACAAACACTCCAACAATAGTGCTGTAGCGGTAGTCTTATTGCGTCTCAGACTAGACCGTCCCGGTACTTGCCGAGTACAGGTGTCGTTCGGTCGTGAACCGTTCGTTTAGAACTGGTCTGTCAAGTGAACGAGTGACCCGGCAGTCCAGTTCGGTTTGCGTATTGTATAATTTTTCTCGTCTGATAAATATTTTAATCACGGCTAATGTTCCTGAGCATGACTCATTTTTCATACATAAGTTAATGTTCAATGTGTTCATTTAAAAGTTCAGTATTGTAATCAACACGAACGATCTAATAAATTTGTTGGGTGTCATAATTTAATTTATAGTTACTCAACCCCTGACCTAAGTCGGCTGGTTATTGCACTGCTTGTAGTACGGGGTTGATTTTGGTGGGAACCTCGATAGCCGTTTAACCGTTTGTCGGTGTCATTCTTTGAAGCACGAAATTTGCGTGCGTCTTTATGTGACCAGAATAATAGTCATTGTAACCTATCGTTACCGCAACTGTTGTTAAGCGTTGGATTAATATTATTGGTTGAAATCCAAACAGAGGAGCCTTAGAGTTTGCTGTGTATTAATTCAAAGCAAAAATCAAATTCAGTAAGAGAGATGGAATAGTTGGACGATAAAATGAGGCCAAAATGAAAATAAACTGCACATTTTTATGGGTTTTAGAGTTGCCAGTGTAAGGTTTTGACTCATTATTCTCAAAACCTACTTCACGCCATCCTCAACCTATTAATCTCCAAATCTTCATACTGAACACCACTAAAAGACAGCATTGAGAAGTGAAAAAATAAAGTAAAGAGAAGAAAAGTAACAAAGCTGACAAGTCACTAGTACAAATTTTAACTGCACTCTATTTTCTCATTATGTTTTAAAATATCTTCATAATATGGTGAATTATATTCATCTCAGTTTTCTTTCTTATTAGGTCTCGCTTCCTTTTAAAATCTCTTCATAATATGGTGAATTATATTCATCTCAGTTTTCTTTCTTGTTAGGTCTCGCTTCCTTTTAAAAATCTCTTCATAATATGGTGAATTATATTCATCTCAGTTTTCTTTCTTGTTAGGTCTCGCTTCCTTTTAAAATCTCTTCATAATATGGTGAATTATATTCATCTCAGTTTTCTTTCTTGTTAGGTCTCGCTTCCTTTTAAAATCTCTTCATAATATGGTGAATTATATTCATCTCAGTATCATAATATGGTGAATTATATTCATCTCAGTTTTCTTTCTTGTTAGGTCTCGCTTCCTTTTAAAATCTCTTCATAATATGGTGAATTATATTCATCTCAGTTTTCTTTCTTGTTAGGTCTCGCTTCCAATATAGGCCACCTTGATTTTTGTTCCTTACGAATAATGCTAAAACCGGTACAATGTTATTCCTTTTTTTAGTTTTAGAACTATTCTAGATGCCTCATTTGACAAGTTCTTTTATTTTGTCTCCAATGTTACGCCAAAAACACAAAATTAAAAATCACGTGGTTTTTGTGAGAAAATTTAATAATGAACAATTATTAATTTTTGTTTAATTCCCAAAGATCAAAAATCTGTGTGTGTCATACGTTCTGTGTCGTTAGATGTGTGCGAGTCGTACCTTTATAATTATTAATCACTTCGCGAAACTCCACGATCAAATGTACGGAAAGTTTAAGTTTAAAATTGGTGTTATGGGCTAACGCTGAAAGTAGTAATATTGCATGAGGTGCTCAATAAGTGAAAAGTAAGCAGTGGTAGAACAGTTTGGCCTCTAATGATAACACGTGTGATGAAATCAGCTGGAAACTCCAAACTGTTTTTAGCGCCTGTCGAGTTGTGTTGGCGGTGAGTGGGAGGGGGGGGAGTCGTTCAAGCTACACAATTTTACCCACAATATGAATCCAATTTATAAGTTAATTTTTTTCCGAGTAACGCTATTACAATGGAAACAATAAACTTTTTATTTAACTTTTCGTATTGCGCACTGATTGTTTATACATGTTATGCTCACCTCCCTCGGATTCGTTTTATTTTTTTTCTCAATTCCCGATTGTCATGAACGACACCAAATCTCCGAAACGTCTGTTCACAACTACTATTTCATCGTAATTGCCGTTGCTGCATCCTCCTAATTGAATGGGATATTACGAAATTGTCCAACCTTTTTGTACTATTCGAACCTTAAATTCTGTTATTTGTTAAGTCGTCATCTTAAAAAGTTATTGAACCGTGTTCTCTCTCGAGCGGATGATATGTAAAATGGTGCATCGGATACTCATTACAGAAAAGCAAACTGTATGATTCATTCACTGAAGTCCCCAATTTGGTATTCATAAAATATGAGAAAATGTTGAATGAGCGAATAGCGTTATCGCATCTATGAATTTGATTTCGTTACAGGTATTAATCGATTATCGATACCGGTTTTTTGTCGATATTTGTAGCCACTGTCAGTATCGCATGTAATTGTGTACTGTAGTGGAATCAGAAACAAAAACCGAGCTCATCGCGAAGGAACATTGACGTTTAAAAGTCTAATATTATTTTATTTTGTTCATGTTATGTATCACTCTTCGTGCAATTCAAGTACTATTAACCGAACACCTAATCAAGTAACGAATGAAAATCATCGATACGTTTTTTTTTATCGTATGGGAGTTTTATAGTTTTATTTTACTGGCAGTAAATTGTGTATTACGTTTACTACAAACGAAAATGTATGTTTTATGTTAATGGTCTAATGCATAAGTAGATGAAAACACAAGGCTTTGATCAAAGACATTTAGTTAACTACGAGAACCTAAAAAAAATCATTAATATCATTCGAAACAGTTTAAAATACTTGTGTAAATGTCCACAGTCGATTAATTGACTTTATAGACAACACGAATATCATTAGCAGTGCTTTGTTTGAATTCTGTTTGTAATTCTATCGTAAATGGGTTGCACTTGTAAGGCCGAAGTAATTTCTCCGTTGTTGAGAACAATACGGTTCTCATTATCTCAAGACCCACATATTGACCGGTCTAAACAGTTCATTACAGTTTAATGTGTTATTGTACTGAACATGCATGTGTATAAGGGCGAGAGAGATGGATGATGAGGGGGACGTGACGATGGACCAATCAGGTGCATGATCGATGTATGACGTCATAGCCCTGTGTGTTGACGTGTCCGCATGTTAAATATGGCCATCGTTGGCGTCCCTATATAACAGCATAGGTACTCGTATGTCACCGGTTGAGCCGCTGTTTTAGCGCATCCGTCGTCAGTGTGCTTTGTATATAGAGAACAACCTAAGTCAATTTCTTCATGGTTCTTCTTCTACGTTTTGTCTCAAAAACGTTTGACTTCATCGGTTACTTATGTATCACTGAACGATGACGACAAAACCCCTCATTTCTGTTAAATTCCGTATAAACATAGTTGAAAATTTAGCTATAATTTATATTTATATATAACACTTTTTTTATATATAAAAAAAAAACAGCCTACTTTGGATTGTTTAACTTCAAGTAGCACGCACTCTTTGGCTAAATCATTAAAACAAATTGTATATACGTTATTAATGCTGGCACGAAATTGTTTAAAATATATAAACAGCTGCGTATTTTATACAAGTGCTGTTGTAGTCATAATTGGAAACTTTAGTTGGACAATTTTAGTTAAAGCTATGAGAAATAAGGTTTACAGAAAAATATACTTTTGAGTGAGCCAGACACTGTATTAGGGTCTTTTTCGTTTAAGGGCCAGCACCTCACAAACATACTATACCTGACTGACAGTGCATTTAATCGTTTTTTTTGGTGTTATTAGTTCGTAGGGCAGTAGTCCAGGTACTACTTCTAGTATAAACTCGTCTTATCTTATCAGTGATAAACACGCTCCGCTTATCTTTTGCCTGTAATGAAACCCGCGTTAGTTCTGTCTAGTTTTTCTTGTTCAATAAAGCGTGGTGAGTTGATCTGGGCTTGGACTTTGCAAGCTCGAGTTAATTTTTTTCTAAAAGAGCAAGCAGCGCAAAGCGCTGCGCAGCGGGCAAGCATCGCGTGATCTGAGTTTTGAATAGGCAAGCTAGGGTCTTTTGTGCTGGCCCTTAAACGAAAAAGACCCCTGTATTACCACTGAGGATCCAAACTTAATACATCGATAGTGGTATGACTGACTTTATTGTTATGTAAAACTAAATAAAAAAAATGCGTACATAAACTATTTTATATATATAATAAAAAGGCTAATGCCATTTATACAAATTTAATTAATGTTAATCAAAGCCGTTTGACACGTTTGGTCTTTCGATAACATTTTTGATTGCGCATATGTGACAGAAACGGCCAAATACAAAATAATTTAATTTTGGTAGTGTTAGTGCACTCACCCGGCAAGTGAGAGATTCGAGTACGAGTCCCGGCGGAGCAAGTACTTTTGTGATTCAATCTTTATTGAAATTAAATTAGGCTATTGCCATTTATTTAATGTTTATAAATATATAATTTTATTGATAACATTATACAAATTATAGTACTATCGTGACATACATGAAATAATGATATAATGTTGTATGAAGTTTTATAAATTTGTGTTTTAGACAACTAATTAAAGTAATACTTTTTCCTTCGAATCGAGATAGACTGAGCTCACTGTTTCAGTCTAAAATCGATCTTTATGTGGTTATGCTGGCGTTAATTCAACTTATTTTTGTTTTAGTCACTTGTCTGACGGGTGGTCTAAGTCTGGTGGTTATAAAAAATGTCGGTGAAAAATTATGCAATGATATATTTACCCCTTTAGATATTCACCCATTAGAATCCTCTCCCCTTACCTAGCGCGGCTGACGATGGCTACCTTCCTTAGAGAGTATCCATCTATCGCTTTCAAGGCTAACTAGGTTGTGTGCTTATAAAATGCATATTGGCTCTAGGGCTATAAGAAAACACGCGGGATTGTTAATTTTAAAAGGCATAACACACATAAGTACTTCTTGTCTCAACAGACGAGAAGTACTTTAGAGTGCATGAACACTCTCACAGTCATCCATACCTGATTTGTGGTGTCACAAATCACCGGTCGAGTGGTGAAGAAGTGTTTCAACAACGTCGAGGACTAACAAACTTTGAACGTTGCCGCCCTCTACAACGGCCTGTGTCTAGTCTGGCGGGCTCGTCACTCATGACATAGTTCCCCGAATTTCCACCAGGCACCTCTGCGCGTCGACATTGACATTGATTCTTCCGCCCTAATTTATGTAAAGGTCAATGACACAACAGGCTATAAATTTGATTACTTCCCCTTTTGATATATACGCATAATATACCCTGTATTAAGCAAAATTAATGTATCGTACAGTTTTAGTTAAAACATATTCAAGTAATACAATTTGATTTTTTCACCACTTTTTGTTGTAATGAAAAATACCAAATAGTTGCAAATAGGTATTGTTAACATTTAATTTTGATTAAAGCGTTCATCCAGAATTCCTCTCTGTTGCCAATATAGTGTATTGACGTGACGATATATTAATTTTTTTTTTATTATGCAAAATAAATGTTATTGTGGTATTATTGATTCAAAGTTTAAAAGAAAACTCCTGCTTACTAAAGACTAAAGGTTTAAAAGTACATTGAGAGTTATTTTTTGTTTAAAATATAAAATTCGAACCTTTTGTACTTCAAAAAAAATAAGAAGTCGTTATTTTTTACGTTATTGATAAAATGTATGTTTTTTGGCGTTGTAATTTTCATCTTGATATTGAAGAAATTAACACTTGTTTTCTTATCAACTTATCCGTTCCATTTTTTTAAATTAAGCGTCAAAGCGGTGCTCCATATCCCGGGAATGCTTGTGGAGAATGAATTACTATTACAGCTAATGTTGGTTACTGCTATATTTATTAACTTACACAAGATTTGTACAATAGGAATGTCACTTCAATAAGACAATTTAATCATTATCTGTCTTATTATTTACATTTCACTCTTGTATATTGCTTAAGTAAGAGGTTATCCCTGTAAATTGTAAGTGGACTACATTATAAATTTTAGTGCAATTTACAGTGATTTTTTTCTCTAAGAAAGTAGGTTTAAGGCAGAGACTAAAGAATGGCAGGAGGAATGGTATTCCTTGGGTGTCGGTTTTAGGTGCTTGGATGCAGCATGAAAACGTACCGCTTAAAGATATACAGTGATATATTAAATATCGGGTACTTGGAATTAACTAACATTGGTCATTGCCTGGCAAAGCACGTCTAATTGAGCGCACTCAGAATGTGTAATCTTGCTATGCCTACCCTTACTAAAAAGCAACAAGCTAAATATGTGGGCTTTTGAAAATTTTGGCTTCATAATATTTACAACAATTTTGATTGGCAGATTATTCGTGCCAAAAACTTTACATATTAAAACGTCTTTACTGGGCGTACTCGTCGTTTCATCATCCTCTGACTCGGTTGAATTCATCAGTTGTTTGAGAAAACGTAATGAAATGTTTGTAGTGTTGTATATGGCAACAGAACTGCCAAATTCGGCCATGCAAATGTCAGTCTGTGTGTAGTGGCAGACCTGTAAAGCATACCCGCCTAACGCTACAGGATAGTTTCATTCATTTATACAATGGGTTTGACATGTGATATCATGAACTAACGTGTAACGCAATATACGGGTGTCCCGTAACTCCCTGGTCACGCTTTTGCAGTTGATCTGGACCAAGACAAACTAAATAAACGGGTGCCCTGTGGCTTTTTCGTCGGAATGTTTTTTTTTTTTTTTCAGTCATAATTCATAACCCTAAAGGGCACTCATAACAACAGTTACATTCACATAATAGGCGAGTCACAGACAAATTATATTCCTCCAATGAACGTATTAAAAATTATGGCATTTTTCAAAAGTTCATGTCTATTTTCAATTAACATAAAAATAAAATATTTAGAAAAAGGTAAAATAATAATTTGTTGCTTATTTTATTCTATTGTATTGTATTTATGGAGTGTATTATATATACATTTTTTACATATATTTAAATACAGTTTAGTTGTTTAAAAATAACAGTATTTTTATCTCAACTAGTCTTAATAAACACATTAAAAAACCTAGTGTCTCTTTGAAAGATTTTGTGGTCTCCTAATTTTTTCTTGTTTATAAATTTTTTAGAAATTTGACATTTGTAAGTAAGTTTAAACAATATATACATACACATATGTACATTGTTCAAATTGTGTAAGTTCTAACCTCTAGCATCTCTTCGACGACAATTTATTGAAGTCGGCCATAAGTACTTTGGTGGTTGTAATAAGACAGTACTTATCTTTCAAACCTATAACTAATATAACCTGCCTATTATCAGATAAAACTCTGTTTGAAAACAAGGAAGAACACACGTTTAACCTTAAGATACTTTAGTTGTCAATATAAGTAAAGATTATTGATCTCTTGTTTAAAAGGTCTGTTTTGATATGATAGCAATTAAATAATGTCAACAAATTTAACTGAAGATATAATTGTTTACTCCAAACTGCAGTGTGTAAATAGCTCGTTCTATCTCCTTGTAGAAAGATGCTTCTGGTGGAAGAAGATACGTTTACTCCAAACTCCATGATATAAGCAGCTCGTTCTATCCTCTTGTAAAAGATGCTTCTGGTGGAAAGAAGATATGTTTACACCAAATCCAATATATAAGCAGCTCGTTCTATCTCCTTGTAGAAAGGATATGCTTCTGGTGGAAGATACGTTTACACCAAATCCAATATATAAGCTAGCTCGTTCTATCTCCTTGTAGAAAGATGCTTCTGGTGGAAGAAGATACGTTTACACCAAATCCAATATCCTTGGTATAAGCTACCTCATTCTGTCTCCTTGTAGACGCATGCATGCTTCTGGTGGAAGAAGAGATATATATTCCAAACTGCATGATATTAGCATTAAAAGTGTCGTAAAAGTCACTCTTTGTCAGAACTTAAAAATATCTTCTGATTTGGTGAACTGTATTTCTGTAGTCTAAGTTATGCCTACTTATGTTCGCATAGATGATAACAACGTAGGCTACGCGATTACTTTGCCGTTTGTTTAAAACAATGTTTGACACTACACCCATCTGAAGCTTTAGTCTGATATAGTTCCTTCATAATAGACTCTTATTATTATTTGTTAGAGATACAAATTCCGTGCGGGATTCGAACCCGGGTCCCTGCAGTAATAAGCCTAGCTAGCGTTGTTCTGGATTGGTAGCATTCCCCACCTTGTGATAGAAGTATTTTAGAGTTGACTGAGGAATGTATAGCAAGGACCAATGGTCCATGATGAGATAGGAAGATACCGGCGCGGCGCCCAGCGAAAGGTGTCGGGAGGTAGACTCCCACTTGGGCTTGCAGAAGTCGGAGATCGATTCTCTCTCTCATGTCAGCGCTATGATGAGATAGGGAAGATACCGGCGCGGCGCCCAGCGAAAAGTGTCGGGAGGTAGACTCCCACTTGGGCTTGCAGAAGTCGGAAATCGATTCTCTCACTCACATCAGCGCTATGATGAGATAGGGAAGATACCGGCGCGGCGCCCAGCGAAAGGTGTCGGGAGGTAGACACCCACTTGGGCTTGCAGAAGTCGGAAATCGATTCTCTCACTCACATCAGCGCTATGATGAGATAGGGAAGATACCGGCGCGGCGCCCAGCGAAAGGTGTCGGGAGGTAGACTCCCACTTGGGCTTGCAGAAGTCGGAAATCGATTCTCACTCACGTCAGCGCTATGATGAGATAAGGAAGGTACCGGCCCAGCTAAAGGTGTCGGGAGGTAGATTCTCACTTGGACTTGCAGAAGTCGGAGATCGATTCTCTCACTCACATCAGCGCTATGATGAGATAGGGAAGATACCGGCGCGGCGCCCAGCGAAAGGTGTCGGGAGGTAGACTCCCACTTGGGCTTGCAGAAGTCGGAGATCGATTCTCTCACTCACATCAGCGCTATGATGAGATAGGGAAGATACCGGCGCGGCGCCCAGCGAAAAGTGTCGGGAGGTAGACTCCCACTTGGGCTTGCAGAAGTCGGAAATCGATTCTCTCACTCACATCAGCGCTATGATGAGATAAGGAAGATACCGGCGCGGCGCCCAGCTAAAGGTGTCGGGAGGTAGACTCCCACTTGGGCTTGCAGAAGTCGGAGATCGATTCTCTCACTCACGTCAGCGCTAATGTTACTCCCCGCGGCAGCCCTTTCCTCGTTTATTTTGAGCCGCCATCCGTCCCTGGGCAATTCGACGCTTCCAAGCCTTATTAATTCACTTGCTGCGCAGCAGTTGCATTTTGTTGGCATCCCGGCCAACTGCGTGCTCTGCTATTGGTTACGGGCATTATGGCGACGTGCAATGTCAATTTAATTATCATTTGAAAATTACTGTTCATGTTTCGTGAACTTTATAAACGTTCACACAGACCACCTAATCGAATATCGGTCGTCTTTATTACAGGCGTTATACAGCCGTACCTAAACGTAAACACTCGTAGTACAAAATCAAAATTAAATCACTTTATAAATTGCGTCGTTCTAAAAGTTTTTATTTCTCGAGATTTCCAAATTCTTTAATATCACATTTATTTTGCATTAGTTTTTGCATTTTTATCACAGTGGATAATTTATAAACTTAATAAATTTATCGAAAATCGTGGATATTTATTTTTAGTAAAACTTATTATTACAGTCAATACATTAAAGGTGTGAACTTTGTACAATATGCAGAACAATTTAGGCGCATCTTGTCCGGAACAATTTTTAAAACGGGTTTATTCAATAAAAATAGCTTTCAATTACTATTATACAGCCTAAAAATCAAAATATCCTGATTTCCCATTAGTCTTCGCTGGCTCCCATGATTTATAAGGTTTTGATTTCATAAAAACACCATAAGTTTCTGAAATAATAAAAAAACATTAACATTATGAGTCATTATTGAAGTAGTGTTATTTAAATTTAATTAATTTTGCACATAACCGTGAACATTGTTTATTCTAGACTAATCAATTGTTATTTCTCATAAAAAACCGTAAAATTTTACTTGTTTTGTAAGCCGAAACATTAAATTTTCCTTATTTTCTTTACTGCTGAAATATTAAAAATATATAAAATCGGGATCTTAGGTTGATTTCTTTACTGTACAAACCTTTTCAACGTTGTCAATAATAATCCATAGGGACTGTGCCTGTTTAATATAAACAAGCTCAGTTATCCGAGTTAAGGAACGAAAATGGACCACGCTAATTTATTTTGTCTCATAAACCAAATATCTGGTAGTGCTCTACGATCACGGGTGGAACGCTTTAAATTCCCATCAGATATGTTATTGATGCGGGCGAAAATATCCGGCAGGCGCTAAATTTAAAGCAGAGTTATTTTAACGGCTCCGAAAGTGGCTTTAATGACGTAGGCCGTTCCTAGCGGAATGTTATTGAACCAATTTTAATAAGACCGGTACTGTTTTTGGCAACGCTCGGCTTCTTCCTAGAGAAATATTTACCGAATTAGCGGCGTTGTGAGTTTGTTTTGGTACAATGTAATGGCGTAGAGCAGCTTTAATCAATCCGTAGTTTAGTTTTAATCTTAGGTTTTGGTCACTTTGGTCACAAGATTTATTATGTTGCGTAATATATTAACTTCAAAACATCTTCCTTGTAATAATATTTACTTTCGTTGTACTGTCCAATTGTTATACTCTCCCGCAAGGGCGAGCCAAATGTGCGGTCATTAAATATTGTGTTTATTTTTTTCAAATAATCGTTATTCTGTTCTCCTTGAAATAATACATTAATTCTAATTGTATACCCCAAATTTTAATAGATTTAATCCCAACTTGTAAAGAAGTAAAGGATTGGTTTTATCCTTATAAAAAATTACTTTAAAACAATTCAAAAAAATGTTATAGGCCCTAGTCATAGAATCAAATCCAGGGGAGCAAGTCATTTTCATTCAGCTTGTAAAGTATTCCTCTAGCAGTCGGTAGATGGTTCAAGATACTCATCGAATTTTATGTAATTTTAATGTGACCAGCTTTGATTATTCGTAATTGCACTTCTTAATTTTGTTTCGTATCACCACTTTGCAACCATTTAACTATTTTTTGCTTCTAAGGGAGAGGGGACTGCTGTCTCCTTGCCCCTCTTTGGGTACGCCCATGGTTGTAGACGCACCCTAAATGGTCGACTTCGAACACAGTTTTAAATTGCGAGCTGTGGGCAGGCACTTCTTACTGTCGAATCCTGCCATGAAAAATGTCACTAGTAAAAATGTCAAACGAAATCAGTTGCTAAATATTGTCTTTCTTTTTGCGTAAACTAAGCAAATAAATTGTTAGTTTTTTGTGACCACTCAATTCTTTTTACGTTAGTAAAAATGTCATTAAACATTAATTATTGAGACTTTTCTTGAGATATCTTCATATAATTTTAAGAATCGACAATTTACATTGACTTACGTCCAAAATCCATAATATATTATTCATTTTTATGAGCTGTCATGTTGCCAGTTAAAGAGATCTTGACAAAACGTTTATTTAGTGAACCAAAACCGTTAAAAACAAGACTCGGGCTTTAGAAAATGCATATTTATTGATTAATATAATAAAACCAGACAAATCATTAGTGCGTAATAAATACAATAACATTTTTGTACAGAGACAATTACGTTGACTCCTTATTTTTAAAGCAGTTGTAATATTTTTATAGGTGTCGTATATATAATATACTGTTTCAACGGCTCAAGACAATTTACTCAATTGAATATTTTGAATAATATTCGCTATCGTGTGCGTGCGTTTCTTGTTAAACGGATTGAGTTTTATTCCTTAAGAACAATGTTAACCTTCAAACATTTTGGGTCCTAGCATTATGAGAGATGTCTCATTTTAAAGTTATGGTTTTACGCATCCAAACACTTCTTAATTTTTAAAAATGATACTTTTGGAATATTTAAACGATGGACTACAAAAAGATACAGATTTTTGCTGAACAACCATAAGAAAGTATGATATTATAAAACGTATAAGTACTAATCATGTTTCTCATTATTATATGATAAAAATACGGTCGTAAAAATTTTGAAATGTAACATTGCTCCAAGAGGAGTAAAATCAAGATGGCCGCCAATACAGCCGGCTTTCGATTCAATTTTGTTTTCTGTGAAACTGCTTTGTACTTCCTTTAATTACAGGTACATACAACCAACAAAATAAAATCAAACATGGGTGTCTGTTACCATACAAACTTATTTACAGTAATAGAAATGTATGTACTGGGACAAATTAGGTACTACCATAGCGTAGGGTCTTCGTCACTAATGTATATTTCCTTTAGAGAGTGATTTGTCCGTTCCATTATTGAATTCATAGATAAGGTCCAAAAAGGTGTAAGGCCATCATATTATATTATGTGATAAAGACATATTTCTATGTGTGAATTAATTTTGAGTATTGTTACTGAAACAGCTGTTGGATATTTTGCAAAGATGCAAACACACAAGATGTTTTATGCTGCACTACCTAACGCTCTGTAATGTGGTAATAACTAGATGACGTAAATGGCACAGTATGGCAATTAATTAGTGTGATTGAATCAACTGACGTTCAATAATAATTTGTTAGGCAGTTTTAAACAGAGATAAATATGCCTATTTTATATGATATGTAAAGTGTAATCGAATGTGGCTTCAATTTAATAATTACATAAATACCTAGCTAAAACAAAAAAGTTTAAGTTTATGTGTTGGAAATATTTTGCACAGAAAACAGCTAAAAACATGTAAAGTTAATTAGAATTATTTTTTTTTAATATTATTGTCAACATTACTCTTATATATATATATATTATTAGGAGGATTTATAATAATAATTGTTAAAATATTTTTTTGCGTTAAAAGTGAACAAAAAGTTATATCGACCGTGACAGGATTCGAACCTGCAATCTTCGGATCCGAAGTCCGACGCCTTATCCGTTAGGCCACACGGTCGGTGGAAGTTGGTGGCGCAGCTCGCCACCTTCCCGGGGTGCCGTATTGCTCACATATCCACCCTTCTGAATATAGCCGTGTAGTAATTATTAATTATTTATTAGTACCATTATCTAATTAATTATTTCGGGATTATTTATTAGGTTATACAAAATTTTCCTAAACCAATTATTATAAATCTTACATGTATGCGTTCCCATATCGAATGTTTCAGATAAAAAATGTGTAGTAAATAAAAATAATAAGAAAGTACATAATTGTATTTTCTTTTAGGAAACATTTTTTGAACTATTCATAAAATAATATATTTCACATTTTTCAACTCAGATAAAAAAAATATTAAATTTTTCTTTTTGCTTTGGATATTCTACACAACCATGGTTATTTAACAAAGATGTTTATCAACTGTAGTAGAAAATTATTTTAGTTATACAAAACCGTGTGATAAATACAGCTTAATTTGCCTGTACGATATGAGTAAACCTTTCATATATGACTAACAGTTTTATTATTGTGTTTTTGTTGGTAACATTGCTTTATTTTAATGAAACTAATATTTTTTACTGTAAATTTGAAATTTGTTTACAATGTATAATTGACTAGTACCTGGATGGCATAAAACTAAATTTCCATTTCTACTATAATATTATAATTCTTATTAGTCCTTATTTATTGAAACTTATTTACTTATTATGCCCGATGTAGTGTGTTTATACAAATATAATGTATCCATTTCACAGTTTAAATGTTGTAATCTGCTGCAAAACAATGGAATTTATCATAAATCGCAAATACATAGTTATCTTTTGTATGTAAATTAATATAAATGAAAAAACCTCGTTAAAAATTCAGATTTTAAATATTTTTCTTTGAGCATTTTTTATGTGTGTAAAGGTCGGATTTTATTTCATTCATTCATAACATTTTTATATTACTATTTTCCTACAAAAGCTCATAGTTTACAGCCCTTGTTTTTTTAGTTTGATTTCACAGTTTTTCTTAATTACTTATCTTGAATAATACATACTGTGTAAAGAAAAGTGTGAAATACTTGATTTTTATCTTGGTACTCAATAACATCAAACGTACTGTTGTTATACTTCAATATGATAGTGTTAGGTACATCATATCAGTTTCAATTATTAGTTTGATAAGAATTTATGAATGAAATAATCCTCTGCAAAAGCTGATTACCAACAATGATTATAAGCTTTGCAATTTCTTATAGTCGAATTTAATATTTTACCCACAAATGATAACACCCATACTTTGAACACTTACTGACAGAGCATTAGCAAAGTCTATCACCCTAGGAGATGGAAAACTTTTGTTTCTCTCCGTCTGTCTGCACGATATATCGAGAACCCGTAGACTCAAAATTTTGCATTAAGCTCTATTGTTATAAACAACATCCTGTCAATGGTGGTGCATGTCACTTTGGTTTTCCATCAAAATAAACTCTTTACATCATTTCGACATCAGAGACACCTAAACTACAAAATGTATATCGAGATGAAGAGGTATTCTCTTTGTGTCATCAGGTACACAATTGAGTTTCTCAGTTGAGATATGTTTAGTTCATGTTAGGCTGAACTGTTTTCCTCTGTAAGAGGAAGGTGATATTTAGTGCCGAGCTTAGTGCCATGTATCAAATCCACACAGTGGTCCACTATCACTTGTGCGGGTGTGATGTGTGTTTGTGCTCTTGACTTGTGTGCAGTGAGTGACAGTACTTGTGTTAATATTCACCTGTCTAGACTTCAAGGTGTTGTCGTGTATGATCATTTTTTAGTGAGTCCTTTGTCGCAATTAAGGTTTTAAGTACTTTTGTATGCATTAAATTGCGTACCCTCACGAAGAGAATAGATTTCAATCCTAAAAACTTACTGTTATACAGTAGAGCCCCGTTAATCCGACCTAATTGGGACCGACCCCTATTCGGATTATGTGATTGTTCGGATTAGTCAGAATTACAGAAAAATACGGTTTTAAACTTGAGAATGGGTCTATTTTGTTATAGAATTATCAACACTGTTTATTAAAACATGTTTTCTGACTGTTGCATTGTATTTCTTGACAAATAAACGTGTTTGCGAATACTAAGCACATTTACCGTATTTAGTGTGAGAGTTCTATTGTTAAGCAATGTGAGTCATCCAATAAACTCTCTTCAATGCGACAGAAGACAATAACTGAACTTATGTCTTTTAACAATTAATATTGTACTCAATAATAATATCAGTACTGTACGTCCAATTTTTGTTTGATTTCACTTCTTAATACAGTAATTTAACTCATACTTAACCTATAAGTTTCAATTTGGTACTGTATTTAACTTCATTATTTATGTACGGTACCGTACACAGTTTGTCTTAATAAAATACTGTATGTCTATTTAATTAAAGTTTTCTTTGTTTATGTACGAAATGATGCACCCATTTTCATTTTTTATGTAATTAGTTCCTATAACTGTTCATTATCGTTATAAATAATTCCTCCTGGACATGTTCGGATTAACCGACGTTCGGATTACACGTGTTCGGATTAGCGGGACTCCACTGTACATTTTATAACATGTAAAAATGGCAAATGTCCAAAACCATATTATCCTTTCAAACATTACATTGTCAATAACAAATATGAAACAAAATAATGTTTTAAATGCTGCCACCTATTGTAATGTAAGACTTGTAACATATATGTTTGTTGTTCTAGTGACGTGGACTTGGAGGCACAGGCTCTCTCATACAACTCCGGCAGTTCCTCCAACTCTAGCCTATCCACAAGGTCAGTAGCGTAAAAATTATGTTTGTAGCAAACAAGGTCTGTGTTTGTTTATAAATTATTAGTTGCAATAATAGAATATAGTTAACAATTACAGATAACACAGGGTGTTTTGAAACAACCGTAAAATGCTGAAGAAACAAATGGTGCTGTACTTAAATTTTGCATTTGTAGATTTATGGATCATTATTGTTTAAAACTCATAACTAAAATTTCATCAAAGTATCATCGATAACATTTATCATCCACACTAAAACTTCATCAAAGTATAATCAATAAGATAACATTAGGGTAATATTAGGTACCAAATTACATAATTAGTTAAATCAAATAAAAATGGGACTTTGTTCCCGTAAATTACATACTGGATCAGTCACACTTGTTACATAGGAGAAATGTGAAAAGGTGATAGATGAAGTCTTGTATCTAATGCAACATTTTGCTTGCCATTACACCCCTGTCTGATGTAGAGGTTACACTGGCACAGGCAAATGCACATTGCCTTATCATCGTGTTTTTAACGAAGGTGTGTTTTTATTCTCACTTTGAAATTCCCACAAAATTGATGTCTTACTTAAGTGAGACATTAGGGCTAAAAACGTTTAGGAACATTTCAAACTATTGACAAGAAGAGTTGTAACTATAAAATGTTAAGGTTATAATTTATGTCTTGCTATTTATTTGAAAATAATCATCTCATGTTTGTTAAATTGACGATATTTTTCTAAGGTTTGTTATTTCATTGACAATATTCGTCTCAAGTTTGTTATTTCATTACCATTATTGATTTCATGTTTCTAATTTAGTTGATAACTGTATCAGATATGTCACGTAATTGATTTGCATTAGGTTTTTATGTAATTGAGCATTCATATCTGGTCTTAGATCTATTGTTTGATCTTGATCAGCGTCTTAAGATTCGTATAATTTTGATCAGCTTCTTAAAATCCGCATAGTTTCTAGATAATTAGAAATAAGTTTTAATGCATTTTATTGCAGCATAACATCATTGGGTTAACGTAAGGTTAGTTCTATGGATGTTGAACAGTACAGAAAGGATATTTTGAAATAGCTCTGTAATTGATTATAAGAAAAAGAAAATTATTTTTTCCACATAATAGTGATTTGTTATGAGTCACTAGGCAATTACTACGGTTCTGGATAATAAAATAGTGATGTGATAGAAGTTGTATCTATTTGTTGAAAACCTTATGGTACTATTTGAGAATTCACTAGTATAAAATCTGCCTTATTTAAGGCTTTATTTGCACTAATAAGGAAAATAGCATGAAAGGTTCAGGGCAACTGTGTCTGTCCTGCTGAATGAAGGATGGAATACCACCATGAAAACAAAAAAGTCAATCTTGTTTTTGTGTCCTCGTCTGGTAAATCTCTTAGGATATTTTATAGATTTTGGTTAAACTAACACAATTGTAGAAGTGTAGTATTGTAATTAATTACTTCATGGCGCTATGCTCTACAAAGAGATTTTCGTATATACTTGACATAATGTATACTAATAGTGAAAATAGACAAACATATTGATGATTGATCATATTTTTGTATTATTACCGTTGTTAATTATATTCTACTAATCTTAGTTAAAATTTACATTTTAAAGCTTATTAGTTCATTGTTGCTAAGGTGTAAAATTATTGAAAATAGACAATATTTATGTAGGTATTCAATTACTTTCAACTTGCAAAGATAGTTGACATTGCTTTAAAGAAGACGTGGTTGCATTTGAGTAAAATGTAATTACAAATGAAAATACTCTGGGAGTTGTACAGAGAAAGAGGCTTGGTGGGATCTCAGTTTGAAATCTTTATGAGCAGCTGAAGCAATTTCCCAAGGGTCTAAGGTGGAATGTTTTTATAACAGCACTAAACACATCCTTGAATTTGTTTTTTCATACTACAGTACTCCTCCTTCAGTTGTTCTACCTCATTCATGACCTCCACAGAGGCAGTCAAAGTTTAATATAATTGAACCTTCTTTACCCATACATTTTACGACTAAATTAAGATTCCTTTTCATCAGTATATTTTATTGAAGCATTTAAAAGTTTTTATATATTTACATATTTTTATTTCACAACTGAAAGTAATATACAGGGTGGCCCATAAGTCAGTTGTCAGAAATGAAAATACAAAGTTACCAGAAAAGTACAAGTACTTTATTTGTACAAAGTATTGTATTATTAATGTAATTATTATTATTTATTTTTAATTATTAATTTAAAGAGTATCTAAGCTACAATAGGTGCTCAAAGTGGCTTCCACGTTGTTCTATACAAACATCGTCTTAAAAAATTGCAAGCGACAACTGACTTATGGGCCACCCTGTATTTCGGTGTTCTACATTCATTTGTCATGGTATAAAACATAGTATTCAAAAGTTACCCCAACTAACTCCATTTTACCAATGGAAACAGTTTGTATGTTCCAAATTATAAATAATGAATCTTTTTGTAGAAAAATTACAAAATAATTTAAACTTTTTTAACAACATTATTCTTAAACACAAACATTTAACTTTTGAGTTTTCCACAATACTTTTAGTTTGATATCTCTAAAAAGGATTATAAAAAGGAGCTTTATTAATTGAATGTGCACCTAAAATGTTTTAAATAATGTAATGCAACAGTTTATTTTATACAATTAGTCACATTCCTTAAGATTGCAAAAGCATTTTGTATATATTGAGGTGGTGTTGTTAGTAGTTTATCGAGGACTAAATTTGTTTTAGATATCAAACTCTTGATATATAAAAATACTTACTGAATCACACAAAATATAAATTGCAGGAGACTTCTCAAATTCATTTCTATACATTCAAAACAAACTTTTTAGAATTTATTAACTTTTTATTTATCAACTAATCTTACTGCACTATAAGAATTCGAATGAGAACCACGTCAGTACTGGCTTTCATTGTGTTAAGATAATAGGAATTTACCTATAATGTTATAAAAAAGATTATTGGTAACCAGATAACTGAACATAATTATTTGTGGATTAAGATAACCTCATGAAGTAAAAATCTGTATCTTTGAGATTCATTATTCCACAGACAAAGTAGTTATGTAAGTAATCTGTTGAGTTTGGGTAATCTGCCATGTGTAAAACAGATTAAACAGTGACATCTAGTAGCAAAGTGATGTATTAGCACCACTTATCGTAATGAGACCAAAGAGTCTGCAATGAATAATGGTTTCACATTATCTGAACACCATTAGCTTTTTATCTTTGCTACAACTTGAACAAAATGATGTACTCTTATATAAGGTTGCAGAGTGTAAGTATGAACAAAAACACACAATTGTTTTTCAACATAAATTTGATATTAATCATGATTTTTTATTTATTGTCCCACGAAAACAAGTTTAATGAGATAATTATACAAGTTTCTTAAGTATAGTTTTTAAATTTTCCTATATTAGGCACTAATGTTCATGCAATCAGATTTTTTTAAATTTGTCCAATTATTATATTTTTTTATATTTCAGGGAAGTTATGTTAATGGGTTATAAATTTAACAGAAAAACCTATTTTCTAAACTAAAAATCTATTGCACCACCTTTCATGGTTTCATATTTTGTAAATATTTCAAAGAGAAAAACCCCTTTCTTATAGATCCAAACCAAACAGGGTGGACACAACATTTTTGTCATTTTGAATTTTTCCTTAATGAAAGATTGTGTGTGTCCAATCCATTTCATCATTCATTGCACTTTCACTGTAATTAATTTCCTTAATCTTTTGATGGATTTGGGTTCTTTGACATTCTTTGTATTAGAAAACTAAATAACACTGAATCTTAATGTTGTAGGGGTAATCAGTTGTTTCAAATATTTCAAACTGTAAGATTAAACATAAACACAAGACTATTCAGCCGTCATTGTGTCAGTATGAGGCTCATAAACTGAAGATACAAGTATGCATGTGTGAAGTACTGACAGTAGCCCTATGGTGACACAACATCGGAATGATGTTTTCCACATAAGCATTGTAAAGTTTATACTAACAACTTATTTCTATCAGAAGAGAATCTAACGCCTTTGTATTAAAATATATGTACCCTCTCTACAAGTAAGAGGAAAATAGTTAAATTTTTTTACTCAATTTTTACTTGAGATGTACAATTTTCTCACATCCGCGAATGTTTGTAACTGTATGATTGTTATGGTGCGCAGGAGCTTGGACTCACCAAGCAACTCGCTGGAAGCGGTGAGTGGACGGGGGGTTGGCGGAGGCGGAGAGGCTGTTACACCCCACAACGGCGGTGGGGCGGGCTGGGACAGTGACACGGAGGCGGAAGCTGATCCCCCTGACTGGAAGAACACTGTCCCTGAGGATATTCTCAAGACCCTGTCGGCCCACGAAATTAAGAGACAGGAAGTAATCAACGGTGAGAACTTTTGTTGGTTTCAGATAGGGAAAGTTTAAACGGCTTAGTTTTGCTGAGTTTAAATTAAATGCTGAATGTTCAGTATCATTTGGGTAGCTTTATATTGATTGTTTCATACATACTTAACTTTTATGATGTGAAAATGCAGTGAGTAAAAAAAATTCAGAAGATTCACAAATAGACTTGAAAAAAACAACGTAAACAATCATAGTCACAACTGTGATTTTCTTTCACTTTGTTAATTTTTTTAAGTGTTAAAAGCAGTAAGTAAACATGGCTAGTTCGTTTGGAAGTAAGTATGAGCTTTATAAGAACAGAATAGGTCTTTTATTATCACTCTTCAAAATAATGTAGGTATAGCTAGAATAATGTGATAAAAATGTATTATAGAAGAAGATATAATCAAAGTAAAAATGACTGTATTTATGTGTATTCCACAGAATTCAACACTCTCTCTTTATTATAAGAATTCAATGTTCCTTACAAACTCCCATTTTCAATTAGATGTTTAGATTCAGACCACTCTTTTAATATTCAGGTATATACATACAGTATATAATAAAGTCATTAGTTATTGAGAAAATATTATAAATTCCAATAATATCAATATGAGTAGAAAATCTTTCTATTGCAGGATTATTACTTGCTTATAAAGAAACGGCATTCGTATTTCAGAATAAAGTCTCTTATAAATGTATTATATTAAACTGTTCTAAAAAGAGAATTGTAGTTATAGGAATGAAAAGTCTGGAAATAGGGAATTCTTGGATCTGCTTAAGGAATAGATTTCTGATCAGTTTAGCACCTAGCATTGTCTATTTGCCAAATTATATCAGACATGAGAAGATCGAGGGTCCTGGATGAGTTTTCTCAAATCTCTTGAAGGAAAAGGCCTGGTTCTGACTGAGAAACAGATTTTTTCTCTTCAGCATTTAACGAGCATTTTCCTGTTCAGCATCTAATGAATATTCTCCTGTTACAGAATTATTCCAGACAGAAAAGTCACACGTGAGAGGATTGAAGGTCCTGGATAGAGTGTTCTACAGGCCCATGAAGGAGCAGCAGGTCCTGCCCCAGGATCAGATCTCGCTGTTGTTTGCCAACTTGGAGGAGATGCTGGACATCCACTCCCAGTTCAACAACAGTATGAAGGCCAAACGGAAGGAGGGTGCTGTGGTCGGTGAAGTAGGAGACCTACTGTATAGTATGGTGAGCCGATTGTTTACTACACTGTTAAATTCAGTTTTTAAGAAGCTCATGGAACTAAAAGTATCTAGAAGTGTAACAAGAAAGTTATTTCAACTATAGATTCTAGTTCGGCTTGTAATGCCTTAAAAAACTCATGATAGACTAATCCCATATTCTGTACTAGGCCAAGTAGACTTAAGGACGCTCTATTATACAGTCTTTTGTAAACTTAAGATAACACTCAGGAAGGTCACAACATTTACATTCTTAGCAGATTATCTTTGAGTTTTCTCATATGTTGGATTATTTTGAACATTGTAAACAGTGATAGTTACTTAAACGAATTGTGATAGTGATTTTATGTTTTTCTATTGAAAGTCAGCATTTAAAGACCGACTTACAGTTGGTCTGTGTATCTAGGGTAAGGTAGACATCACATATTAAATCATCAGTACCAACGCTTGGTTTTTGAAATTGATCATATTATACCATTTGTTGCTAATATAGCAATCTTCTCGAATAAGCTGGTACATATCAGTCAGTTTATGTTATTAACATAAGAACATTTTAATGGATCGTGCTTATTATCAGTTGTCAATTGATTGGATTACGAAAGGATGGTAACAAGTTTGTTATCACATGTCATTTTATATTACCATACTAAATTTGATGAGTTATTCATGAGAATTCAAAAACGGTGTGCTCAAATGTTTTTGGTCCAGGAAATCCTTTAGATAACTCATAAATAAAGTAAGCCGCTATAATAAGCACTTTTAGACCTAAAACAAGAATATAGAGCAATAACACACAGAAGATATTACTTTTGATTGTATTAGTTACACAAGGAAGTATAGAGTTGATTTTGACATCAGCGTACTAGATACATACAATTATTAAATTATTACTGTATACACAAATATTTAATCCAAATAATTAGCAAATATGACCTCAGTTTTAGTACTCGTTAAGAGTAGGCAACTTTTTCAATTTGGGTACACATTATGTTTTTATGTATTCTTTGACAAACAAATATTTTATTTAGCTCTACTGATAATGCATAAACGTTTAACAAATAAATAATGTATTGATCACATCAGAAATATGAAATATTCATTACTTATTGCAATTAACCGTTGCTGAGGGGTTATAAATTTGTCAAAGAGCAGAGGTGATAGGGACAGGCACCATCAGCAGAGCTGCACTTAGAAGTGACTTTTGTTGCGACTCTTGCGAGCTGACCAAAACGGGGGAATCAACTCATCATTTTATGCTACTTTATGAACAGAACGAGTGAGAGAGACAAAAGTTCACTTCACGGTAGTAAGGGCGCAACACTGTAGTGTTCAAATATTTGCTACCTGAGCCTTTCACTCCACAGAAGGATGTCCGAGTTCCGTTTCTCAATGTACAAGATTGTATAGTTATCTATTGTGTAACTAATACAATCAAAGATATTACTGAAGATCTCTTTTTAACTATTTTTGCGTCTCTTTTAAGCCCGTTATTGTGTTAAAATGTCCCATTTGCCACTGTGATAAGAAGTAATAGTCTGAAGCCTTTGTACATGAGGTGAATAAAATGTAGAATGATTGTGGATACACTGTATAGTCTTCTTATTTTCTGAAAACAACAGAGGCTTGAAAGGGTTAGTAATAGTCCAATGCCAAGTGAAACTAGTAAATTAAGTTTTAACGTAGGTTTCAAACCATTCAGAAAAACATGTGTTTGTATTGGTTTATTTGATAAGGCCTACTCGCAAATAGCCAGGAACACAAGATTCCTAGAAATTTCACTAAATTGTAGAGAAATAGCACATTGATATCTTTGATAAATCTTGTCACCTGAATCATCCAAATAATTAAAGCAATACATATGTTTCTTATTGTAACAGAACGACAGACTTTACAACAACACTGAATGAAAGGGCTCATCCGTTATATTTATAACGAGTGGATCTTATCAAATAATACACGGAACACAAATCATATCCATTAATGATTGAATCAATAAATTTATTATGGTTCAATCCCTAAGAAAACCAATACAATTTGATTTGAATGATTAATGAAGTACATCTAGTTACTTTCCAGCGTTATTATAATTAGTACTTATCCATATTTCTTCGATTGTTTTGCTGTGTTTCCAGTTTGAAGGCTGTGAGGGTGAACACTTCCAGCAAGCTGCGGCAACTTTCTGTGCTCGGCAGCACATTGCACTGGAAACTCTCAAAGAGAAGCGGCGGAAAGACCCCAAACTGAACAGTTTCCTGACGGACGCTGAGGGCAACCCTGTTTGCAGGAGGCTGCAACTCAAGGACATCATTCCTAGTGGCATGTTGAGGTGAGTCAGATACACACACCTCAGAAGAGAACTGTGTAGGTAACATTTATTGAGTTTCTTTGAGTTTTGTATCCAAATCCTCTGGATAGATTTATCTTACTTAACCCTTCCCACGCGGAATTTATCTTTCAATTTTGATTCATAACGCGTAATTAACTTTAAAATTGTTTTTTACATTTTATCAACTCTAATTTGTTTTTTTTGTTAGTGGTGGCTATTAGGAATAAAAAATAATACAGTATCACAAAATAATCAGTCCCCTATATTTTTTAACAAATTTTCAAATTTTACAAAAAATCGTCAGGATTCGCCATTGCATAGAACAATATAGGCCTAGAACGAAACAACAAATAAAGTAATAACAAAATAAAAAGATAATATAATGCTAAATACAACAGGGACACGAATAGTAAATAAGTAAATATGGCAAAACAGCGTTAAACACTAAAATATGCCGTGCCGGGATATATCCGTTTACCGCGTAATGGTTTCGCCGCAGACTGAGGCTAAATCACGCCACGAGGGACAAAGCCACGCCCTCCCACCACTGCGACATGCCAATGAGGTTCAAACTGTAACATCTGCTTTTCGGAACAAGTATTCAACACTCCCTTGAACTCTAGCGAATTCCACGGCAACTACAATTTATTAAATAACACAAAATAGGTTTTGAAGGATATATCCGTTTACCGCGTTTCGGTCAAAATTAGGCCTAACAGATATACCCATTTGCCGCGTGGGAAGGGTTAAAATTTTGGCTACCAAGCAGTGCAGTCATATATTGGAAGTGTCATCACTGGATATTATTGACACCTGTGATAGTGAATATGTTAAAGTGTCTTGTATTACTCGTTGCTAACAGCTATTTGTCCTTTTTATAGCAAAACTCAGCAAGTTGTGTATTGCCCTTAATTAACAGAAAGGCCATCACAATATTACCAGAAGTATATTGTTAAGTATAAACATTACTGTTGGAAAAGTAATTAAGATGCAGTAATAAATAGTATATGAGTCAAGAACTAATTTGCTCTTTATATATAAATGCTATATATATACTACCGAGTTTGTGTAAAATCCATAAAGGAATTCCCCCTTAAGAAAACAATTGGTCATCAAACTGGGCTAATTTAGTGGAGGGTTCAGAATGGGATAGTAAAAAAAAGACAATACATTTTTTAATGCCATATTCCTTTAGCTTCACACAATTACTACTAATCAGAGAGGTAATTAAAAGTTAAATATTTTCAATCAATGAGACAAAGACTGACATTTGGTGAAATGTAATGATTTTTTTGCCTCTTAATCTCCCTTTGCATTAGGAAAAAAAGTGTATTCTTTTCACAACTAGGTTATGTGCTTATATAATACAAATAGGTTCTGTACTCTCAGACTATAAGTTTCTGTAATGTAAGTATTTGAAATTAAACACGTAAATAATAAATGCTTAATATATGATCAAACACTCCAATAAAATGAAAAAGTTTTATTTTGTGAGGCCTTTCGTGCTCAAAGAACACATCGTCAGACCCACATAACTGAAATAAAAGTAAAGTAATAATACAAACAATTTAGACTTAAATAAAAACATATGTCTTGAAAAATACAAAGAGATCAGATTTTAAAGGCCAGGAAGTATGTCTACTGTATATGTAAAAAATTTATATTTCTTTAGATTAAAGGCAGTAACAGTGAATTTTGTAGTAAATTACTTTACTTTTATTTCAGTTATGTGGGTCTGACGATGTGTTCTTTGAGCACGAAAGGCCTCACAAAATAAAACTTTTTCATTTTATTGGAGTGTTTGATCATATATTAAGCATTTAGAATTTCCAATAGAAGACGCTGGTAAAATGTATGTAAATAATAATTCATTCTTAAATTGTTATGTGTAGTAACTGTTAGACTTTATTATTTTAAAATAATAACACACAATCAAAGGATTTAGTTTTGAAAAACTAATTATTTAAAGTGGTAAAGTTTACATAGATTAGGATTTAAATTTTATGTGTAGGGTTCCTCAATTTCAAAATTTTAATCGCAATATTGATATCTATGAGACCAGTTGTAGATCTTGTGCAACGCCATAGTTCAAGTTGTCCCCAGTTTCGAGATGGAGCAAAGTTCAAGTGTGAAACATTAGGAGAGTCCAACCAATTGGCAAAAGAAATTTGGCTTGATAAGTTTATTGCCGGAGAATAATAGTGCTCTGCATAGCTGGAGCGTTGAGTCAGCTGAGTGGTGACTTTGATGTAAGCCATTACTTGAGCAGATTGGAACTGAGTATGTGTGGAATGCCAGCATCAGTTCCATTGAGCCCTTGTGTTTATTGATTACACTGTCTGATGTAATTCTGATATTGATGGAAGGCATTACGATCAGATCAATGATAAGATGATGTTTTGATACGCCACCTTGTGCAGCTTGCCAGCTCAAACTAGTCCGGGTCCGTTGTGGCCTGTTTTCATTACTAAAGCATTTGTATTCTAAATTCCATTGAACTTCTGTATTTGTTGCGTTTTAAGAAAGAATTCAAGGAGAATAAACTCTGATATGGCTGTAATTTTCTCAGTTTTTGACCAATACAACGTACATAGGATTGTATAATTTAATTTCTGTTTTCCTTCTGTTGGATTTTAATGTGTTCAAAAATTTGTTTGCTGATTGTAGGGATGGTTTTTGGACCTTATACCAGCTAACGTCGTTAGTTCTCGCAAAATAAGGGAAATTGGAGTCCATTCATTTTCTAATTTCCTCCTGATTTAATTCTTCAGGCCTTGTTATGACGAGCAAGTGGGAGAAATTATTCTTTTAAGTACATCAGTAGGGAACTTTAAGGATAATCGCCATAGGGTAATCAAAACTTAAAAAATTACAGGATAAAAGCTAGAAAATATAGGCCTGATTCCAAAAATGTGTTGATCACTATGTCACATTTAAAAAAGCTCAACTGATCAAATATATTACAAATTGGAAAGTTTACTGTGTTCCCAACCAATATTATTTTTGACAAAAATTTCAGCTTTATAAATTTTGTTATCATGGTTATTCAAATAGCAGCATTTAGGTGTTTATAAATTATATATTTATAATATTTGTAGATTTCATCTTATGACTAAAGATATAAAAATGCCAGTCGTTATACTTAATGCATGAAAATGAAAGTGTGGAATCTTATCTTTCCAATAGTAATGTGTACATAAGCGTCATATTGTAAAATCCAACAAAGGATATTTTCTTTATTACAGCCATATGTGAAAATTATACTTTGTTATTTTTTACAAGATGTTATTTATTTAAAATATCTTTCAGTGTTTCAGCTGAAATTCAGTAGTTTTCTTAGTACTGAATTTAAGTTAAGGAGCTAGGTGGTTAAGTTATGTTCAGAGATAAACTATCCTACAATTCGTAATCCTTTTATCTTTCCTTAATTGTTTATTTTAAATTGTTAGAGAAATGCAATCCACTTTGTTCTGTGAATATGAAGTGCCAACAAAAGATGATATTAGTAGGAAAATTGGGTGCAAAGTTTAAAATTCTTTATTAAAACTCTAGTTTATTGTAATGCTGAATTTTCTTCCCTATTATTTGAATAAATATGCAGTCCAATTAAGTGTGATATCTCCCATACAAAAAAAAAAGAAAAAAAGCTCCTGCGCTATATTTTAAGTGATAAAAGTCCTCTGGTATATTTCAGATAAGTTAAGTTCAATATACGATAATCGCTTTCAACTTTACCTTGGACTATAAAGCATTGGTTTCACCATGTTTTCTATGACTTGATAATTTCCAATCATTACAGCAAAGCTTCTCTATTCACTCCGAATTAGGTGTAAGCTAAAACATTAAGCATCATAATCCTACCGAAGACAATAGTGTTTCGGCTTTTCCATTTTATGTAGAAATCTTCTAAAGAATCAGTACATATTTGTGTTCTGTCACAAATATATATCCACATAGACACTCAATACATAATCACAGAACTATAGTGCTATCCAATGGGCCCTTTCTACTTGTTCCCAATGCTGCTGCTCTGAAACTGCTGTCACAATTTTGGAACTTTGTACAGCTTTACAAATGTTGGAATGATTTTGAAAATTGTGCTGAATAATAAGTAATTGTATGGCAAATGACAGCCTGGGCTAAAAAAAGATCTCAAGATATTCCATTCTCTAGTCTTACATGCAATTCATTTGGTATGAGGAATAGAGTAAACAAAGCATTACAGCGTCACTATACATCCCCCTGAGGACAGTAATGTAGAGCAGGTTTCAAATCTCCCACAAGAACACGTACTGAAGGAGGGAGGACACCTTTATTGAACATGCAGCTCTTATCAGTCTTTGATTAATACAGAAAAGACTTAAACTTAAATTGGTTCCAAGATGTGTTCCCCAAACAGCTGTTATGAAACACTTTAAAGCGTACTGATTCCATCATTCAGTTTGAGTTCTAGATTAGTAGTCCACTTTCTAGTCATTGTCTACGCCTTCTTAATGTGATTGGCGGATTTTGTTGAAACAAGTACCATTGGAGTTGTAATAAAACAAATATTTGGCATCTAGTAAAACTTTTTATAACTATACTGGATTTTTTTTATTTAACATTAAAAACTTTTTTAACACACACAATTTTGTTATTATTAAAGAAAATAACCTAACTATTTTTTTAAAACTTTTATCTTATTATTCAAACCTATTTGTGCTGAATTTGATTTCTTTAGCTTAACTAGTTTTAGTATATTAGTTTTTTTATAAAAATACAAAATGGTGGCTAACGGCTTAACGTGGAATTTCTTGAACTATGGTTGTATAAGATTTTTTGTTCGAAATTATGACTATCACCCACATAAGTTTGTGACATCCTTTTGTGAACACCCTGAGATATTAGTTTGATTTAAAATTTTGTGTGTTTCAATGTGGAATCGGAGAAACATACAGATACCGTATTAACAAATTGTTTGGAAAACAACAATTGTTTTGCATATGTAGTTATGTTTTCACTCCAATACTCATTGCTATGTCAATAACTTGATTTGTTTACATACAGGTTAACCAAGTACCCTCTGCTACTGAAAAACCTGGACAAGTACACAGTCTGCGGCACTGAGGAGGCAATGAGGATACAGCGAGCAGAGGAGCGCAGCAGGGAGATACTCAACTATGTCAACATGGCAGTGAAGGAGGCCGAGGACCAACATCGACTGGCAGATATACAACGGCGGCTAGACAAAGCACCCTTTGACAAGGCGGACCATCCTCTAGCCTCTGAGTTCAAGGTAACTGTGGAGGAGTGTTGGCAAGGAGTTGTTTTCTGGATTCACAGATATGTATAGTACAACCTCGTTTATCCAGATCCGATTAATTCAAATCGGTTTTACTGTGTTAAATTTTGTAAGAATATACTTTTTGTTGTATATGTAACATATGATAAGGTACTGAGAGAAAGGATATGGGAGAGTATGAGAAAGAGAGGATTGCATGAGGGAATAGTAGTAAGAATAAAGAACCTGTACGGCATATGTAAAAACAGGGTGAGAATTGAAGAAAAATATACGGAAACTTTTAAAACAGAGAGAGAGGAGTAAGGCAGGGAAGCATATTGTCACCTTTCCTTTTCAATATTATAATGGATGAAATTATTCTAGAAGTACAAGGAAACAGAGGAGCAGAAGAACTTAAGACGATAGAATATGCGGATGACATAATGATATGGGAAAATAGGGAAGAAGAGTTAGAACTAGAGTTGAACAAATGGGCAAAAGTGGCGAAGAAATATGGTTTAGAGAAAAACATACAAAAATGTAAAGTAATGAAAGTAGAGAGAAGGGAAGGAAATAACAAAGACGTATTAGTTGAAGGAAAAAGACTTGAAAAGGTGAAGAATTTCTGTTATTTAGGAAGTATCATAACAGATAGGGGCACAATAAGAGAAGAGATAGGAAACAGAATATGGAAGAGTGGAAAGTTTTTCAATATGGTGAAGAAGATTGTGTGGAGTTGGAACATTGGGAAAGAATCAAAAGTATTGATGTATAAATCTTATTTCCAACCAATTTTATTATATGGAGCAGAGACGTGGATGTGGACTAAAAATGATTTAAGCAGATTGCAAACTGCAGAAATGACATTTTTAAGAGGGATAGAGAAGACTACAAGAAGAGATAGAATAAGGAACGAAATAACCAGAGAAAGATTGAAGGTAGTTTCACTGCAAGAGACAATGGAAAGAAGAATAATACAGTGGATGGGGCATGTGAAGAGGATGGGAGATAATAGAATGCCTAGAATAGCACTGGAGAAGGAGGAAAGAGGAAGAAGACCAAGAGGAAGACCGAGAGGAAGATGGGAGGACCAAGTGTGGAAAGACATAGAGAGAAGGGGACTACAGAAAATGCAGGTGGAGGAAGAGGAGACCTGGAATGACAGACAAAAGTGGAGGAGGCTGTGTACGACGACCCGTGATAACGGAAACGTCGGATGATGATGATGATGATACTTTTTGTTGAATTTCCAGTTAAATTTGTTTTTCTGTCAGCACATATTTCGTATTCAGAATAATGCATACAATATGCATAAAAATAAACAATGTAGTAGTAGGTCTATGAGAGATTTATTATTGTAAACTTGGAAGATGTAAGTGATTGGCTTCAGACCGACAACAACATCGGTTAACCAAAATAGAGTATCAGCTGCTTGATCTTCAATGGTAACAGAGGACAGTGAAAACGATTTTTAAGAACTGGAATATATCATTACTCTTCCTCATGCCACAACTCAGTTAGACATATTGATGGTTTATTTTAGGTTATAGTCTGAAATGATGGCTCGTCAGCGGAAACTATGACCTTGAAATGTTTGTTTAATTGTATTTTTCAGAAGAAGTGTATAACATGAAACAAAAGAAATGGGCTAGGATTTCAAGACAATAAACACCATTTTTAGTATTTTATTTATTTACTATTTGTTGATCTATAAATAATCTCTTTAAAATAAAACAATATATTACTGCTATATTTATATCTTTGATGTTTTCCCAGTTTATCCAAACATTTGGTTATCTTGAGCACTTCCAGTCCTAATTACTCCAGATAAATTACTCCAGATAAATGAGGTTGTACTGTATCTTATTTTATATATTAAAATCATTGAAAATTCTTCAGGTTTTGTTTAATATCTATGCAAACATATCCACGCATATACAGATTTGTAAAATTCAAGTCAATATAAAAATTTCATTATTTGTTAAATATATCCTAGGTCCCCATTACTATTATCCTACAATCTGGGGAACACTATAGACAATAAAAGTGATTAATTTAATTGTTGTCTACAGAAACTCTTTTTGGTATAAAACAAAGTATGGCCTGACTATGAAAGTAACCAATAATACATTTAAAAAAATGAAAATGATAAATAATGTAAATGTCAGTAATATGAGTTTGCATAGATAAAATCAGCCTTACAAAGATGAGAACAAGACAACAAAAATTAAAAATATATGTTGGTATATATATATATATATATATATATATATATATATATATATATATATATAAATATATGTTTTAGATTTGTACAAATAATAATTGTAATAATGTTTTACTTTTAACTTTTTTGTGTGTAATTTCACAGATTTTACATTATTATATGTACTTTTATTCATATCTATACTATATACATTGTGTTTTTTACAATTACTGGCTCTTTACCAAAGTTTTGACGTTTTCCAGAACCTAGACCTAACGAGACATCGACTGATTTACGAAGGGCCTCTCAACTGGAGGATAGCCAACCGGCCAAAGCTTATCGACCTCCACGTCCTGCTATTGGAAGATGTTATCATCCTTTTGCAGAAACAGGACGACAAATATGTCCTCAAATTCTACAGTTCAACATTCAGTCCGGTCATCAAGGTGTCGACGGTCATAGTCAGGCCCAACGCTGTCGGTACGTACTCATTCTGTGCGAAGATATGTGTGTTCTTATCATGGGCGTTGACTTCTTAAAAATTATTGGTGGAGCCCATCATGGGTAGGATTGTTTGAAAAATATTTATTCCAAACAAACATTTGTTTGCATTTCTTACTACAAAAGATATTTTTGGAAGTTAATTATAACAATAAGTAAAAGTACGGCATTTGAAAAAGTTATTTTTAAACCTAAAGCTTGAATGATATATTTTAATGTAAAATATTTACATTTAAATATTTACACCGTATTACTGTAGTTTCATTAATCTACATATGAAATGAATAGTTAAATCAATTATCCCCTTGCCACAAATGTTTCCACAATCTTTTTGTCAACTCTTGATCATTTAACCCTAGAGCTGGTATGAAACGAATTTTCGTCGTCAAAGGCCCATCCGATTTGGCAACGATGAATATTCGTCGCCAAAGTAGACATGTACAGTTATTGAAATTGTAGGCAATTAAGGTCATATAAATGATTTTTTATTTTATATATTCTGGAAGAGCAATAACTATAGTACCGATTTACTGTTCTTATTTCGATTATTGTCTTCTTTGTTTACCGTAAAACATCGTTTTTTTTTTTTTTGACAGCTGACATGAACGTAGTACGGGTCAACCACATTGTTGTGAAGCTGTAAACAAGTGTCGGGTTTTGTGTTTGAGGTTACGAATCCAATAGTATTTCGTGTTGTTATTATTGTTTTTTTAGCTTTCTTAGGTTATAGTGTTAGTTGTTCAGTATGGGTGAAAACTTTAGAGACCGATCAAATGATCTTAGAGAGCTCGCAGGGCGGGATCTAGTGACGCTGAGTGAAAAATGAAACTTTGTATATATTTTACACATGTAAATAAGGTAAGATTAAAATTTATTATTTTATTTTATTTTTGTTTTAACTGTCATACTTATATAAGTATAAATGCAGTCAAGAGATTATGTTTACCCAGGAACAATAATATTTATTTAGAAATGTACGCATTTTTGAAAATAAGTAAATATGGGTGCTTTTTCATACAAAGCCCTGTAACACATACGTTTTGAGGTAAAAGTTACAATAATTATATATTTTTGGAATCAGGACAAAATTTCGAATAAGTTATCCATATACGGTTTTGATGTAAAGCTTATTGCTAAGCAGTTACACAACGGAATATATACAAAAAAATTTCCAAAAAAAATTTTTCTTACATTTTGTAAAAAAAATAAAAATATATTTCCATGGAAACAATAAGATATTGTTATTACAATGTTCTCCATATAGTTGTGAATTCATTGACATATAATAGTTTATATTTGGACTAACAGTTATGAAATGTGATACATTAAAAGAAACGTCTGCGAGGCTGTTAAAATAGAGCCGCCAGTACAGAGTGACACCATTGCCAGCTCTAGGGTTAAACAACAAATTACACTTTTATTCCACATTTAGAATAAAATTTGAGCTGCCATTTGTAGATTAAGTTGTACCTGCCACAATTTTCTGGGAAAACTGGCATCTGTTTCCGGCAATACCAAGCAACTGTCCCAAATTTGCTTGTCTATATTAAGAACTTGAGACAAATTTTACTCAGTAATATTTTCTACATAGGAACTTCTATCATATTTTGTATTAAAGATTTATGCATATATCATAATTTATTTATTTGGATGCATATGTAAAATATGTGAATTTTACCCAATTAAATAGCCCATATGTAACAATATTTTGGAAGTATTTCTAGGAAAAAATAAGATTCCTTTTGAAGGTTAGACCAGATTTATAATTTAAACTTGTGTGTAGACTCCTAATTTTCAATTTTTTTTTAGTACATTTGACATATTGGTAACATCAGTCCATTCCCAATTCTGGGAATTTTAGCATAGATTTTTCTCAGACTTTTCATACACACCCCACTTGTTTTTAAAACATCAATCAAACATGCATGCTTGGTTTCGACTTTCACAACACTCCAATATATGTTTTTTTTTTAAACTTATTCAACTAAATGTTAATAGATTTCAAAGAGATAACATGATAAAATTCTTGAACTGAGTAATTTTATTTACATATATTGAGCGTGTAGATGCAGTGTTCAAACTGTCGAGTTCAACTTATTGAGGTCTGAATAGTTGTTAAAAATCCAGTTTACTTGTATATATGATGGTCGCTTTGTCCACCTTGTTGGACAAAATGGTTGAAGTTCACCTGTAGAAACTTTTCAGTTCCAAGAACGTCTTTGAATTCATCCATTTTTTTGTAAGTTCTCTTATTTTACTAGTAAGATCTTTTACCAGATTCATTATATCCCTCAAGCGAGGAAAATTGTCTTCTTCAATCAAATTTAAGCTGAAGGTTACATAATATATTATGTTAACTATTGTGATATACGTCTTTTACAGTTTTTCAGACCCTTAATCTATCTGGCATTTGTCCTCAACGATCAGAATGCTGAGGATTTGGTTAACCATTGTAAGCAATAATGGTTTTTTACAATACTGATAAGGGTGTTAGTTGTGTTTATTGACACTGCATAAAATTCTAAGAAATCTCTTACAAATCTAAATTGTCATTTGCTGTTCGAATAGAAAAAGTTCCTCCTTGGTTAGATATTATTAAACCATGTCTCATCAACTATGACAGCAAAGAGATCATAATTTTGGATTTCATGAATCACAGAGAGCAAGACAGGTTGTGTTTTCATTTTCAAGCGGTTCATTCAACAATACTGCAACACTTTGCTCACATGTAACTTTTAATGTGATTTCTTCTTGAGCATGAATGTTTCATCTTTCATAATTACAAAACCGTTCCAATGTAATTTTTAATTGATTTACTTGGCATATCTTAAAAATATTCTTGTTCATGCTAAATATCATTAACTTATCATAGCCCTATAATTTTGTAAAACAGAAGAGCTCAACTTACTGCAATTATATTTTGTTAACATAGAATTTTAGAAAATCATTTTTTAATCTGCCTTGATTCTGCTATATGATATTCAAATGAAACGGAAAAAGAACTGCAAGATAATAGCTTTAGGTAAAGACGCTGCCATTTTATTCATCTTAGCGGTTGGTATGAATTGGATTTTTAACATTGTATCAGTATACACAAACTATTATTGTTTTAATTGTCACGTAGTATTTTATTATAATAATAGTCTAACTTAATTTATGAAATTGAGCTTCATCGTTACTAAATTAATGGATACAAAATTGTGTATTTTTATTTTTATGTTCAATTTAATGTGTGTATTACTTGCTAAAGTATTTCAAACTTCAAACACTAAAATTTTGAGTTTTGACTACTTTTATGCGAAATTTTAAAATATTGGTGGGGCTGAGTTCCACCTTTACAATCTATGTTATTGTTGATTGTGTGATGTAGACAAGACCAAAATATATATTGTCAACAGCGCGGT